>NW_026068002.1:4545717-4580913 GCF_014885135.2 Alexandromys fortis
CTCTCTCTCTCTCTCTCTCTCTCTCTCTCTCTCTCTCTCTCTCTCACACACACACACACACACACACACACACACACAGAGACTCAAAAACTGTATGGAGTGAAGTCACATGGTGGGAAAAAATGATAGATAAAACTGGACCAGTAAGGAGATAAAAATAAAAATCTGCCCTAAATTAACCCAAAGCAGAAATTATGTATATATAAATGTTATAAATATATGGAAATGTATCATATTTAGCATTATGTAATTTGATTTTAATATTTAGTTAGCAGTATATGTCAAAGGAACTATGTCATACAGATTTCCTGGCTGGCAGAGTTATTGGGGAGGTAGAATGGGTTGTTGAACATTTGGATCTACAGTGCACACTGAAATAATCCCAAAGGAGATGCAAGATGCCCCAGTAGAAGATGAGTTCTTTAAGCACATGGAGGCACTTCTAGAAAATGGCAATTATTCTCTTAATTAGTATGTTCAAAGACAACAAAGACCCACATATCCAGAAAGAAATCACTTTCTTATAAACTGTGTTAGCTATAGGGAATAAGAAGGGACAAAGTCGTAGTTGGGAAATGGCTCAGACATATGTTAGAAGAGGTTTGTGTTTAAGGGCAGAGCAAAGAAATACACAGTGGAGGGGTCAAACAGCACTGCACTTGACTCCATGATCAAAAGAAGGCATGATGAGATCGGACACCCAGGACTTGAGAGAATGCTTGGCTTGGCACAAAGCCAATTTTGTTAGCCAAGAATGACAAGACATATTGAACAGAGGTGTCAGAACTGTGAGAAGCGTGTAAAGCAGAATCCAGGACAGAGAGAACTGTCGAATTACTGAAGGCCGCACCTGGGGCTCCAGGAGAATGCTGTGCACTTACATTCCACCCATGGAGTTTAGCCTCGACAAGATCAGAAACACTTCCCTAATAACACGCCCAAGACTTGAGAGAATGCTAATAAGACAGTCATCCCATCATGATGACCAAGAAAGAGGTCAGCACATTATGAAACCATTTTATAAGCTATTGCGGATCTCGTTAAAGGCCTGTGATGGTTACAGTGTCTGCTTTGGACTTTAATTCATCAAAAAATAGAAGAAGAGGATTGAATTCTAGAAGGCCACAGCTAATTCCAGAAAAGCCTCAAGAAGGGCTCCAATGGCACACCCTCCAATCATTGTAGGGCACACAAACAGGAAATAGCATGGCCTGGGCCATGCCTGTAGCTCTGTTTTCAAAAATTTCCTTCCCGCATATGTTTGATTATCAGATTTTACTATAAAAGGATTTGGTGTTAAATTCCAGCCCCCAAAGCATCAGCAACCAATAAATAAGATCATACATCCTTTCATTTTTGTACGTGGGACAGTTATTTTTAAACAAATTAGTCCCTGACAGCCAAGGATATTATGAATAAAAGATATTTTGCTTTGGTTTGGTTTGTTTGAGACAGTATCTCCATGTAGATCTGGCTATCCTGGACATGACTATGTAGCTAAAGCCAAAACAGTTATGCATATCCTTGTCCATTGGCCTCTGAGAGTGCTTGGTCTGGAAGCTATTTATAACCATCAAGGACTTACTGGTTACCTCCCATTCTAGAACTGTACAGGTAGAAAAGAGATGTAGATACTTTGCTCTGAGCCCTTTCTTTCAAAGCTGGAAACCAAGAAGGTAAAAAGAGAAAGGGGCATTTTCCAAGACCACTCAGTAGGTTTTATAAGCAGCAAAGCATTAAAAACAAACACACAGTTCCTAAGTATCACAGAATCTGCTCAGCCTCAAGAAAGAAGAGTCATTGTAAATGTACGAGCACCACTATCCCAATTTAAATCAAATTAATTTAAACAGTAACTACAGGCATCTTCACATTTTCCAAACCCGATGCAATCACACACACACACACACAAACATATTCATCCTGCATTTGTAGCTAGGGAAACGGTCTTGTTTCAGAGACTGAAGAGACCATGGGGACACATGCAAGAACATGATTAAGCAGAAAGTCATTGTTTCCCAAGCTTTCTGTTTTCTGTTATGTTAATTCCAGCTTCATAGACTTGTTCCTAGTGCCAAGTGGTGTCAACAAATAGAGAAATCTATTTCACAGAGTATCTGGAGTGTCAAGTCAGGTCACAGTGATTGCATTGCTCTTAACTGACTACCTAGCAACTATGTCACATGCTTGAACTGACCACTGAAAGAGTGATCAGTTGGAGCAACAGCCTGTGTTGCTGCAAAAGGGACTCAAAAAAAGAAAATAGCAGGAACCCTAGAGTCTGGAAATAGGATTTGTCCAGCTTTTGGTCTGATGTCATATCTTAATGCTGGTGGCAAAACTCAAAAGTAGTGACAGAGAAGCAAGGACACAAGATGAACATTTGGAGACCTGGATGACTAGCTGGTGGCTCTAAGAAGGAATGTGATGTTTTCTGATGCAGTAAAATTATAGTTTAAACAGCTAGTACAGATAAAAAATATAGTATGTACCCTCTAAGGGGGAATATTGGGATTATTAATTATGCTTCTGGAAAATCCTTTAGAGGACTGTGCGGTCACATGTGCCATGCAAATGTATCTGGTCAATTAATATTCTTCATTAAGCCACTGGATATATTCTTGAGCTGTATGTAGCAATTCATTCGGATATATACACAGACAGCAAATGCTATTAATAAATACCTCCATGCAGAGGTGACTGTCTCCTTGTAAGTGAAAACAAGGTCTTAGGCCTTGATGTCTTCTTTCTCTGAATTCTTATCTCTTCCTTCCCCCTTCCTTCCTTCCTTCCTTCCTTCCTTCCTTCCTTCCTTCCTTCCTTCCTTCCGTCCTTCCTTCCTTTCTTCTTTCCTTCCTTCTTTTCTTTCCTTCCTTGCCACCTTCATGTGGTATTGGCTTGTTACCTGGCCCCAGGTAGAGTACTACATGTTTCTAATAGGTAAGTGGAATGAATCTGAGGGCACATGTAAGTTTTATAACCCCTATTCCTTGACTGCCTTCTCTATAAAAACATAAGAAAAGCTATATCTATGTCAGAAGAATTTGGTACAAAAATAGTTACTAAAATGACTAATATGAAAAGAATAATCTTTGACACAGAATGCAACTGTTCAAGTGTTGACTGATAAATATTGTTTAGCAGGAACACAATATTTTTCTGGGTGACAGATCTGAGCACAGATTTGCTGGTACCTTTAATTGTGTCATTATCTCTATTCATTCTAAAGTCAGTTGTCATGGTGGTTTGAATAAGAATGGCCTCTATAGGCTCTTATGTTTGAATGCTTTGTCATTAAGGAGTGTCACCACTTGGCAGGGATTAAGAGGTGTGAACTTGTTGAAGTAGGTATGGCCTTGTCGAAAGGAAGTATATCTCTATGGGGTGGGCTTTAGGGTTTCAAATGCTCAATCCAGGCACAGTGTCTCTCTCCTTTCTGTTGCCTGTGAGTATAGAACTCTAAGCTACCTCTCCAGCACCATGTCTGTCTGCATGCTGCCATGGTTTCCACCATGATGACAAGGAATAAGTCTCTGAAATGTTAATCCAGCCCCAATTAAATGTTTTTATTTATAAGAGCTGTGGTGACCATGGTGTCTCTTCACAGCAACAGAACACTGAATAAGACAATCTTTGACTTAACTATTGTGATTGTTTTGAATTTTTTGACTGTGAATGAGCTAACTACAGAGAGACATTTCATTGTACAGGCTACTAAACTAAACCAACATATATATTTTAAAGGTATCTTGACTTCAAAATTTGAGTCTAAAGATATGTTACTTTGGAAAAGAGATTCTACTTTTCTGTCTAAAGAGGATGAGAATCTGTGGATTCCTTTCAAGCTAATGTGGATCTTGATGGAACAAGATCCCCTTGAAAGGTCTCTGTGAACCCCAAAATACTTTGCCCAACAAATACCAGGTAGTAGTTCGGAAAAAACAATGCCCAAATTTTCAAAATGATTATTTATAAATGTTTGTTTTCATTTAAGGGTGACATGATATAGAAATGAATACTTTTCATTGGTATGGATCTTGATCTATTGATACAAATTTAAGGTTAATTTTGTTAGATTATATTTCTACTCTTGTTTAAGGTATTATATTTATACAGTTCACTTAAAATGTAATGTATAATTAAAAATTATAAATTTGTAGCTAGTCATTTGTAAGAGTCAAACTTCTAGTCATATTAGTTAGGTTTTCTAGATATATAGAGATATATTTCAGGTGAATAGGTATTCTTCAAACCTTTCAAAGACCTACACAATATGATATTTAAGAGGTTTTAAGAACTTAGACTTTTGCCGAAAGTGAGAAATTTATGCTTCTGGTAACACCAATTACTTCAGAGAGATTGATTAGCATTGAATAAACTTGTTACAGAATTTGCCTTCAATGTGACAAGGTTAACCATTTAAGCAAGAAACTGCTTTTGCCTGGACTGCCTGATGGTACGCTGTATGAACTGGACATACAGGACTCACAAAAATGACTGCTGAACTTGCCTAAAGAAGGTGAGAGAGTCCTTCAGGGTTCCCACATCATGAAAGAGTCTGCTAGACATTCTGCAGGACACAGAAGAAGGTGACTGATAAACTATCAATATAGGCTAAACAGTAATTTAATTTCCTACTTCACTGAAACGTCTACCAGATGTTATGGGCCTATAGGCTGAAGAAAGATGCCCCAACATTACAAAGTAACTTTGGGTAACTATCCAAGCAGTGATGTGTTTCTATCATTACTAGAACTTTGGAAATGCTTATAATGCACTTCCTGTTTACTTAGACAATATTATATCTTTCTGGAGTCTTTGATGGAGTTAAACACAGATAGTTATAGCTTTCCTTGGTTATAATAAAAGATAAATTAGATATGAAACTTTAGACTTACAAAGATAAAATAGATGATAAAATATTTTCCCTGATTTTGTACAATACAAATAGACTAAATATTGTAACTGCAATTTTTGCTTGATACCTGTTTTGTTATATGTAATTTTACTATGTTAAACTTAAAACCTTCCTTTTTATTTGGACAGAAGGGGGAAGATGATATGGGATTCCCCTCGGTATGCTGTGAATATGTTTTAAGACCATTGGTCAATAAGGAAGCTGCTTTGGCCTATGACACGGCAGAATAAAGCCAAGCAGGAAAACTGAGCAGAGATATATAGAGAGAGTAGGCAGAGTCAAAAAAACGTCATGTAGCTGCCGAAAGGAGAAAGATGCTGGAAACTTACCAGTAGACCATAACTTCATGGTGATACACTGATTAATAGAAATGGGTTAATTTAAGATGTAAGAGCTATCTAGAAATATGTCTGAGCTATTGACCAGACAGTATTGTAATTAATATAGTTTTGTGTGATTATTCGGATCTGGGTGGCTGGGAAACAAACGTGCAGTCTTTACTTACAGACAACGAAACAGGAAAGGATATTATTGACGAACAGTTTGACGAGTGTGAGGAAAGGAATACATGGAAACTTACAACATATTAGAGTAAGCATAGTAAACCATTGATTATATCCATCAGAGGCATCAAAACGTGTGAAAGGGTGAAAGACAAGACTTCATAAGTTAATAGTGCCACTTTGAGAGAACTTAAGAGCCATTAAAGACCAGAGTGGTAGAACCACAGTGAAAATGATGGCCATCTCCTAGAGGAACAAAGATGACTTGATTAGCAGGTCAGCAGATGTCATGGGCTACAGACTGGTGGGATTGTGTGGGTGCTGAGGGACAGACTTCACAGGCAATCGTGTCCTGTTCTCTGTTCTCAGGGGTGATTGTTTCTCCATCCTCCCATTATACTGACTGAGGACTCAGGAACAAATGGCTAACATGCAGATGTTTAATTCTCCTGGCCTAGTGGACCATCATATGACCCAAACAGCCACAGCTCTCCTTGTTACTAGCATCTCTGTTACAGCCATAGACCATCATCTAGTAAGCATGAGAATCAAGCAGTTGAGTAGATAAGTGAACTCAACCAAGCACTGATATCATCCCTAGTATGGAGGTTACTGAATTTGTGACTCATATTGGGTGGGAAAAAAAAATTCAGTGAAAGGAATAGGGCAAAAAAAAAAAAAAACCAACAACAACAACAACTAAGAGTTGAAACTAATTTCAACTAAAATGTAGCTCGTTTCTAGGACTTGGGCCAGCTATATTGACTGCTGGATGTTTACAACGGCTTCCAATATCTGAGCAGAGAGACTTGAGAAAATCTTCAGCTCCAGGGTCTTTCTAAATCGAGGATTAATGAGAGCTATCAGGCAAAGAAAAGGAAGTTCCAGTGTTCTAGGAGTTAAAAATCTGGGGGCCCCTCTGGTGTGTCTAACCTGGGAAGGTTTTAGAATTAACAGATAGAAACTGAATTAGACAAAATCCACACCTCTAATATTTCTGTGTTGAACTTGAGTTGATCCTTGTATGCCTGCCGATTCAACCATTTATTATGCCTATAAACGATCTGTATTATTTTAAGAGATTCTGGCACAGAAGACTTTGCAATTAGCCATGTGATTCTAGTTTGTGTGCCTCATTAAGTAGTTGATTTCAGGCTAAAACATCAGAGTTCAAGGTTCCAAGAACAGTCGGCTAAGTTTGTAAACAGCAATTGAGAGATTTAAGAGAATTGAAAGGCCACGATATTCAAAGTTTAATTTATTAGATTTTTAAGAACTGTTTGAGTACTAGGGAAAGTTGGGCTTGTTGTTCAAGCATTTGAAGTACTTAAAAAAGAAAATCGCATATATTACATTTATAAATGCAGTTTAAGAGAATTTAATTGCCAAAATTGTAAAGTGCCTTTTAAAAATTTATTAGATTTATGGTTAAAATAATAAGATCTGTAGTTTGAACTTAAAAGCTTAAAGAAAAAAATAAAACTTCATTACGCCAGTATATGGATTGTCATCTTAGAAACCCAGTAGCTATAAACAGTTATTATTATTTTTGCCTATGCATGCAAAGGCCAGCCTTGATGTCTCCAGCTAACTCTTGCTGTTTTTCACTGGGATCGGCTTTGCTCTCAGGCTTTCCCCCTTATCCCTGGGTTTGAGCTGAGAGGTCTGTGACTGGTGAAAGAAGCTGAAAGCCCTGAGGAGGAAACTGACAGGCAAAGTCTGCTCTGAACATACTCTGAGCCCCAGATCCCCTCAGCCTTAAGGTCTGCTCCAATCCTGCCTTCGTACATTGGCAATTGGTTCCTCTTATGCTCCTCACAATATTCTTTGCTGTGATCGAATACCTGAGAGAAAAGGAAGAAACTTTATTTGGGTTCATAGTTTCAGAGGTTTTGGTCCATGTCATGTGGATTGATGTACCTGGGTCTCTACTGAGGCAACTCAACTCATGTTAGACAAGAAACAGAGAGAAAGGGACCTGCAACAAGACCCAACTTTCAAATACATGTCCCCAAGTCAGCTCCTTTCCTCATCTAAGCCTCTCCTGATAGTTTCTAGAATCTTCCAAAATAGCATCACCACCTAGGGACCAGGCCTTCAGCAATGAACTGTGGTTGCCATTTCCTTTTCACATACCAGCACGTGTATTTGCTCGAACTGGTGGAGCTGTATCTCGGCCATTTCCAGCTACTGTTGATACTTTTTTGTGGCCATAGTTTATGTTGTATATTGACAACACAGGTGGAAAGGATTATGCTGTAGAAGCTGAAAACCAAACCAAACCAAGAATCCCTAGCAATTTGGTCCTCACCTAGCTCCCTCCTGAGAGATGTGGCTTCACATTTTTCTTGTTTTCTGAGTATACCCAGATTTTTGGCTCTTCCTGCACGCTGGAAAAATTCTCTTGCTTCTCAAGGCCAAAGAACTGAGACGAGCCAGAATGAACTAAAGGGTGGGTTTACACCCTTCTCACACCCTCTCTCCTCTTTGGTTTTGAGTCTGAAGATACAGGAGCAGAAGGGAGGCATAATGATGGAGATAGCCAGAGGTGGCTGTATAGTTTGTACCGCTAGTGCATCATGTGACTATGCTTCATACTCAAGGAGAATAGAAAACAAAGCTTCTCCAGGATACAGGATACAGGAACATAGCCACTGTTCAGGCCCAACAGAATACCACTGGGTGACGATACTCTAGCTTCAACAGCTAAAAGTCCATGGAACTATTAGTTAACATTAGGAAGCTGCGTGAGGCTGTAGCTCAGAGGAGAGAGCCTTTACCTAGTCAGTGTATAAAAGGCTCTGGGTTCCAACCCTAGTGCCACAGAGCAATAGAAAAGAAAAAAGATGAAGGACTAAAATAAATAGATTTAGAGAGAAAAATTAGTTGGTAGAAGAATTGGATGTGCCATGCCTCAAGTACCTGGCTGGGGCAGGGCTTTTAAGCATAGTCTGAAGCTCAGGAAACTAACTGAAGCATTGGGATTTATATGGTTTTTATTAAGATAGCTACTGAAGCCTGGTTTTTGCCTTTCTCCCCACCTTGCCAATTGAAAGTATTTTCACTGAGTAGCAGCCAAAGTGCTTTGTCAGCTATAAATGTGTTTAGCTCAAGTGATGGGCAGCCTATCGTAAAGGGTGTGTTAGGTACTCTCAAGTCACTATGACAAAATACCCGACAGAAAACCTTAAGAGAGGAAAAGTTTCCAGCAGCTTCAGTCCATATGTGTTTTGCTTTGGATACTAGGGCCTAATATAGTGGTTGACAGTATGTGGTGAACAGAGACTGCAGAGAAGACAGTGGGTTAAGTGCTTGCCCTACAAGTGTGAGGCCCTGAATTATGGCTCCCAATGTTCCTATAAAAGCTGTGTGGCAATGCACAGCTATAACCTCTGTTGGGTAGAGGTGGGTGAATCCTTGGTGGCCCATTGTCCAGCCACTCTAGCCAAAATGGTCATCTCCAGGCTCAGTGAGAGGTTGTATTAAAAAAATAAATAAACAAGGCGACAGAGGATTAGGAAAGATGCATGAAATATTCCTTTGGCCTCCACACCTGCATACATGGGTGACCTCACCTGCATACACCTGCTTATGCCATATACGCATGTTTACATGAATATGCATACAAGACAGCTATTTATATATAGTAAATCGGAATAAGAGAACAATACATGACACATCCAGAAATAATGCACCCCGAAGATCTGCCCCACCCCAGTGACCCACTTCTTCCAATTTGACTCTGCATCCTAAATTTCTAAAACTTTCCAAAATAGACTACCATTCCAGGCATTCAGATCACGAGCCTGTGGGAGGTATTTCATTTTAAACACATAACCCGGTTGATCCAGTAGACAGAGATTCGTCTGATTTCTTCACATCACGCCCCTGGAAGGAGAACGCTGCTGGACCTGCTTCCTTGGCTGAATGATGTTAGCGCTTTAGAATTTTCTCTCGCTCCCTCCCCAGTTCCTGCCTCTCTGGCACAGAGTCTACATTCAAGGCAGGGTCAAAGGGCAGGTGCAAGCTTTATTGGTTTGTGTTAATAAGAAAGACCTTTTCCTCTACTCAGAGTTTTGTGTAGCGTCTCATGGTGCCAAACGGTTATCTATGGCAGACAGAAAACTGGGGAAATGAGCAAGCTAATAAAAAGAGATGTCAAGTCTGTCCAAGAACGTGGGTGTCCAATGTCTCAAGTTTAAAGTGCC
Organism: Alexandromys fortis; assembly: GCF_014885135.2. NCBI lineage: Eukaryota > Metazoa > Chordata > Mammalia > Rodentia > Cricetidae > Alexandromys > Alexandromys fortis. The sequence goes on from NW_026068002.1 coordinate 4,555,347, forward strand.
ACAGTCATCACTCTTTGGGCTGGGAACGCAAGCTCAGACCTGGCTGATGTGAATGCCTTAATTCATTGTGGTGACTTCCCAAGTGTGCCCTCCTGTCATGGATCTTCAGTCTTTAACGAGATGTTCTCTGGACTTTGAGCTCAAAAAGTCCTTCACCAAAATCTGCATAGGAAAAAAATGTATTGGTAGCAGGTGACAATTCTGGATCTTTCCATGTGGTCAGCATGTCTGGATCAGGATAAAAATCTCCAGATTCTCCCTTCAAATGTCAAAATGAAAGAGTCAGTGAAGGTGGAAAGAATAGCCGCTTCTGATTAAGAGTCCTCAGGCAAGCCTTGCCTGCCAAAGTCCTTACTGCCATTCCTTAGGGGAACGTGCACACAGGAAAGACTTGTTTAGGCAAAAATGTGCATATGGCTGAACAAGTGAAAAGGTTGGAGCTTTCTAGAAACTCCTGTCTCTGTTTTGCCTTACTTGAACCAGTGAGCTATCCCTCCTAAAATAGCAACCTTGCAGCAATGAAGTGTCCTAGCACATCCAACGGAGAATAAAGAAACAACGCAGACAAGCCAAGAAGCGAATCCTTCTATGGCTTTTATGCTCTAGCTTCCATTTTTATCAGCTTAGTTCAATCACCACACTTGGGTGTAAGTGGAATCTATGACTGTATTCGAGTAACACATAAAATCGAACCTTAATCCTAAAGGCGTTGGTTTTATTTCCAGATCTTTGTTGTTCTCGAAAGTACAGCAGAATCCTTACATTATCTGAGCTCAAGGAAAGACACAGACTCCACTTGGGTTGACACTGGAAACTGGGGTGGTGAGAAAGCTCTGTGTGCAAAGGCAATTGCCACACAAGCCTTGCAACTCAGCGCAATTCCAGAACCCATGTCCCGGTGGAAGGAGAAAACAGACTCCACAGAGTTGTCCTCTGACTTCTACATGTATACCGTGGCATGTGTATGTGCGCCCACACACGTCTCACACACACACACACATACTAAATTTAAAAAAGTGAAATAGATTAAAATTATGTGATATTCTTGTCACCCACTATTTACCAGGTACTGACGACTAAAGAGACTCTGCCACTAAATATGTAATTCACGATTTATTTATTTCCAAAATGATTTCTGCTACTTATTTACTTATAAGACACTTAGATGCATATTTAGATTTAAATGTGCCTTCCTTTAAGTAGTAATGAATGTTCTCCCCAGAACCTGATTTGTCTAGCGGACATTTTTAAATCAGATATTCTTCTGGTTTTTTTTTTCATTTGCAAATTCTTTGTTTTAATATCTGATTGATGTTCAGTGAGCAAGGGCTCCTAATACACTCAGCGGAAGACACCCTCAGCCTCCAACTTCTGGGTCACACTGCTAATATTTCATAGCATCGGAACACGCTCTAGGAGCTTATTAACCTATATAATGAGATGGAGAGTTTTATTCACTGGCATTCCAGGGCCTGTTCCCTACGAGATTAATGGCAGTCACCAAACTTCCCCGGGGGTCTGTGTGAAGCACAGGCTCACGGACTGGGAGTGAAGTACGTGAGCGGAATGGCTGCATGGGAGGGAAGGAGGGACAGATGGCACAGCGTTTCCAGAAAGGCAGGAAGAAAGATGCAGAGAGAAACAGAGAGGGAACACAAAGGAGATGAATGGGCGAGGAACAGAGCAGGTGCTGTGGAGTCTTAGGGCACAGGGATGTGTTATTAGGAACTTCTGGACCATTTCACCATGTTAAATGCTTTCTGTCATTAAATCTGTGCACAGCTTTTCTAAGCAAGCAAAATAAGAATCGCCAACGTAGAGTGCAGTATTGACTATAGTACTCGTATCACACATGGATCTCTAGACTTACGTAACCCTTGCGCCCTTCATGCCCTCAGTTCTCCTGCTTCTGGATCCTGCTGTCCACCAGCCCGTGCTGTTCCTAGGCATTTGACTTTTTAAAAAATATCTACATATGAATGAGATTCTATATCTCATTTATTATTAGATATTATTTGAACAATAAGAAAATTGCTCAAAGAGTAAACTTTTCAAGGATTTGCCACAGGATGGGCTAAAAAATAATTAAAAATTCAACATGTTATCTGTATTCACAGTGGTTCAAGTGATGAAGAAAACATGAAATAATCATACAAGAATCTTAAGCATGAACTCTTACTAAGAATCTCGGAAACAGGACTTCGGGAGGAGGGAGGGATCTCACTGTCACTAGTGAAATCCTTATTGTTAACATGCCATGTGACTGCACACATTTATCAAAATAAATAAATAAGTCATTTATAATAAAAAAAATTGCAGTATTTACCACAATGTAGGAGGTCGGCTATGTGTTCTAGAAAAGTGTCAATAGCCAGCAACCAGCCTTAATGTTGTTGGATTGCTCTTAGGATTCAAGCCTCTGTCCCCCTTTGGCTATTTCTTCTTTACTGTCCAAATATTTCCTTAAAGTGGAAAATACCCTAGGGAATTATTGTTTGACCTGGACAATGTACGCAATAGAGTTTGAACATGGAACCCAAAAGCCTGTTTCCCTGCCCCGTCGTGACACACTAGTAACTCATTTCATTTTCTCTTCCCTCTGTTGAAGCTGTAGCACAGGGCTGGGAGAACTAAATGAAATGTCTGTAAATGGTCCTTCCACCGTGTCTGGCCCATAATGAGTTTAATGGCTCTCGCACCTGAATCAGCAGAGGATAGCTGAATTATAGCAATGGACTATTTTTACTCTGATCTGCCCATATGGGGTAGAAGCAAAGAGTCATTTCTATTACTGGGACAATTTTCTAATCAAGAGATACCTCTGGGATTATCAATAAAAGATTTAAATTAATATCAACAGACTCATTATTCCCTCCTTTAAAAAATACAAAATTGCTAGATTTTAAACCAACAGAAAAGTATGTGGTAAAATTAAGGAATAAAATTCCCATGATTTCTGCTACACACACACACACACACACACACACACACACACACACACACACACACACATCTCCAGAATGTTCACTATTCAGTAAGCTTTTTTCCCATTAATCAGGCCAAAGGCAACATTTATACTCTAAACCACTGGAACTGAAAGAGCAAAGTGCTGGGCGAACATTATCTACCCAGTAGTTACATTACAGAGCAGGTGACCTCTGACCCTTAGCACTGAGAGTGCAGAGAGATGAAGGGGACACGTGGTGGCATGACGGACTCAGTTCATAGAACAGGGCAGGTACTATTCTCTCACAGCCAAGCGTCCTTGGAAAAATACTGACTTCTCTACCACTCACCCTCGTTGCTCCCATGATTCCTTCGGCTCAGCATCTCTGCCATGGATAAGGAGCAGCAGGATGGAGTCAACATGCCACCTCTGCAGTGAGTGCCAAAAAGGTACCCAAAGGGCTTTACCTTGGTCTCCATCCAAGGCAACAGCATCTCGCTGCTAATTAAAGCTACATAACACTCCAGGGTTTCCGCCGGAGAGAAAAATAACTGAAGCTTTTTTCCAGTATCATTTCTTAAATGGATGGTGATTCTAAAAATAACCCCAGGCATTCAAAATGTGCTGTTGAGCAAAGGAAGTCAGGGAAGGACATTTCTTCCAATCCTTGCGGCTCTCACTCAGCCCACAGGTTATAATCTACCCACTGTCCTTGACTGAACCGGAGAAATACAGGGTATCTGCTGCACTTTTTGCATTTCATAAATAGGAGAAACTGAGGCCCAAAATGTGTGTAAGGTCACAACGTATTGAAATATAGCTGAGGTCTTCTGATTGCCACTGATTTGATGGGACCTTGAAAGGCCTTAGATGGACAGAGACAGACGAATGGTTTAGATTCAAAGCTAAGAGGGGTATTTCTGAGAACTTCGGAAAGTAGCCGTATTCCAAAGTTCTACCATGCAAAGGAGGGCGTAACTGTGTTTCCTTCCATTTCCAGTTTTGCTTTAAAACCAGAGACCTCTGATCATCTCCAGTGGATCAGGGGGCCTGTGGCTTTACTATCACCACCCTGTCTTAATGAGAAGAGTATTCGCTGGCAGCAGGTACCCACCAACACAAAGCCCACCCATGCCACTTCAGAGGAGTTGTCAAATATGAGGTGCAGGCTAAGCAAACATCAGGCACTTCCTCCTCAGGCATGGAGGTGGCAGGCATTAATAGGGAAATGGATGCAGCTCCAGGCACTTTGGTAGTCGTCAAGGCTGTTCTCGTGTGACAAAGTTTTCATGTCTCAGTGCGCTGTGCGGTGCTCCCTTGATTTTAAAATCTGTGCTTACCTGATGTATTGTAATTACGGGATCAAAAATGACAGGATGATGCTATTCCGAAGTAAAAATGAATGATAATAATACCTTAGGTTTAGATAGTGTCTTTCTTCTGAAAAAGTAAAAGCGCTTTTGCATACATTATCTCATGCATCCTCTCACTACCCCGCATGGTATTATTAACCCCATTTTACAGATGAGGACCTCGGCAGGTAGGGACCCTAGCCTCTCGTGGGTCAGTCATGCTACTTTAAGCCACTCAGCCTCCCCAGTAGAAAGCATTGCAATGGCTTCGGCATCGACATGTTCAATAAAACAAGAAATTATCATGTGTCATCAGGAGCCTGGGTAGCTTCCTACCTTCATTTGTGGGTATGACTATACAATCTCATCCTTGCTACTGGGTCTCAGACACTTAAATCAATCGTGGGCTTCCTTCCTTCCCCCTATAGACACTTTTGAGGATGTAAATACCAGCTTGCCCTTTTGGAGTCCATAGAATCGAAGATGCCCAAATGATTTCTCAGAGAGGCAAGCAGATGATCATCACGTGAGATTCATATGCTCAAGGAGCTGGCCAAGGAAGGAGGTTGAGGCAGGCAGAGCCCTGGTCCAGGGGCAAGGTTAAACACAAGTAGCCTAGTGCTTCCCACATCTACCTAGCAACATGCATAAGTAGAAGATGAATTATATTGCAACTCAGTTTAACAAGCTGCTGGGAAAGGAGTCATGTTTTCCCTTGGCTAATTTCCCTTAAGAGTGGCCTGGAAGGTAGGTCTTGAGTTAAATTCTGACTTCTCCAACTTGTCAGTAGCAATGGGGAAAGTGAGACCCTCTCTGGGTCTGGGACACTTAACTTCTTTGCCCTTTTCCTCTCAGACTCTGGCTGTTCCCTGAGAAGCGTTGCACACCCCACTCACACATTGTACAAACTCTACTCAAACACCCTAAAAACAGCTTCTATGAAGCTTAGCTACACAGACTAGAGCATGGTTAACCTCAGGATGCTGAAGTTTTGGAGAAGCCCCTCAAGAGTGCTGAAAAACGTGGGGAGTCTTAAGAACAGTGGTTTACACCCTGTGAGTCAAGATCCCTTTGGAAGGCTGAATGACCCTTCCATGGGGGTCACATGTCAGATGTCCTGCATATCAGCTATTTACATTATGATTCATAACAGTGGAAAAATTATACTTATGAAGTAGAAGAAAAATAGTTTAATGGTTGGGGGTCAGCACAACATGAGGAACTGTGTTAAAGGGTTGCAGCATTAGGAAGGTTGAGAGCCACTTCTAAAGAAGGTGGTAGATTCTAAGTGGGTACATTAATTTGGGCTCTTGAATTCACCAGAATATGGACTCATTGTAGATAAAGGAAGATGTGAAGAGAGCCTCAGGTAGAGACCATCCTGCCAGGGTCAAGGACTGGTATTGCTAATGAAATTTAATATATGTCATCAACAGACTGGAAATAACGTTGAAGATGCTTCTTCCAATGTCAGAGACCATGCAAAATTTGTCTTTCCCCAAGCCCCAAGGGGAGAGACAAATATAAGACAGATCCTAATATATGACAGACCCAAACCAGTAATCATTTACCCCAAACCCTACAGTCATGTCTGTCTTTCCCTAAGGCCCACACTGATGGGAAAATGCTGACAAATACGTCCAAGCTCAACTATTTATCTCACCTATTTGCTGCTACAGTGTAGGCTATCATCATCTCTTGTCCTGAATTTTGTTCCTACTTCCTCCCTCATCCCCACTCCTTGACCTCTTATTATCTGCCCACAACAAAGGAACCATATGAGCATCTTGAAGTTCAAGTTAGCGGATTGAGTCATCTACTTAATAGACTCAGTGATTTTTTCCAGTGACATCACTGAGAAAGCCCTGTTCTGCACTTTCTCACCTATCAGCTTCTACCACGACCCCTAATTGCCTCACTTCTGCTACACTGACCTGCTGGTTGTTCCTTGAAGTCACAAAGCACATCTCTATCCCAGGGGTAGCTTTCTTACAGAACCTCTCCTGAGGAAAAGGCTTTAAGGCAGCGTATGACCATGCCTCCCCCGCTTCCTTTCTGTCTTTGTTCACAATCATCTTTCATACAACTACGGTCCCTTAAATCTACTGTGTCTTCCATTGCACTTGCGCTAGCCAAAAACGCCACGGGCACATATTTGATTTTATGTACTTGTCACCACATAAGAACTAGAAAGTGAGTTCCATGACAGTAAGCACCAAAGCCTGGAAATACGTGATGTTGCCGTGCTCACAAAAGAAAGCATTCTATTTGAGCTTCAAATCCTAGAACTGGGTTCTAAAATTTATTCCATATCATTTTTAAAATGGTCTGTGCTTAAATTAAAATGGAGTTTTAGGAAGATGTGTCTCAATGCCGGTTGGGACATCACCTCACATCTTCAGACAGAAAGCAGTCAGAGCGGACATCCAATGAGCGTTTGCTTTGTTAAAGAGTTACCTCCATATTAGTGGGAGCTGTCCCATTGTGTACATCATTCTGCCCCAAGCACAATCCCTCTCCTCCTCTTTTCAATGATGTAATCTGCTCAAGTGATTGACCTGCTTCCAACTGACTCAGTGGCGTGGTGAGCTTTCCAATCCCACTCCTTTCTGGCTCTTGTCTGTAATTATCCTGTGTGTTATTGTTTATTTCTTATTTGCAAATGCTAATTATGAACTCCTAATGCAACTTATTTTTATAAGCCACACATACAAACAAATGATTTTGTACTTGAGTCTTGGCTCGTGGTGAAGAACCATTTCTAGTTTTGGCTTTGACTCTCACAGATGCATCCGTCTCCTTCTCCCAACACCACACTGAGGGAGTCATGGGTACACGAGGAGTGAAAGTCACACAGAAAGGACAGACAGGAAAGCTCAACACTAAGACAAATAGAGAAAGATTACTGATACCCGTCAGTCCAGCCTCTCTAAATCTGAGAGGAATTCCTCATTATTCTTTTAGCTCTCATGGGTTGTAGAACACAGGAATGTAGACTCTACTCCTACATGTATTACCATGGAAAACTGTGACACCAGGAAATAAAGGAAGAAGATGCAGACACTCCTGGTCTGCTGTGGAGAATTGCACACCAAGATTTCAGTTGGTCTTTTCCATCCAATCTTAGCAATTTGTTTGTTCTAATTTTATCATTTATAATTTTTTCATTTGCACAAATGCAAATTACTCTCCTTTTAATGAATATAAACAGAGAATCTAAAACAATAACATTCACATATAATCCATGTTTAGAGACTGCCATGTTAATAACTTAGCAGTTATCCCTCCACGGTCTACCTAAGCAGACACTCATGCGTGGATTTTTAGGGTGTGTGTGTACATAATATATATTAGTTCGTTAAAAATTCTGTAGTACAATGCTACTCTCATAATTGAATAAGTCATATCATGAAATGTTTTCATATCCTTACAACTTTTGAACCATAAATTATCATTATGTAGATACATCAAAATGTTTGTCTTATTTGCTTTTGGGTTTGGTTTGTTTGGGTTTTGTTGTTATTGTTTTGTCTTGCTTTCTTTGAAAGAACATCTCATTGTGTAGCTGTAGTTGGCTTGAAACTCACTGTGTACATCAGACTGGCCTCAAACTTGGAAATAATCTTCCCACCTCTGCCTCCTAAATGATAGGATTGTACATGTATACCACCATGCCTTGTTCAAACGAGACTCGTTAGCTCCCATTACTGAAGATGTCTGTCGTTTCCCTCTCTGATTTTTTAATTTTGAAGTTAACATCTATTCAAGAAAATCTTTTTATTTCTCTTTTAAGATTTTTAGATAATCTTGCTAGGTAGTGGGGCTAGCTTAGGACTCAGCCTGTAGCCCAGGATGGCCATGACTTGGGCTTCTCTCGCCTTAGCCTTCATAGGGCTATGATTACAGACATGTGCCAAGTCCGACCTAAGAAGACGTTTTCCATCATTCAACGTCCAATGGAATTATTGGACATTGAATGACTGAAGCAAGAGGACTCACTGATGCTGTCACCAGGACGTTGCTCCAGCACCAAATCTTCTCTGCTGTTCCACAGTTTCATGAAATCTTCTCGGCATTGTCACAGGGACCAGTGCCCGTTACATTTGCTCCTCAGAAAGTTTTCGCCACATCCGGGATACTCACTCTGAGTAGATCGTTGCTATTTAGCATGCACACATGACATGACTTGAACCATGGTTTCAATCTGATGGATGCTTTGGTTTTTAACACATAAGTATAGTCAAATCAAGCAGCCTCGCTGACTTCTGCCACTCCTAAAAACTTGGCATGTGCCCGTGCTAACTTCCACAGAGGAAATGAAAACCTTCATACTGAATGTGACACCTTCGTGACAAAGAGGTTGTACTGATTTTCCATGGTGCGCGTTTCTCCACCCACACTTGTGTGGTTAACTCGTAGCTCACAGTTTGGATTCTCTACCAAAAGTCTCATAAGCACACCTGTGTGACCATTGTCACTGTGACTGCTTTTTCCTGTTCCCTGATAACAAGCCTTGGACTCTTGTGCAAGAACAATTAGGACAAGAGGTTTTCTTCCAACCCCTCAGGAGAAGAAGGACAGAAACACAGAGCCACCCTGCCTGTACCTGCATGCAGGTGAGGCACTTAGATTGATATATGTGGTGTCATTTTCTGGACCATTAAAAATGCTGTCAGCTCTGGAGTGAAATGCTACATTGATTTACCGGCAGACAACATAACGCCGCGCGATCATTTAGAAAGAAATGAGAAGTGTGAGTATTGAACCAAACATATTTTTAAGTTTATCACCTTAAAAAAAATAAGATATTCCATGCAGGGGAAAAACTTGTGGATTTATTCTCTCTGAACAAGTTCTTCATCTAAATCATTTTGATTTAAATGACACACTAAGCTTTGGGGGAATAAACAAGGGAAGGAAAGGAGGGCTTTTAACAACAAGCTAAGAAAAGCCTGGTAACAAATTGCAGGATTTCCCAGGTAGATTTTCAAGGCCATTTAAGCAAGCTATTCTTTTTTCTTTTTTCCCCCCTCTCTTCTGAAGGCTTTATTCATCTCGATGCTGAGTCTCCGTAAGAAGACAACTCTACAATCATTTTGTTTGTTTGTTTTGTTTTGTTTTGTTTTTATTGTACAAAAGCTTCGTTAGGCAGCTCCAATGTCACAAGCCTCTGATACAGCAGCATCTACCTGTGACCCATCAGCCATGTTGATGGCACATCTGGAGTCTGGGTCTTGAAATCCCTACGTGTTTATACAGATGTGCTCTAAGCCAGAGAGAACACAGAGAGACTCTGATGTTTTCTTATCATAAAAGGGTTCGTGTGTATTTTTGTCAAAATGAACCAAAAGAGCTACTTTAAAAGGGAAAAAAAAAAGCAGAGATGAAACATCTGTCAATGTCTGTGAGTAGCGTAAACATCTACCAGAAGCATTTGCAGAACTGAAGGTGTATATAACCAGGAAACATTGATCTATTTTGTCAAATTGAAGATGGCCAATTAAGTTTCAAACTAGTTTGATGTTTTCGTTTTTCTTTTTTTTTTTTTTTTAGACAGCATCTCACTATGTCGTCCTGGGTAGCATAGATTCATTACATAGGCCAGGCTAGCCTTAAATTCATAGAGATCTGCCAGCTTCTATAGGCTCAGTGCAGGGATTTAAGATGCGTGCTGCTAAAGGACACTGTTGCTAAGACAGAAAGGCAACACACTGACTGGGAGAAGATCTTCACCAACCCCGCAACTGACAAAGGTCTGATCTCCAAAATATATAAAAAACTCAAGAAACTAGAACATAAAAGGCTAATCAACCCAATTATAAAATGGGGCACTGAGCTGAACAGAGATCTCTCAACAGAAGAAGTTCAAATGGCCAAAAGACACCTAAGGTCATGATCAACTTCCTTAGCGATCAGGGAAATGCAAATAAAGACAACTTTAAGATACCATCTTACACCTGTCAGAATGGCAAAAATCAAAAACACCAATGATAGCCTTTGCTGGAGAGGTTGTGGAGAAAGGGGTACACTCATCCATTGCTGGTGGGAATGCAAACTTGTGCAACCACTCTGGAAAGCAGTGTTGAGATTTCTCAGGAAATTCGGGATCAACCTACCCCTGGACCCAGCAATACCATTCTTGGGAATATACCCAAGAGAGGCCTTATCATACAACAAAAGTATATGCTCTACTATGTTTATAGCAGCATTGTTTGTAATAGCCAGAACCTGGAAACAACCTAGATGCCCTTCAATTGAAGAATGGATGAAGAAAGTATGGAATATATACATACTAGAGTACTACTCAGCAGTAAAAAACAAGGACTTCTTGAAGTTTGCAGGCAAATGGATGGAAATAGAAAACACTATCCTGAATGAGGTAAGCCAGACCCAAAAAGAGGAACATGGGATGTACTCACTCATATTTGGTTTCTAGCCATAAATAAAGGACATTGAGCCTATAATTCGGGTTCTTAGAGAAGCTAAATAAGAAGGAGAACCCAAAGAAAAACATATAGGCATCCTCCTGAATATTAACCTTCATCAGGCAATGAAAGGAGACAAGAGACAGAGACCCACATTGGAGCACCAGACTGAAATCTCAAGGTCCAAATCAGGAGCAGAAGGAGAGAGAGCACGAGCAAGGAACTCAGGACCGCGAGGGGTGCACCCACACACTGAGACAATGGGGATGTTCTATCGGGAACTCACCAAGGCCAGCTGGCCTGGGTCTGAAAAAGCCTGGGTTAAAACCGGTCTCGCTGAACATAGCGGACAAGGAGGACTACTGAGACCTCAAGAACAATGGCAATGGGTTTTTGATCCTACTGCACCTATTGGTTTTGTGGGAGCCTAGGCAGCTTGGATGTTCACCTTACTAGACCTGGATGAAGGTGGGTGGTCCTCGGACTTCCCACAGGGCAGGGAACCCTGAGTGCTCTTTGGGCTGACGAGGGAGGGGGACTTGATTGGGGGGGGGGGAGGGAAATGGGAGGTGGCGGTGGGGAAGAGACAGAAATCTTAATTAAATAAATAAATAGGAAAAAATCATCAAAAAAAAAGATGCATGCTACTATGCCCCACTTCTTACTAGGTTAATACTTGGGTTAAATCTTCATGCAGCTCTGAAACATTTAAGAGTCATTAGTGACAACTGTGTTGTCTGCAGATATCTGAAGTTCTCAGAGCTAAAAAAAACCTATAAGCCATATGATTGATGGCTGAAGATCAAGTTCTGCTTGTATTACTGCAAAAAAAAAAATGGAGGAAAAAAATGAAAGTAATGTGCCTAGAAGAATTCCTGCGACAGTGAGGATGTCATCTTAGAAATGTCCCCACCTGTCTGCAGACTCACAGGCAGGCACACCTGCTGAGTGATGTCGTTTTCGAAGTCAAGTCTGTATTAGGTGACCTTGCTTTCTTGGCCCGGAATAATCATTCCAGGGACCAAATGTCTCCGATTTCCAATCTCACAAACACAAAGAAAGAAGCTGTAGTCAGACGGCTGAGGATGAAGCGTAGAGCTGGCTACAAGCTCGGAGATGGCCCGATGGAGTCTGTGTTACTGGAGTCTGTCAGCCGAGGTCTGTCTGTGCAAACAAGACCGGAGCAGATGTTCAGGGAGAAGAGATAAGAGACCGGGGAAGCCCGATGGAGAATGCAAAAATATCTGATGACATTCCAGGTTCTGAAGGTTTGGAGCCGCTTAGCCGAGATGTCCCTGCGTTCTGTTAACCCCTGCTTCTCCTTGCCTTTGTTGGAAGCTGCTTCTAATAGTTTCTCTGTCTTTAAATTACCAATCCTCAGGAAGTCACTGACAGGGCCAGGAGATAGAGCCAATCATTTCTTTCAAACTCTTGGACCAGAAATATTTCAGATTTCAAATATTTAGTTTTTCAGACAGGTCACGTGGCTTCTCAAATCTGCAGCGAAGTTGGTGGAAACACCCTTGTGTCATCTCTGCGGTGAAGTGTTTGGGTAGGGGTGCCAGCTAGGATGACTGAAGGGTGCAATTAGAGCTCACATCAGTTCAGGTCGGGTTTTCCTAAATAAGTCTGTCAGAGGCCTGAGTAAAACCGTTGTGTTCTGTGGATGGAGCCCGCTAGAGAGAGCTGGCGACCTGCAATAGTTGCCTTCCGCAGGCTCAGGGTAACACAAGCACCAGTGTGGTTGTCTGAGGTCAACAGCAAGTGTCTTCTCTCCCTCTCCACCTTGCTTTTTGAGACAGGCTCTCCCTGGACCTGGGACTTGCAGGTTCAGCTTGACTGGCTGGTCAGCGGGCCACAGAAATCGTCCTCCCTCTGCCTGCCCAGGGCTGGGATTACAGGAGCACAGTGCTGAGCCTGGCATTCTCATGTGGATTCTGTAGCCCCAACTTGCACAGCAGGCACTCCACCAACCAGTGTGTCTCCCCATCCTGAGATGCTCACCCTTTAAAACTGTCATGAAGACAGAATGTGGTCCTGTCTGCAAAGCAATTAGCAGATGGATCTAGTCTTTGCTTGCAGACACAACTCTTGTCTCAGGTGTAGGTTCAATCATGACCTTGGAACTTGGACTGTATCTCTGTTGCCACAGTTTGGTCCTGGTGACTTCTTACTGTCCCCTCTTCTTTGCTCCTAAACTGAATGCGAGATGCAAAGCAGACAAGCCAGTGTGAGGAGTCTTCAGAGCAGCACTCAGTGGTTCTGCCGTTCACTATCAAAACTGCCCTTCTTCCTACTGCGGAGGCCATTGCCACCTTCCTGACTGGGTGCTAGTGCCTGGTCACTGCTTCTTTTCATGGACAAAGTGGTCGGTCTCAAGTGTCATCTTACAGTCCACTGAAAGCATCGAAAATGAAACATGGGGGAGGATCCAGCCAAACACTCTCCTCTGTGGGAGGGCCTTGGAAGAGAGGGGCATGCCTCCCAAGCTCCTCTTAGGTCATTCTTACCTTGCAATCATGCCCCATGAGCCTCTGGCTTTGTCGAAGTCAGCACACATGTGCATACCTTTAAAGGGGCTCTTTGAAAATTTTTGGTGCCTGCAGATTCTTGGCCATCGTTCCTTAAATGCATTAACATAGAAGAATAGTGACTACTTTTGCAGAGAAGAGGACCCCTTCACTTCTTCCTTCTAGCAGTGTCTTTGGGAAATACTGCACGTGGAAGCCCTAAGCCCTCCCCCACCTCCAGTGTCCCAAGAGGGTAAAAATAGCCATCGTCTTTGAAAAACTGCAACTTCAGCCTTCCCACTCCACTTGCTAAGTTCCCCGCTTTAGGGACCAAAGTGCCCCCCAAATTTCCAATTATAAATGTAGTGGAAGGGAACTGGCAGTAGATATCTACAGGATTATAAAAAGAGAGAATCAGAGCTCGCAGTGTTTTGTTAAACACCAGTACAAACGAGGGGGCGCATTCAAGAGCGTCAGAAACTTTATAAACACAGTGGCTGGTGCCAGGGTCCAGGTCTCTGGGTACCAGTGAGGCTGAACACACAGCCCATTGATGAGGAAAGTAGCTAACAGCCTACTGATCTGTTTGTATTAATGCTGGATCCCCCTAAGCACAGGCAGGATGATACGTTTTCCACAGTTTGCTTCAAAATAAAAAGAAAAAAATCGAATTTAGAATTAAGTAAATTGCTTTAGCCTGCCATTTAAAAGGCAGCACAAGTAATCTAATTAGCCGGTCTTATGAGGAGTAAATGTGAATGAAGTCAGAAATTGAATTTAGAGGCCAGCATCTGAGCAGGCCTTGCATCAACACCTCAGAGGAAAGGCCAAATAAAAATGGCTCTTTTTTAAAAAAAAAAATTTCCAAATCCTAGAAATTATAGAACAAAGTAGGAATGCAAGAACAAAAAGACTGGGTTCATCCCAAGGCGTCTCAATACAGATGCTGTTCGCATCCCCGGAGGAAACAGAATCACTTCCATAGTGCCAAGTATGGCCCCGCATTCTGCAAATACGGACACAGTGTTTAGATTGACTCAATGTGCTTAGTGTTTCTGAAACATCATGTACTCTTTGAAACCCCCTAGCTACCCTGGGCACTGCTCAAGCCACTTTAGACTGTGATCTGGTGCGGTTGCCCAGATGAGAATCAGCAGTAGCTGTTGAGGGGTGGGGTGGAAGGTGAGGGGAGACAATGACAGGGGGTGGATAGAGACAGCAGCCACCCCTACACCCTTCAAATTTACAGAATGACCAGTTTATGTTATTCACCTGTTTCTATGTGTCCACGGCAGTGTTGTGCTATTGACAGGCGGAGGGAAATGGCCTCAGGCAGCATGTTTGGTTTATGTAGTCCCATAGCTACAGGATCCCACAGACCTCCAAAGGGAAAATAATCAGTATATGATCCCATTTGCCATATAGGAAATCTAAGGCTCTGAGATCCTAGCTTACCTCCCAGCAGACCTTAGCTAACCAATGATAGAGACGAGGCTCATAAATACCAGAGTTGGAAAGCTGTTCCTAATTAAAAGGTGGAGGAATAAAAGAGGTGACCACCATCTATGCATATATGTATAAAAATATCATAGCAAACCCCCTTAGTTTATACAATTAACAGATTAAAAATTAAAATACCTTTCATTTCTCCAAAATCATTATGTTTTACTTGAAAAAAAATACTTAGTTATATTAAAATCATAGCTGTTCACATCTTGTTACTTTCAAATCCAGTGTTCATGTCCTTTTATCTTCATGGCAACCCCTGGTGTTGGTTGAAGGGATTTGTGAGGTGCCTCATTTTTAAATGAAGAACCAGAAACTCGGTGCCCTTGATGTACCAAATATCGCATCTTCTAGCTATGCATTTTTAAGACCATATGGATCCAGGCGTGTTGCGTCAAATACCAAGCTTAGCAAGAGCAGTCAAATTAGCTTAACCTGTTATATGATGTGAATGAACTTGAAAACGCCCCTGTCCAAAGAACGTGACAGCTGATAGTAAAGAAATGGGATCTGTTTTTCTAAACCCTGAAACCTAACTGTGTCTCTAAGAATGTTATTTGGGGGGTAAAGAGAAATGAAATAACCAAATGACAAATGGTTGATGGGACAATCAGTAACAAGAGGAGAATAACCATGGTATATTTTAATTGCTGATTTGCCAAAGGGGGACGGGGAGAATAATTAGGCAACATGTGAAGCTTCTTGCAGGGCAGATGAAAACAATTCTTCTAAGAGCTTCCCACATTGTCCTTACTGGTAACTCTTCTGTTTCATTCTATAAAACATCTTGGTTACAATTTTATCTCACCTTCACTTATCCCCCCAAATAAATAAATAAATAAATAAATAAATAAATAAATAAATAGAACAAACCACTGTTTCAGTCTCCTTGCTTACAAGGAAAGTGTTAAGCCTCATTTTCTGTAAGCTAAGAGCAAAGCATTTAGAAGCAGAGCCTGGGGATCTGACAAGGCCACAAGCAATTATCGTCCCTCTCCTGTGTCTCTCTCTGCCTGAATGTTTATGTGGCTCTGGAAAAGGACAAGTCGCCCTTCCCCTTGCTCTGCTGGTCACAGAGGCACATTTCAAACCATCTACATTTTACTCCTCTGGGCTGTTTGGCTTTATAGTCTGTCAACTGAGCTGCCGAGGTGGGAAGGTACACACTGCAGCATCTCCAGCGGGTGCTAATGACATCGGGTCTGGCGACGGCTCTGGCAGGTGCCAGCCCAGTGCGAACAGGAGTGAGCTGTGTCACTATGACGTTCCTGAATCCCCGGGCTAATTACGTCTCTGATTCTTTCATAAGAGTGAAGAAAACAGCCTCTTAGAGATTCCATTACAAACGGCAGAGTTTCAAGGTACCCGCGATTGCCTGGATATGGCTGCCGGAAACCAGAAACCTTTTTCTCCTGATTTGAGACCATTAGCTTTCTGCTCTGCAGCGGGCCATCTGCTGCGCTTATCTCTAACAAGAGATACGGGGGAGCCCTTCCGCGGCCCCTGGGACAGCATTATCTGCTACAAGAGTGGAACACTCCATGTCAGAGAGGTGTGGGCGTGAGTGGCGGGGAATGAGAGACTAGCAAACTAGCAGCTGTTTTCATGGGAAGCCCTTATTAGGATCCCGGCTCAGACCCAGAGACTGCATACTTGATTTCATTGATCTTTCCAGCAAACATGGAGAGATAGGATGCGATGTCACCCCCACACTGGACATGGAGAACCATGCCTTGCCCGTCATCAAGATACATAGTGAAAAACACTATGAACACATTTGTAAAAACTGGTTAAAAGATAATTTGCATGTATAACATTTGTTTAATGTAATGAGTCATTTATTAAGTGTCAACTAACCCATCAAGGAAAGCGCTTTTTAAGTTTTCACAATATTTTAGGCGCAATCATTTTATTGCCTACATTAGCCTTCTTTTGTCTTAATATATTCAGCGGGAACAAATGCAAATGATTGGAAGTGCTAATGATTATCTGACTGGAGTGAGCCATACACTCAGTGTGGGGATGAGAAATCAGGCTGGTATCTATGCATTCACATAACCCTGAGCAAGCACTTGAGTGGGTACTAGGGTCCAGCCCCAGTTCAGATGATAGAGATTAATGATGAAAAGAACAAACGTTCCCTTTCATGGGGTTGATAATAAAATGACTTCTAGAAAATATATCATTATAGAAAGAATATCATTGGTGGCAGACATGACAACACATACCTAAAATCCTACACTCAAGAGGTTGAGGGAGGAGGATTGCATTTGGGGCTAGCTGGGCCTTTCTACTCTCTCTTTCTCTCATACACACACACACACACACACAAAACACATTTTTATATAAATTATATACGAATAATTTGATGTTTCTGAACTGTAAAATGGAAAAGAAAAGTACTTCTATAAGCTTTCCTATAAAAGGGCCTTAACTGTGTTGAAGGAGATGGCTCGGGGTAAAAAAAACTTGCCACGCAAACCCGAGGACATAAATTGGAATCCACACACCCACACACAAAAAGCAAGGCATGGCTGCACGTGCCTGTAACCCCAACATTGGCAGACTGAGACAAGAGGTTCCTGGGAGTTCCCTGCCCAGCCCCCTGCCTGAAATGGGGATGTTCCCGCTCAATAAGAGACCTGTACTAAACAAGGCAGCAAGGTGGAGCGCAATAGACAGAGATAGCAGACATCTTACTCTAACCTCCGTATGTGTGTGCCAGGCATCCACCACGCACAGGTGCAACACACACACATGCATGCAAGCACAGGCACCAACTGAGTGTTAGGTGTTATATAAAGTAGTTTTCTAGAAATGACTTCATAAGCGGAAAAAATGAGTGGTTACCATGACCCTAAAGAAGTAATGAACAAGAATTCTTGAGTAAAAAATCAATAGAAAGGAAAGTAAGCTGCAAGAAGGTGATGGATTCATATCATACAAACATCCTCTGGGAACCCTTAACAACCATTGGTCAGATCTCAAAATTTGCAGGCAAATGGATGGAACTAGAAAAAAAAAAAACATCCTGTGTGAGGTACCCCAGAGCCAAAGAGGCAAACATGAAATATACTCACTCAAAAGTGGATATTAGAAGTAAAGCAAAGGATAACCAGGCTACAACCCACAACCCCAAAGAAGCTAGGTAACAAGGAGGACCCTAAGAGGGACACACATGGAGGGCACCAGGAAAGGGAAATAGTTAAGATCTCCTGGGTAAACTAGGAAGAGGAGTAGAAGGGAGGGGCTGGCGGATGAGAACATGAAGGCTCAAGATGGCTGAACTGGAGGGAGGGGTGGGGAAGGGGAGCAATGAAAGAGATATCTTGATAGAGGGAATCGTTATGGAGTTAGGGGAGAAAACCAGTGCTAGGGAAATTCCCAGGAATCCATAAGGATGACCCCAGCTAAGACTCCTAGGAACAGTGGAGAGGGTGCCTGAACTGGCCTTCTCCTGTAATCAGATTAGTGACCACCCTAATTGTCATCATAGAATCTACATCCAGTAACAGTGGAACCAGGACTTATCCTGGGTGCATGAAATAGGATACCTTGTTCAGCCAGAGTGGCCTGCCTCACCTTGGTATGCCAGACATTGTTGACATCCCAAGGGAGGCCTCACCCCACCTGAGGAGTGAAGGGGGTGGAGGGAGGCGGATAGGGAAGGTGGAGTGTGGGAGAAGAGGAGAAAGAGGGAACTGGGGCTAGTAAGTGAAATGAAAAAAAATTTAAGTACCATTGGTCAGGCCCTTCATTCTTGCTGCTGGGTAAACTCCAACAAGGGATTAGAAGCCCCACAGCTTTGTGTGTGTGCACTTATAGGAGATGTATTCTTGACTCTTTATATAAAACACCTCTTAGCAAATGTAGGTTTTTCTCTGACATAATTTGGGTTCCCCGTTGCTGAACATGGTCCATTTAGCATGAGTAGGCTGCTCCTGAGTTGCTTGGTGGATCTTGCTTACCTTCAGTCATTTCAGAGGCTTCACTGAGCACACCTCAATTTAGAAAAACAGCCTTGGGACCTTCAAGGAGAACCATAATTAAATGTCATTCGGGGACTAATAACCGATGCTTGCGATGTTATCTGAACTGGTGACAGTGGGGAAGGAATGAGGTTGCACGGTTCAGCGTCTGATCAAAAAACACTAGTTCATTATTAGACTCCAGGAACTTCATGCACCGGCATATTTATAGCTATTGTAGACTGACAATATAAAAGGAAGAAAAAGTCGAGCTGTATTGATTGATTGCGTGATGCTCCATAGAGACTCAGTTTTGTACCTGCCCGTTTTCTTCCTTGGAAATCAAAGTACCCTTTGATTTTTGCCTTATTAAAACTTGCTCCCCTTTATTAAAACGTTAGTGGAGATAAATAGGAAACAAAAATGTATTTACCCAAAACTCCACATTTATTTATAAGAAACTGTGAATTCTGCCTTGTCCTGGTGCCAGGCAATAGCTTTTCTCACTGAGGAGAGCTCAGAGTATCTAGGGTCTGGCATTAGGAGTTTTGGAGATTTAGGTATATTGGGGTACTCTACAGCTCTGGTTTGAAAGTCTGGATCCCTTATCCCAGATTGACATAGTGAAGTACTGTCATCAAGATGATATTAGGAGATGGGACCTGTGCCCATTAAACTGTTCCTCACTGTAACAAACACCGGAGAGGAACATTTCAAAGGAAGATTTACTTTGCCTCTCAGTTTCTGAGGTTGTGGTCCATGGTCATCTGGCCCCGTTGCCAGGAGCCTGTGGTGATGTGGAACACCCTGTCAGCAAGAGCATGTAATGAAGAATAATTGCTTACCTCACAGTAGCCAAGAAGCCGAGTGGTAAGACTAGGATTTGGAGCAGTGTACATGTTCAGAGGCATACTTTAAACGACCTGCTTCATACAGTAAACCCCATCTCCTGCTAGTCCATTCATGAGGTCAGCAGTATCATGATCCAGGCCTGTCTCTACAGCACCACCAGTTGAGGACCAAGTCTTTAACACATGGCCATTTGAGGGGAGACATTTCATGTTCAAGCCACAACAGAGCTCAACTGAAAGAGACCTTCAGAGCTACTCTGGTCCCCTTTCCACATGTGAGGGCAGAGTGAGAGTTGGCCCTTCCTAAACTGCAAACCTGATGGTAGTTGGCTGTAGACTTCTCAGCCTCTAGGACACTGAGAAACAAATCTCTGCTATGTATAAGCCCCCTAGCTTTTCCTGTAGCAGGCTGAGCTGGCAGAGGTATCTAAAAATGGAGATTTGGGGATAGCTCTTGAAATGGCAAACTGTCAGCTAGAGTAGATATGGGAATATCTTATGATTGGGGAAATAGTTTGAGATACTTTTGCAATTCTTTTATCTTGTGGGGAACTAAAGGTAAAACACATCCACAGAAAATCAAAGCTCGCCTTTAATAGATTTTTATATAGGGATGAGATTTTTATGAGTCTATACTGGCCCATCAATTTTATCTAGAAGCAAAAGTAAATTGCTTCTCTCTTTCAAGTCAGTCTTGGGGATGCGTGGCAGGGAAATGGCTACTGAAATTGGGATAAACTTGAGGATGGAAAACTTTTTAAAAATTATATAAAAGAAACAAAAAAATAATTATGTTTGGAAAATAAGTAAAGCAAGCTTGCAGGCTTTTGGGCTGCTGTGAGGCCAGAGAGTCGAGTAACTTTTGTCTATGTAGACAGGATGGAGGGAAATGGAACGTAAAGGCAGTGGGAGGATTCAGGCCTCTGTTCTGAGGCTCTGCAGGCCCTATTTCAGCAAACTGCCATATGCGGCCATGTGTCAGAGTAGACTTCATGGGGAGTCCTATATTTACCAGGTAAGTGACCAGATGTCTTTGCCAGCCTTTAATGACTTCTGGGGATGGAATTAAAAAATTCAGCCCATACCACCCAAAATAGGAAATCAGTTCTATGACTTTAAGGGAAATTTATGGTTAATTCAAGATAAGCCATCTGTGCAATAAGAAATACACATCCTACAGATGGTAAGAATTATAGGGCCTATAATATGGCTAATAATAGCATCACTTTCAGATGTACTGTATGACTATGTATGTATGTGTGCTCACGGGTCTATTTTGTGCTTAGATCTTCTTATTAGATTCTATCTCTGACATGTTGCTAAACCAAGAGTGTCCATCGGTGGGTCTGGGATGATAAAAGATGAAAGAACAGGTTTAAAAAGCCTTTCAAGGTTACCGTGGAGTGAATGTGCATACTGATCACAGATAATAGATCGATAACATATGATTGAGCTAACTTGAGGTCAAGTGCCATTTGGAGGAGAACAAGAGAAAAGGTGGATATCTGTAGCTGAGTTTTCTCTTCTACTACACAATTATATGACATTTACATAGGACAAACATGGGCCTTCTAGAGTAGGCATGGACAGCATCAGGCCCTCAACTCCCCGAGGAAAGCTGTCCTGGCTGTTTCCTCCCCATGTCTGCCTTGATCCTGCTTCAACTGACTGGGTGTTAGCCCCATGCACCAGGCTCAAACCAACTTTCATGATGACTTATTGAATTTATCTATGAGACACATCCATGACTAAACATTAAATGATATTAACTTGCAATTAAACAAGTTGGATTAAAACATAGACATCCTCAAATGCATTCGTTCTGATTAGTGCACTTTAATATCATGTTTCTTGAGCTTAATTATTTCTTTTGTATCTAAGTGAGAGAAACTATGAAGTGGGATGTAACTATGAATGCCTTCCTAATTTTGCATTCAGAAATTTCATAAGGATAGTTTAAAATTGGTCAAAGTGGGAGTCTTTACAGAATTCAGGAAATTTAGTAAGTCTTGGCTTACTTCTCTAGAGGGATGGTTAACTGTTATCAGCACATCACTAAAAATACACCTTTGCTTTTCTTTTTCATTTGCTTTAAAGATTAGTGCATAAAAACATTACAAATAAAATAAAAAGTCAAACACTGAAACTGACCAGACCTGAAGACTGTGCAACTCGATGAACTTCTTTTTTTTCTTTTTTAATTTTATTTTTTTTAAAAATAAAACACACTATCTTTTTTTATTTTACAAACCAATCCCCTTGATGAACTTCTATACAGTTAGCATCATATTTGGAACAAAAGCTGTGTGACTTCAGATTGAAGGTTACACCTACAGTATCAAATATTGTATGCACTTTTATTCACTACCAAAAATGAAAAAGTCTATGGCAGAGTTAAACTAAAAAAATAATTATCTTTATATCCTCCTTCATAACTCATGTTCATTGCCTACATTCAGGCCTTCCTCATCCCCTTATATTTAACCTTTCTTATTCTCTTTTGTTATACATGCTATACTTTACCCACCTGTGCATTTGTTTACACACACACACACATATATGTTTGGCTTAATTACAAAAATGAGTGAGAACATGGATTTTTTTTGAGATTGTAAAAGCTTTGTATTATGCATTCTAAGTTCTTCCATTTCCTGCATAGTTTATGTTTATATTTTTCTTTAGGGTTGAGAAGTATTCTATTTTTATATATACCAAAATTTTATTATCTGTTCAGCTGTAATGGACAACTAGTTTAACTCTAGTTTGTGTGTGTGTGTGTGTGTGTGTGTGTGTGTGTGTGTGTGTTTTGCAACAATGAATAAAGCAGCCATTAACATGGGGGTATAAATATCTTTATGGTATGGTATGGAGTTCTCTGAGTATATGGCCAGGCGTGAAATAGCGGGGTCATATGGTGGCCTAGTTTTAATTTCTTCTGATTGTTTTAAAAACTTCCAGATTTCTTACTCTACCCCTTGATTTAAATTTAGAAACATAGTGGTTGTGTCGCCAATTTAGGATAGTCCAGAATACTTCAAAGCAGCTTCCATAATGACTGCTCTGTTGTCACCAGCAGTGAATAAGGGTTCCTCTCTCTCCACATCCTTTCCTACATTTGTTTGCAGATTTAATTGATGGTAGCCTTTCTGACTAAGGTGAAGTAGTATATCAAAGTAGTTTTAATTTGCATTTCCCTGATGTCTAGGGAAATAGAAGAGTTTTAAAATGGTTATTGACCATTTTCGTTTCTTTTTTGGTAATTGTCTGTTGAGTTTATTTGCCCTTTTTTTTGAGGAATGACTTATTTCTGAGGTGTTTAATTTCTACAGTTCTTTGTAAATTTCTGCTATTAACTCCTTGTCTGATGCATGGCTGGTAAAGATTTTTCTTGCATTCTGTGGAATATTTGCAGCACTGAGTTTCCTTTGCTGTACAGAAGCATGTTCTTTTTATATAGTCCCATCAATTGATATTTGGGGTTACTCCCTGTGCTATAGGTGTGCCATTCAAAAAGTTTTTGCTTCAGCAGTATCTTAAAAGATATCTCCTTTTTTCTTCTAGAAACCGTAGTGTTTCACATTTTGCATTAAGGTCTTTGAACCATTTTGAATTCATGTCTGTACAAGGTGAAAGATAAGAATCTAATTTCATTCTTCTGCAGCTGCAAATTCAGCTTCAACACTCATATTTGCTGAATGGGCTTCCTTTTTGCAAATGTATTTTTTGCCTTCTTGGTCAAAAGTTAAGTAGACATATCTTGTTATTTTATTTCCTCTTCCTCTGCCTCATTCTGATCGGTTGATCTTCCTATCTGTCTTTATGCCGGCACCAGGTTTTCTGTATGACTAACTCTAAAGTATAATTTTGTTTTCTCACATCAGTATCCACAGTTCCTGTCTTCTGGGGTTGCCCAACACCTTTTAGGCCTTTCTTCCTTCTTGTCTTCTGATGGTTTTTAAAACTTCCAGATTTCCTACTCTACCCCTTCATTTAAATTTAGAAACATAGTGGTGGTGTCGCCAGTGTAGGATAGTCCAGGATGCACATGTGAGCTATGCCAAACCAATCAGAAGCCTGTCTTAAGATTTTTGTCGATATCGCTGATATCTAGGCTCAAACAACGTTGGAGCTGACTGTGACTACACCTCCCCTAGCATTTGCATGGCACACAAAACAGCTGCTTGCCATTGTTAGAGTGTGCACCAGCCAGAGCTGGCAGCACAACTGTGAGCCGGGAGAACCTGATGGCATCATTGTGTGAGTCCCCGGGCACAGATAAGCCTGTTTTCTATTAACACCATTATGCTGATAAACAGACTCCAGCTTGTCTTAAGCTATTTAGAGTTGGGTTTCTATCACTTGCAGCTAAGATTCCTGGATAATGCAGTTCATTCACGATTATTCCCATCATTCTCATTTCTCCACATCCCTTGGTTCATAAATTGTGTGTGTGTGAGTGAAAACTGTATATTGAGGTTTTAAAATTCAGAGAAAAGAATTATTAGGAAACCAGAAGTAGTAGCTTAGGACATTCAGGTTTTCTTAGTTAGAACTTCCGGAGTTTCCATTTGATCATGGAACCAAAGTTTTCATGGTTCCAGGGTTGAGGAAACAAAATCACAGAGACTGACCCGGAAGACACATGATTCTAAAGCTGTATTTCATATTACTGCAGCAGAAGAGTCAAAAGAAGATAGGGATACCCCAAAATGAAATAATAATGGATGGTCCACTGGTTCCCCATCTTGACTAAGTTGGAGGAGACGATGACAGATGTGTAACATGTCACTGGGATGTAGCTAATTGCTATAAGACATGAAGGGAAGTAAAAGAAACTATAGAAAAAGAAAAATGAGCAAAAGACTGGACATTTTGTTCCTTAAAGCCTGGATCTTAGTTTCCATATCTAATAGGAATAACGTAATATCTTATAGAGCCATGGTTCTCAACCTTCCTAATGCTGTGACCCTTTAATACCAGTTCCTTGTGTTGTGATGACCCCCCCATGAGAAAATTATTTTTGTTGCTACTCATAACTATAATAGTACTACTGTTATGAACTGCAATGTAAATATCTGTGTTTTCCCGTGGTCTTTGAGGGTTGTGGCTCACAGGATGAGGACTGCTCTTGTAGAGTAACCTCAAAGACTGACATTTATATAGCTCTCAGGCTGATCCTAAGGAATTTTAAGAGTTAAGTCCATTTTAACTCTTATTTCCTTTATTGTTCTGAAAGGAAGTAAATGACACACCTTGTTTACTACAAAAGGTTTTAAGAGCTAGTGCAGAGTCAAGGTCACTCTACAAGAGATTATAACATAGTCTAGAACTAAGAAAAGGGTGGGAAGTAGACCACTCCTGGAACTGAAGGAGCATCAAAAGAGGAGCCACCAGAAGGTGGCAGTTGTAGGGAGGTGGTGGCACCTGGCAGGAAGGATGAAATTTAGAGTTTAGGCACAGCCAACCACCCTTTAGGGGAGAAGAGGGCAGAAGGCACAGCCTGATCCTCCTATGTTTGGTAACCAGTGCTACCAATTAACAAAAATCAGACAGTAACCTGAGAGCGGGGGTTCACTGATAGAGTCTTGTCAGGGTGAAGAACAGCAGGGAAAGAGAAGAGCAGAGCCAAGTGAGATCGGCAAGTGTCTCTACACCATCCCTTCGTACTCTTTCTCTGCGTAGATCTACTTTTTTATAAGAGCCTAGAAAACCTAGTAATCTACCGTGTAATCATAGACTGATATCAATCAGCTACAGTCTCACCTGAACCTAGGACAGTAGCCATCACTTACGCCTGCATAAGTAACTACACAACCTCTAGGATTCTTCCATAGCTAGTCATTGAGATTGGCCGGCACCACGGCCTTCCTAAACCATATTCTCTCATTCTCTTACCACTACCAATACATGGGGTAGAAAAAGAATCCTTGGTCTACTGGAATGATTCAAACTTTTATTTTTTTTTAATTTTAATTTATTTATTTATTAAAGATTTCTGTCTCTTCCCC
>NW_026068002.1:4581281-4602549 GCF_014885135.2 Alexandromys fortis
TGGAAACAACCTAGATGCCCTTCAATTGAAGAATGGATGAAGAAAGTATGGAATATATACATATTAGAGTACTACTCAGCAGTAAAAAACAAGGACTTCTTGAAGTTTGCAGGCAAATGGATGGAAATAGAAAACACCATCCTGAGTGAGGTAAGCCAGACCCAAAAAGAGGAACATGGGATGTACTCACTCATATTTGGTTTCTAGCCATAAATAAAGAACATCAAACTTTTATTTTCAACATTAATTCTTGATAGTCATATCTTTATTGGTTGATATCGGGTTCTCATTAACCAAGACTATTGGGTAAAATAATATATTGAGTCATTCTGGAGAATCCTCTGACTTCTAAACATAGTCTTCTGTCCTTCCATGCCCACCTCATTCTACTAGAGAAACCTATTGTGCTGCCTAATTTTATGGCAACTTGATACATTCTAGAACCATATGAGAGGAGGAAAAATCCAACTGAGAAAATGCAGCTGTAAGATAGGGCTGTAGCAAGCCTGTAGAGCATTTTCTTAACTGTTGATTGATAGGGGAGAGAAGAGCCCATTGTGGCGGGGGCCTTCCCTGGGCTGGTGGTCCTGGGTTCTCTGACAGAAAGCAGGCTGAGTAAGTCATGGGAAACAAATCAGTCAGGGGCACCCCTCCATGGTCTTTGCATCAGCTTCTGCCTTCAAGTTTTGGCTCTGACTGAGTCCCTGTCCTGACTTCCTTTGATGGAGAACATGAACAGCTGTATGGAAGTTTAAGCCTAATAAATGCTTTTTTTCCCAGCTTGCTTTGGGACATGGTGTTTCATTGCAGCGATAGGAATCCTAACTAAGGCACCTATTTTTCTTCTTGGGATGATATATCACTCCATAGTAATTACACTTTTCTTTGCTTCCTATTTTAAATGAATGACCAAAAAAAGAAAGAAAGAAATGGCCAGAGATTGAATTCATCAATAATATAAGTGTACTTGCTGGTGGCATCATTCTTTCCTTGAGAACAAAGCTATCTAAGATCACTAAACCAAGGACTGGGGAATAGGGAACAACTTCCAGTGAGTTGGTAAGAAGAGAAGACAACTAATTTTTGTCCCAATACTCCCTTTATTTTTTAGAATTATTTTTATATTATTAATCATGTGCAAGCCTGTATTTATATGTTCAGGTTTGTGCAAGCAATTATAGTTGCTCATGGATACCAGAAAGAAACAAAAGATCTCCTACAGCTGGAGTTATTGATGATTGTGAGTTGCTCATTGTGGGCACTGGGAACCAAACTTGGGTTCTCCATCAAAGAAGTAAGTACTTTTGACTGTATCCCCACCCTTCATTCTTTAGATTTGTGTCCTCTGCCCATGTGAAAAGCTTTCCCATACTTCCACTGATGTGTTAAAGTGTCATCCAGCCCTAAAGCTGGCAATCTGTCCTCAGATATTGCCTGATGATGGGGAACACACATGAAGTATGACAACAGCTATTCCTCTGTTATCTCACGCAGCTTTTTATAAACACTAGAACAAATGGTAATAGCAGCAAGTTTTATAAAATTGGCCAATCTCATACTTCTTTTATGATAAAATGTGTCTTCTAATATTGTGTGGGGTGCCATGATGATCAATAAGGCATTCTGAGAGTTAATAAATAGCTATACTAGTGGTTCTCTGGGTATGGAAGATATCATACAATGTGTATTAAATGTCCCTTTCAGTGATGGAAGGGGTCCAATATAAACACACACACACACACACACACACATCAATAGAAAGCCACCTGTCTCTCTTCAATGAACAGAGCTGACTGACACGGGGACGACTTTTTCTACTTGGAGATGGAACATGGAGAAGTGGGTGTGGCCAAGTCTAAGTGGAATCCAGTGACTAAGTTGTCAAGAAGACTGGGTTAGTGTTGTGTCCTGTTACTATGACGAAATGTCCAAAAGCAACACAAGAAAGAACGGGTTTGTGTGGCTCACCTTTCTGATTATCAGCTCATCACTGTGAGGGAGCCCAGGGGCAGAAACTGGAAGCAACTAGTTACATCGCATACACAGTCAAGATCAGAGAACAGCGAATGAATGCATGCCTGCTAATGCTCAGGTCACTATTTTTGCTCTTACCTAACCCAGAATCCCTGCCTATGGAGTGGTGCTACTCACACTGGATGGGTCATTCTGCTTTGATTAATATAATTAATATAATCTCCCATAAATACTCCCATGGGGCAGTCTAATCTAAAGAACTCCTTGTTGAGGCTCTTCTTAGGTGATCGATTCCAATTGACAATGGACACTAACCATCACAATGTTCTATCTTATGACTGTTACAAGGCTATGAACTGATGTCTTTATGTGGGTATGGGCTATTTAAACTTAGCTCCCCATATTCGTACAGCAAATGATTTACCCACTTAGTCATCTTTCCTGCGCCTCACTTTGTTTTGTGAGACAGGACTTCTCGCTGGCCTGGAATTCACCAAGTAAGCTAAGGTGGCTAGCCAGCAACCCCTAGGAATGCTTCTGTCTCCCACTACCCAGCCTGGGAGTGTAAGTGCATCTCCATGCCTGGTTTTTATTTATTTTTTTTTTTAAATGTGTGTTTTGGGATCAAATTCAAGTCAAGTTTGCTCAGCAAGTACTTTCGCTGACTCGGCTATGTCCTCAGCTCCTACCTTTCATTACTTGCTTACTTACTTATCTATTTAGACCTTTCTTTGGCATGTCCCTAAGTTTGTTAGATTCTTTATTTAGACTTTCTTTGGCATGTCTTTAAACGTCTTGATTTACTCTCTAGGTCAGCAGAACACTAAGTTCATGTCTTTGGAAAGCAGGGATCAACTCCAGAAGGAGAAGTGTAGAGAGAAGAAGGAATCACCAGAAGTCAGGGCAGGCTGTATGTATGATCCCTGCTGGGGTTAGGGGCTCAGAGGACTTCCTGAAATCCCACGTGTCCCAGAAAGTGTTTCAAAGCTTTGGTCCATGCTGGAAACACAGGTGCAACGACCTTTCTTTTCAGACAATAGAGAACAGAAATTGGGAAGGTTTCACAATGAATATGCTAATTCTTCCCAGAATTGGTATTTTAGCTGGAAATATTTAATTGTGGTAATACATCTGTTGAACTTCAAATGAGGAAGATAATAGAGTGTAAAAGGTCGAGTTATTCATCATATACAATCTCTGTTCCCCAAATCACTGCTTATAGCAAAACTGTTTTGGGAGACGTTTCTGTATGTCTCTTATCTAAGAAGAAGGTACAGCATAGCTAATCTGCATTTTTGTGTTAAATGCGCATTTCCTGGGAAAACACCGACTCATTATCACCTTTCCTTGAGTTATCTGAATCTGAGTAAATTACCATCATAAATTAGCTAAAAATCATTTACCTAATATTTTTCTTATTAGTATTTTGCATTTAATAGCACTTCCTTATCAGACAAACTTACTCCAGCTATTTGTTTTTAATTAATTATTTTAGCTCTCCACACACTGGCATCTGATTATATACTTGTTCTTTTTTTTATTATTATGAATTGCATATTTCCCAAGGTGTCATCCTGTGGGGCCAGTGTCCTGCTTCTGGTTAATGGACTGTGGTCGTATTCTTGTGTTTGTGGAGCAGAAGGTAAAGGACATACATAAATGATAGTGAGTCTGATGGCTTTAGCGGCCCAGAAGGCAAGGGTCTCAGAATGAGGGGTGTTTGCTCCTGGGTCGTGAGTGACAATTTTTCCACTAGCTTCTAGTCTGCCTTCAGATTTACAGAAGGGAAAGTGTAAGAGAAGACTGTACTGGGAAGAGCAAGCAGTTAGTAAGCTCTGCGCCTTCTGGATATGTCATGTCCTCAATGTCGCTGACCCTCCCTGGTCTAGTCGTGGTTTGCTTACTTCTGACTCTGGTCCCTGTTGGCTCCTTCCTGGCTGGAAAAGACAAGAACAGCCAATATCACACTGGTTCTATGATATCTGAAGATCAGAACTGAAATACCGACAGTGAAGGCAGCTGGGGAATGGAATCATTCTCAGAGAGTAATCAGTAGTAGTAAATCACACCAGTGTGTCGATGTTAAGGCAAACTTGGACGCATTCCCTTCTCTCCTCATTTTCTGGTTCATCTGTCTTCTGATTCACACCGTCAGCCTCATGTTTCATTTCGGAACTTCTCAGTGGCCTTGGTAAACAGCGTTCTAGCTCCCTGATGGCTCTCTTGGCTCAAACTGCTGCCCATAAAGTTGAGATTCACTGTACATGTCACAGATAGGGCTGGGCCAAGTCCCACCTTCAATAACCAATTTGCTGTATACTTACACATTGAGTGTATGCTGCTTCTCACCAGCGTTTCAGTGAGCGTGGCCATGATGAAGAATTAGGGGATATATGATGTCTGAGATTTTCTTACCGTCTTCTCAGACTTTGGGTCTGTTGCATAATTGATGTTCATATCTGAGTGTACAACAGACCTGAAAATAGTTGTATAACCTGATTGAAAGGCTAGAAACAGACCTTCTGCATCAAGATAAAACTTTGAACCATTGGAGTGAAATGGAATGGTAGCAGAGCAGATGACATTTTGTTGAGAATGTAGACTTCAAATTCACTCTTGGATTTCACATATCATAAACAGAATATTGAAATAGTCTTAGCTATTCTATGATTTTTTTCTGACTGCATTTCCAACAATGTTTGCCATAGAATCTGTTAAAAGGCTGCCTATCAGCATATATTCCTACATTTAAGACAAAGAACTGCAGATCACATAATTGATGTTGCATTGGGAGTTGAAGCAATTGTTGGAGGCATTTCTTTTCAGTCCTAATGTTCTTGTGTAGAAAACATGCTTCTACTCATTCATTTACTCAAGTTACATTACCAGGCCCTGTCAGGAAAAATGATACAAAGACAGATCGCAAATGATCTTTCCGGGTGATAGGTGATAGATCTGCTATCATTTCTAGTAGAAATATAATAGATAGATAGATAGATAGATAGATAGATAGATAGATAGATAGATAGATAGATAGATGATAGGAAGTAGGTAGGCAGATAAATGGATGATTATTGAATGATAGATAGTTGGATGTATATAGGTAGTTGGATGGAGAGATAGTTGGAGAGATAATGGATGGATGGATGGATGGATGGATGGATGGATGGATGGATGGATGGATGGATAGATATATAGTGAAGAAATGAAAAGGATAGTTATTGCCGTCTATGGAGTCAGGGTAGAGAATTTAGAGATATGTATTTACCACTATAAGACAGCATGTATAATGTTTAAAGATCTGGATTTAAGTTCAAACCCTGGTTCTTCTTTTTATTAAACAGTTTCTCTCGCTACTCTGAATGTTAATTTCATGACTTTTAAAGGGGAAATAGTATTACTTACTTTACAATTCCTTTTTAAGGAGAAATTAAAATGATTATTCTCAAAATTTGTTCTGGGAGATCCTGATTTTGCTAGATCAATACTTATAATATTTTTTACCCTTTTACTTTTATTCTCACACTAATATTGTGTTTAAATGCCTTCTCCCTCTTCTTCTGGGTGCTCAGTGTGGTTTTTCAGATGTCATCTGGCATGTAACATCTCAGTACTATGAATGCAGGAGATAGAAGAGTCCCGAAGTCTTCCACTAAGAGGATATTAAGGGTATTTGCAAAAGTTGGAAAAAAAATCACAAATTGGTTTAGTATTTTTGTTTTTGAAAAATGCATCCTTTTATTAAAAGTATTTATTATAACATGCAACTCATAACTTTAAATTTTTATGTTGAGTTATTGTTATCATTACTTTAAACTAATGAAAAAATGAACATGTTTGAATTGTCTCATCCTTAATTTCTCAGGTATAAACATGACTCATGTAAAAACAAGAAAGAAAGAAAAAAGCCCCTGGGTGTCCTCAAGAAAGAATGGGAACACGACATAGAACAAAGCATTGGAGAATAGCAAGAAAGAGCACGTTTGCTATGCATAAGAAATGCTAAATGTTAACTGTTATTGCTATGGCTGTTGTGAGACCTAAAAGCTCAGTTGTCTGTCATGGGAACTCGGTTGATTACTCAGGGAAGCCAGAGTGGCCAAGGAAGGATTTACTGCCGGCACCCGGATTAGAAGAGATGATGTACTTTGCATCTCAACCTTCAGACATGGTGATAAGTTAACCTAGACATGGATTGTATTTGGCACACTGTGCTCATCCTGAGGAGCTTACAAATAGAGGTATGAGCAGTGATGGCATTTGGAGGAGCTGAAGAAGCAAAACCATCACATGGGAAGATTGCTCCTGGGATAAGATTACAAAGGTTAGCACCCGCCGACAAATGATAAGGGGCAAAAAAGATCTCCCTGCTAGAGTCATAGAAAGTTCTTATTGAAAGCACATGTGATTATCTTTCAGAGCAACACTCTATTTTATGCCACAATTAAACAAGCAACTTATGAATACATTTTCTGCTCAGTATTTTAGCAATTTTATTACCCTAAGGATTTTTATTTTTCCCATTTAGGTCAAAGATAAAAATCATGTAGATATCTTCTTATCAAATCATGTTCCTCTATGCCAAGAGAGTTGTCACAAACAATTTAGATAAATATCTCTCCATGTCTTTTTCTTTATATTTAGTGGAATAATATCAAAACCCATAGCACTTACCAAATATCGAACATCATTCCGAAGCCTTCATCTAGACCACTCATAATCTTCACCAAATTCTATAAGGCAAAATGAACCTGGGAGCCAAGATACTAAGCAGCTTTCCCGAGTCACAGAGCAAGTGACTGACATGCTGTGCTTCACTTGGATGCACAGAAAACTGGGCAAACATGCAGGTAGGAGGGTCTGCAGATACCCAGTTTACAGTGTTTTAACATAAGCAAATCATTTGTACATCTTGTTGTCTTCTCAGAGGCCAATAAATTCTCCCTTTATTTAATTTGACAGTGCTGCAATCTTGTTAAATATCTGTGCCATCACTTTAATAATCACTCTGGGACTCTTCTGAAACATGCAGGATAATGCTTCAGTGTCTCTGTCCACACCATGTGTCTCAGTCTATTCAGATTGATTAAAAAAACATCAGAATTGGGTAGTTTAGAAACAGAAGAATTTTTTTCTCATACTCCTGCAGCAAGGAGGTCCAGAATCATGGCAGACTTGATGTCTGGTGAGGGCCTCGTGTCTGGACACCAGATAAAAACCTCCTGCTGTATTCTTCCAGGTAGAAGGGCCCAGCTAGCCCTCTGCTGTCTACTTTAGGAGAATAGTACTCCCAGTCATGAGGACTCCACTCCCATCATCTTATTAACTTGCAAAGGGCCCTCCTTCTAAAACAACCACATTGGAAATTATCATTTCAACTTACAAACTTAATGACATAAGCATCCCAACTATGTCCTCTACATGATCACTCTTGAAGTCACCTCTTAATGACTTCTAGCCTGGATCGATCTACAGCTTATGAAAAAATGGCAAATGCACTATAGTCCCATGTCAGGCTCCCTTCTCCTCTCCTTCTCATTACTCCTGTCATAGTACCTGAAGAGAGAGCCTCGATTTATTGCTGGGTGGGATTTAGTGGAGATGTACTGAGGGAAAGTTCAAAAACAAATATGTCTTCACCTACCAGAGAAGCAGTCTGTCTTAGTAGCTGGAAGAGCTTGGTAAAGCCTCCCACACAGCCAGAGCCCAAATACTGGTCACGTAGGGGACACATGTTGTTATCCTAGGCCTTCAGGATGTAGGTGAGAGGAGGCATACATTGTTATCCTATACCTTCAGGATGTAGGTGAGAGGGGACACACATAGTTACCTTATGCCTTCAGGATGTAGGTGAGAGGGGACTTACATTGTTACCCTATGCCTTCAGGATGTAGGTGAGAGGGCACATACATTGTTACCCTATGCCTTCAAGAGGCAGGTGACTGCAGTTGAGAACTTATTTTGAAGCAGAAATCCTTGAAGGCCTTCCAGTCTGGCAGTGTGAGAATTCTGTCTTGGGCAGGAAAATGCCTATTGGGAGAAACTGAAAACCCTCTTGGCTCACAATATATGAAAACACACTACTGTGGTATGAGATTCCCAACCAAAAATTAGTTAACATAGAGTTCAGAACCCATGAAGTTTTAGACAAAGCCTAAACATTCTAAATACGTACTTTCATAAACCAACCACGATCCTAGCAAAGATGAGTTCACAGTAAACAATCATACACCACCAGAACAAAGAAATCAGCATGAAGGGGAAAGAGAGGGTCAGCATAGGCAATGCAAAAGAAGAAACAAAGAAACAAAATCCAAACCCTCCGGAGAATTCAAAATAATAGAGTAATATGAGAGGGTAAGATAAACTTTTCAAAAGCTCCTGGAAAGTGAAACTAAGATGCTCAAAGAAAGAACAGGGAAAATAAACATAAAAAGACACATTTCATGTGTTTTTCTAAGTCACACATGGAATCTTTATAGATTCCACTCTTTATTCTACAATTTTTTTATGCAGATGGTGAAGGATTTATTTCTGTTTTCCTATGTTGCCTAAGTCACTTTGGGGCTGGTTCTTTTATTCACTGCTTTTGAAATGCCAACACGATCATAATAAATTCATAAGTAGCCCACATATGTGTCAGTCAGTCTACTGCAAGAGGCTCTTCACTCCAAAGACTATTGTTATACCAATGTGCAATTTTAATTAATTTAGTTCTTGCTTGTTTTGCTGTTAGGATAGGCTGTTAGCGATTTGTCTTGTTGTTGTGATAAAATGCCTAACAAAGGCACCTTAAGGAAGAGATGGTTTGTCCTGCCTTAAAGTGCCAAGGGGCACCATCCAATTGAGGCAGGAAAGTATGGTAACAGGGATGTGGAATCGCTGGGTACCCTGGGCCTGCAGTCAGAGAGCAGAAGACAATGGGTGCTGTTGTCAGCTCCAACTCTCCTTTCTTACCAGAATAGGCTGCCAGCTCGTGGAATGATGCCATATGTTGGGTGGGTCTTCCCGTCTCCCAAACATGCTCAGGGATGTGTTTCCATGGTGATTCTAAATCTCATCAAGTTGACCGTCAAGATGAACTGTTCTGGTTAGAATAAATGATCTTTTGTGATTTTTCATACTCTGCGTTTTTTAAAGATTTATTTTTAAATTTTCACTTGTGTATGTGTATGCTTATCTGTGTGTGTTTATCTACATCT
Organism: Alexandromys fortis; assembly: GCF_014885135.2. NCBI lineage: Eukaryota > Metazoa > Chordata > Mammalia > Rodentia > Cricetidae > Alexandromys > Alexandromys fortis. The sequence goes on from NW_026068002.1 coordinate 4,590,458, forward strand.
TCAGGGGCAAGAAGAGGGCATTGGATCACCTGGAGCTGGAGTTACCAACAGTTGCCAGTCTTCAGGTGTGGGTGTTGGGAACTGAACTTAAATCCTCTGGAAGAGCAGCAAATGTTCTGAATCTCAGAGCATCTCTCCCAGTCCCACATTCTATAATTTCCTAAGGTTATATTCTGCTTTTAAATTATAGGCCACGTATTTTCAGTAATGGGAGTCTATTCCTTACTGCACTGTGAGGGAGGAAGGATTTCTTTTGGCTCATAGCATGAGGGTCTGTAAGGGCAGGAGGGCATGGCAGCAAATGCAGAGGTCAGCTGTGGCAGCAAGAATATGAGTCTGCTTGCTCACACTTCAGTGACTCAGGAAGCCGAGAGATGGAGGTGCTGGCAGTCAGCTGACCTTCTGTTTACCTTTCTATTCAGCCCATGGAATAGTGGCACCCATTGTCAAGGATGAGCTTCCTCTTCAGATAATCCTCTCTAAGATGCTTTCACAGGCATGCTCAAAGGTATGCTTCACCAGAGCCTTGGGCATATATATCCATCCCTGCTGCCCCACCATATGTGTATATGTGTATGTTTGTATGTATGTAAGTAGGGGTCGAGAAGCATCATTAATCAGGTGCTATCCATCTTTTTTGGGGTCTCTCACTAGCCTGGGACTTGCTAAGTAGGCTATGCTAGATACCCAAAGAACCTCAGGTATCCACTTGTCTCTGCTTTTGTAGTACTGGGTCTGCAAAATACCCACAACCATGACTTTCTTTTTATATTGATTCTGGGGATCAAACTTGGGGTCTTGGGTTTGCAAGGAAAGTATTTTACCTACTTAGCTATTTCCTCAATTCCAACATGTATTGATCCAAGTTGACAGCAAAGTTTAACCAGAACAAAAGTGACATTCCCACCAAGAGAGTGAAAATTAACTCTTGGGGTATGAAAACCTGTATTTTATGCATAGGCATAGATTGATATACTGTATGCCTAAAGTATTAATGCTTCATGGTGGAACGATAAGAAAATATTACCCAGCTCCTGGGCATAATGATATTAATATTAATAATTATGAAAATGATGATTAAAAAGGGTGAAAAGACATTGTTCTAGATGAATTGTGGAATTAGCTTGTCAATTCTTAATGCTTATTTTTGCAAAAGAAGTCCCTGGAGACCAGAGCGATGACGTGATTTGACCTAGGTTACATTGCAAATTTGGAGCAGATCTTGGGGGAAACGCCCACTCTTGACTTTTAGTTCTAGATTCTTTCTAAAGCACAGCCAATTCTGATCGACATTGGTACCATGGATATTAAATCCCTCCCAAGTCTCTCAGCAGGGTCTGCACATTGGACATCTCTGAGCATAGGCAGCATGCCTGTCACCCTATGGAGTCACGGGACTTCTGAAGTGCCTGCCAAGTTTCTTCCGTTCCCAGCATCCCTTTTCATTTTCAGACACTGACTAGTTGGCAGTGATGTTCGCTGAGGCCTGCTGGGTGAGGGCAGAGCACTGAAGAACCGGACCAAAGAGGCACAAAGCTCCTCTGGGATCCATTGCTCAGGAAACAGCGGTAAGAGATGACAAAGACGACAGGGAATGAGATTATCACTGCCAATGTAGCAGAGGTCAAATGAATGACTGCTGTTGCAGGGTTTATCAATCCAACTTCTCTCCACTTCTGTGGTGCTCAGCCTTGACTGTCTGTTTGGTTGTGTTGCAGTGGTTTAAGATCTGGGAAGGAGGCTCCAGAGAGGATGAACTAGAAAGGGAAGACCCACCACCATATAGGCTGGGGGCCCAGATGACAGGAAAAGCACAAAGAGAAAGCCTCATAGCACAGTTTCTCCTCTCGTTATCCCTTTTTCTGTTTCTCTGTCTCTATCACCATCTCTCTTTTTCTCTCTACTTCCTGGCCACCAAGTTATGAGCAGCTCTGTTTATCCATGCCTTAACCATCATGATAAACTGCAACTGCAGAGACCATGAGCTAAGATAAAGCTTTCCTAATTTCAGGTACTTTACTCAGGAGTCTGTCACAGTGACTGGAAAGTTAACAAGCATATGACTAAGTCTCTTCCGGTGACACACGGACAATGCGAACCAAAGAGTCCATTTCTCTCAAAAGCCACGGTCCTTTCCCACAGGCTCACACCTCCTTAGACTGTCTACTGACTAACCATGATGCAGGCCACACTGCTGGTGTTTTGTACTTTTACTTATTTTTTGAATGCGATTGTGTCTGGCTTGTTTCCCAGACTGACTTAGAACTTGTGAATTCCAAGGATCTTCCCGCCTCAGCCTCCTGAGTGACAGGAGTCACTGGCCAGGGATATCTATTTATATCTAAATATCTATATACCTCCATCTCTGCTTTCATCCCGACACATTCTTCAGCTTTGGTTTCTTCGGGAAGGAAAAACGGTGAGGAAAGAAAGCTGAGGAGGAGGGGCAAGTTTGTTTACTTACCAGGTTCTATCTGTGAACTTCTTTTGGTTGTCAAGTGTCCTTTTTCATACAGGGCTATAATGACTGCTTTTGTGATTTCTTTATAATGTTTTGGAAAGCCACCCATGACCCTTACAAATTAAGATCCTAACCACATTGATGAATCCTCCCTCTCTACTTCTTTCTTCTTTTTCCCCTCCCCTCCCCTCCCCTCTCCTCTGCTCTCTATTCTTCCTTTTCCTCTCCTCTCCTCTTTTCCCTCCCCTCCTCTCTTTTTTCCTCTCTCCACCATGCTAGACAGCCAGATGGAATCTATTTGGTAATTTCCATGGCTTAGTATACACTTTTGTGATCCCACTTGGAAGCAGAGTTGAGCCTGAATATGGGAGGAATAGTGGTATGCCACTTCTGAGATTGGGTTATAAAACACATTGCAGCCTCCTTCTCCTTTTCCCTCTCAATTTTCTCCAGGGAAAGGCAGCTACTATGCTGGAAGCAACCTTCTGGAGGGAACACATGGGTGAGAACTGAAGTTCTCTCTATGAAGCTCATGAATGAGCCTGAGTACAGACCCTACAGTTCCCACTAAGCCTTTGGATGCCTATAGCACGACAGACACATCACTGTAGCCACCTAAGATTCTTGACCAGAATTACTCAGCCCTGAACTGAGTCCTGATTTCTGCCATTAGTTATATAAGATGATAAGTATTTGCTAGTCCATGCTGCTAAAATTTAAGTTAATTAGTCACCTGGTAACTTCAGGTATACTTCAGATCTGGCCCTGGCAACAAATGCTGCAGGGGGGGGGGGTTCATCCCTGAGATCATGCCTGCTAGGAATGATTTACTCATGACAATTCTAACCTGCCATTTTCCAGAACTATACATTTAATCCAAAAAAATCATGAATCCTTGTCTTGCTCCATTCAGAAGTGTAGGTGCATTTGACTCTAGCCTTCTCTCTTCCCTGTGACCCCAGAGAAGGACAATGGTAGTCTAAGAATTTCCATGTGTACCATTTGGGGGTAGGCTATGTACTGGTTGCCTAGGACAATGATAAGAAACATAAAGGTTGTTACTTAATACAAAAAAATCCTTAGAAAGGTATTAGTTCTTTGAAACTACAGAGACTGGATTTGCTGAGTATAGGTGGGACAGAGTTCCATCAGAGAGTTGAACAGAGACTGTTTTCTCTTTGTGCTTCTTGGTGAATCTAGGTTTCCTTTGTCTTGAGACTTCAGCCATTGCCTGCACCTTCAAAAACTTCTCCATTTCTTTTCTCCTATCTCGTACAATAACACATACTCTTGGAGTTAGTGGTACCTAGGTAGCCCAGGATGTCCTCCTGAATTACACTGGCAAGGAACCTTTTCCCAAATGAGACCACACTCACAAGGCCTGGTAATCAGGGTGTGACCACATCTTTGGGGTGTCTTAATTTTAGTAGTAGTCCTTTTTTCTCAACAATGACCCAGTGCCAAGAAAAAAAAATATTCTCTGATCACTCATGTGTCCCCAACCTCCTCTAGCTTGAGGAAGTAAACCACTCTCTAGCTTTTGCCTTTCATTTTGTCTGGAGATGAGGGTTGCATGTAAGGATAAACCAATCCTATCTTCTCGAGTTTGCCTCCTGGCCTAGTGTGGCTATTCACACTATAGTCACTTTTTCACTGTTAAACTTGTTCTAAATTGGGGTAAACTCCATGGGCCATCATAATTAAGGTTTGTGTGCACATCTTCATCACGGCATCCAGCATCTTTCTTCCTTGTCTTTGGATCCTCAGGACCGAAACATCTATGAGATGACAAAATAAATTTTATCTCACATGCAGTTAGAGTGATTATTAATATTCGTTTCCTTAAAGATGAGTGCTTCAGAGTTGTGGAGTAATGTGAGCGCGTAATGAGTATGTGTCATGAGGAAGAAGAAAGGGAGGAAGGTGGGTGCTTCAGAAGCTGCCTCTTAAAAAAGCAAGGTGGGAAAGATCCAGTCTGAAGATGTGTCAGTAACCATGAACAGGAACCGTCACCCCAAAAGTCCTTTAGCATCTGGAATTATAAAAAGAACAGTTGCCAATATCCAGCCTATGGAGAAAGGGCAGGGCATTTCTAGTACTTAAGAGAGAACCACTGATTCTATACTTCTTTCTCAGATTTACAATAGATTCAAACCATGCCCACCCATTGGTAGTGGGAACAATCCCACAGCATGAGTGATATCAATTCAACTAAAGCCACCAGTCTACGGAAACACTTTTTTCATTGGATAGACTTGTGGCCTCCACTCATGATATGCAGACATCATATTCCTAAGACTCAGACAGAGCAAGTGAGCCCTGGATGAAAGTAAAATGGGCTTGGTACATGGTCTGAAACAGAGTCCTCATTTACAGGGTTCAGCAACAGCTCTGTTCCAGTCACTGGAGATTTACTATCTCTTTTTTGGTCTTGATTTCTTCCTGCTTGATGAGTGTGTTGTACCAATTCTTGACATTCTGATTTGGGGGCTGATAATCACCTCTTCAATTATGTGGGTACTACTTAGGTTCCAGACAGTATCTAAAATGCCACCATGTCTAAAATCTCATCCTGACAATATCTCCTGCCACTCTTCCCAGGCTGGATGGACACACATGTTATGAATGTCCTAATCCTTTCTGCTACTTTTTGTTGTTGTTGTTGTTTGTTTCACAAGAGTCATGTTTTCTTAAGATGACTTGTTCATGTGCTTTCACTTCTAGACCCCAGACACTTTTTCAAAGACATTAAGGTGGCAACTTCTCTTTCCTACCAATATTTACCCTTAGAATCAGATGAACAAGTATAACTCAATAAAACTTTGTAGAAAAACCAGTGACATTTGTGCTTCTTCTCATTTTTTTCTATTATAAATTTTTGACTGGTGGTAAAATATGAAGACCTATGTGAATGTAGTCACACCCACCATGCAAACTCAATCATAAATTTTGAGCTAAGCTCTTGTATGTTGATTGATTATCTAGCATTTGACAGCATTTATATTTCAGAATTCTAGGACCTTGGAAGCCTCCAAATGACATTCTCAGAATGTCACTCTCAGTATAGAATATGGACAAATACAATGAGATATTATTGAAATGCCCAAATAATAAAATATGTGATTTGTTGTTGTTGTTGTTTTAATTAAATCACTGCTTGGCCCATTAGCTATAACTTCCTATTGGCTAACTCTTACATCTTGGTTTAACCCATTTCTAGAAATCTATATATCACCACAAGGTCATATCCTACCAACAAAGTTTCACCATGTCTATCTCTTGTGGCAGATCCATGGCATCTCTGACTCCACCCTTCAGTTCTGTCTTCCCCGCCTACCTACATTCTGCCCTATCAACAAGCCATGGCAGTTTCTTTTTTTCATTAATGGTAATCACAGAGGGGACTCCAATATCACTTCCCCTTTTCTGTTTAAATCAAAAGGAAAGTTTTAACTTTAACATAGTAAAATTACATATAACAAAACAGTTATCAAGAATTATAGTTACAATATTTATATCTACCTTATCTTTTATCGTAATTAAGGAAAGCTATAATAATAACTATCTATTCTTCAACTCCATCAAAGAAGGATATAATATTACCTAAGTAAACAGGAAGTGCATTGTAAACAATTTCCAAAATTCTAGAATTGACAGAGACATCTTGCTACCTGCACAGAAACCCAAAGTTCTTCTGTACCATTGGGGCATCCATCTTAAGCCTACAGGCCCATAGTATCCAGCAGACTTTCCATGAAGCAGGAAATTTCAAAGACAGTTCAGTCACTTTCTTATGTGTCCTGCAGAATGTCTAGCAGACTCTTTCATGAAGCACAAACCCCAAAAGATCGTCTCGCCTTTAGGCAAGTTCATCAGTCATTTCTCTGTGGATCCTGCATGTCTAGTTCATCTAACAAACTCCATAAGGAGCCTCTTCAATGCCCATCTTCCTCTTGAAATAGCTTGGTGCTGTCAGATTGAAGTAGCTTGTGTCTCATGTCATAAAAAGTCCTAAGTTCTTAAACATTTTAAATGCCATATTCCGAAGGTCCCTGAAAATTTTGAAGAATACCTACATAACTGAAATATATCTCTATACATCTAGAAAAACCTAACTAACATGACTACAATCTTGACTGTTATAGATAGTTATCTATTAACCTATATTTCTTAATTATACATTACATTTTTTAAATGAACTACACAATACCTTAATCAGGGTCAGAAATATACATATACAATGCAGCAAAATTTACCTTAAATTTGTGTCAATAAACCAATATCCCATACCAAAGCAAGTTATTCATCTCTATATCATATCCTTCCTTAAATATAAACAAACATTTATAAACTATATTTTGGAATATGGGCATAGTTCTATCCATACTGCTTCCTGCTGTTTGGAGGCACTGTTAATCAGGTCTTTCGAGATGTATCCTGTGTTCTAGATTCATCTCAGTCAGCAGTTGGGTAAAGTAAGTTTTTGAGGCTGTTCACAGCAACCTTTCAGGTGGCCTTGGTCCATCAAACCATATTGATCTGAAAGCAATCAACAGGTTCTCATCTTCTGTGGAAACAAGAGAAGAACCTCTTTTCCAAAGCAACATATCCTTAGACCCAAATTTGGAAGTCATGATACCTTTATAATATGCATACTGGCTTAGCTTAGCAACCCATACAATGAAATGTTTCTCTGTACTTAGCTCCTTCATAGTCAAAAAATTTAAAGATAACACAATAATATACATAATCCAGACTCTCTGTGAATTTTCCATCTTTACATGGCTTATTTTCCTTTACTTTTTTAATCTATGATTGTCTGTATTTTGTCTCTTTAAGGACTTTACCCTTTTCTTAAAGAATTGACTTTATTTTATAATTTGTTATGCTCTTTTTCTTCTCTCTTCTAAGCCTACATACATTTATCCAACACTATTACTCATCTGGATTTATCTTTATTGCATATCTGTAATTCTTTACTATTTAGGAGAGCTTTTTAAAATGCTAACCACTTCTTGAAAACTTAGGTTGCACCATTAGTAGGGTATATATGGTACTTTCTGCTTGCTCCTTATAGTCTAAAACTTAAGCTGCCCTATTACTATAATATACATGCTACTTCCTGCTTGCACCTCTGAGCCATGCACACTGCTCCAGTTCCAGGCACAAAGCTAGTTCATGTTGCCATCAAGCGGGTTGCAGCACCCTGCTCACAAACCCATTTAAGAGCCGGAGGTCGTGTTGGCAGCGTAGCCAAGAAAACCAGCATTTTAAACAGCCATGGCTGTTAAAGGAGCTGCAGCAAGCTGCTAGCAAACAGAAAGTTAAACTCTGGGTTCTTTTTTTGGGGGGGTATAGAATTCCTTTTTAAGCTCTCTCAGGTTTCACATGAATTTATTGGCCATGTGGGTGCCAATTTGTTGGAGGAGAGCCCACTAGTTTGTCCCAGCCACCCGGCTAGTTTAGCCCTGAAATAATCACACAGAAACTGTATTAATTAAATCACTGCTTGACCCATTGCTCTAGCTTATTTTTTTATTATTTTGTGAGGCAGCCTTTCTATATAGCCCATGCTAGCCAAGAACTCAATATATAGTCTTGAACTGCTAGCAATTTTCCTATTTCAGTTTCTCAAGTTCTGAGATTATAAGCATATGGTAGCCTATTCTCTTATGACATGTCATTTTATTAATTATTTTATTGTGATTTTATGAGATATAATCTAATATCTTGATACATCAACATATTAAAAGATTAACACATACTGATCAAATCAATGAGTACATGGCATTTATTGTTGTATTCTGTACTACAACATCTTGCTATGTACTGTAATTTATTTCATAATTCTTTTATTTGTATGCAAAGATTGTTTCTAAGTTTACTATTAATTTGTACTCTGTTCTCATAAACAAAACAAGATGCTATAGTATGTTATACAACAATAAATGTCAGATATTCATTGATAAAACTATGGAAGATTTACTTATATACACACAGATAGATATAGATATATATCCATACATGTGTATGTATTTATGTGTGTGTGTGTGTGTGTGTGTGTGTGTGTGTGTATTGTGTATCTGAGGATGAGTCTGCATGCCTTACCTTTCTACCTCTACTCCCTGAATACTGGGATTATTGGCACACACAACCACTCCTGGTTATGTGTGGCGTTAATAATGAAGATCATGCTTGAGGCCTCCTGCATGCTAGACAACCAAGTTACAGCCATAACACAATATTACTCTTTGTTAAAATGTCTGAATTTTTAGAGCATTCTTAAGTGCACAGGAACACTGAGCAAAATCCCCAGTCTGCCCCTTCCCATGCAGATCACCTCCAGAGTGTCCGCCCCAGACTCACAGTGTCACTGATGAGCTTGCGGTGGCATACCTTAGCACCCAAAGTGTTCGGCTTACGTGACGGCTCACTCTTGGGTCTGTACATTCTAAAGGCTTGACAGATGCATTGGGACCCTTACCTAGCATTATTAAATCATGAACACCAGTTTCACTGCCCTCAAATAGTCTCTGATCTGCCTGTTTCCCCTCCCCCAGCTCCCAGAAAGTACTCATCTTTTCTCTGAACCCATGGTTTTTTCTTAATTTATTCTTTTTATATGGTCTATAAAATCTTTTGTGAGACAACTTTCATGAAATCTAAAGAGATTTTGACATACTATTTGAGGACCTAAATGATGGAACCTAAGAATCACCCAAGTAGACACAGATGTTAACAGTATCTGCAAGAACATACCCCATTTAAATGATTACTGTCAATAACAATTGAGCACTTGCAAAATGCTTGTGCTAACAGTAGAGTTGTATAGAATAAATATTGAAGTTACTGGAAACGGATACAATTTTAGATTATGAAGTATGCTAAAACGAGTAAAATTTGAACTTTCTCCAAAGCACGTCTCCCTTATGACAAGATGCTTTGACTAGGACTAGAAGCAAGGAAAGGGAAGAGAATCCAAAGTGTAGAGTGTGATGTCTTTGGAAGCATCAGTTCCCCAAGGAAGGCAACAATCAGCACAGTGTGCATTATCCAACTTCCACTGAGATTAAAGCTCTTAAATGTGCAATGATTTTAGTTCAGCCTTGTGAAAACAATGCAAAATGTCAATTTTAATGGCTTCTGGATTGGCAGTATATAGACAGTTTCGATAGTGGAGAATCTGACTACGACTATTTGTAGAATCTGTACCACTCAGCACATCCATGAGTGCAATATGGCAAGAGATGCCCTAACATGGAGACAGAACTTCTGGAGCTGGACCTAGTCATTTCAGAGGTAGCTCTGAACACTTTCCTGTTCCTGGGAACATTAGTGTTGCCTAATAGCATAATGGGAAATATTGTATTTTATATAGCACAGACAAATGTGCTTTGCATATGAAGCACAGTATTAGTACAGAGTTTCTGTTTATAACAATGATATAAATAATGAACTGCATGGTAACTACACTTTAATGTGGACAGTTGATTGTCTTTCAGTCATTGAAGGTCACTTTAATAATGCAACTAGGCAAAAATTGTTCAAATTGGATTCACTTTAATTTGCATATATTATAATGAAGGGCAAAAGAATGTTCATTTTGCTTATAAAAATGAGAGTACATACTTTGGAAAGCTAATACGTTAAAGAAAATCTAATAATTATTCTTTTTACAGTCAATGAGATATGAGAGAGTATGTATGCATTTATCATTTATCTTGTGTGTTTCTAGCTAGAAGAAAGTTGAGGAGAGATAAATCTAGGGCTTAGAAAACAAATAAATCTGTGCATTCTAATTTTGGTTTTGCCTTTTTATTTCTCTGCTGTGCCCTGATTTGAACAAGTATATGGGTCATTCTGGATATTAGCTGTTTCACTAGCAAAAAGAAGACAGTGTACGCCTTGTAATTTTTTTAGATTTTAGAGGAAAAATAGTAATTATACAACTCAAAGAATATATCACTATAGCATGGGCACTAGTAAATTCTTTCTCCTAAGTAAATTAAGAATATGTAATTTCTGAAATACATACTATAAAATTAAATTATTTTCAGAATAATTGTGACTCTGTGTTTGAAATTTACCAAGTTCCCCATCTATATTATACAATTTTCCACGTTTATGTTAACATGGCACTCACCTGCCATTAGTTGGGCTTTGTTCTTGGATGGGGATAGAAAGTGCTAGAACCAGGTAAGGCTGAATAGAATGCCCATTGCACCTGGAGGAGCAGGTCACAAATGACGGCCTGAGTGAAATCCAGACAGTTAAAAGTACAATGGAGAGAATGAGATAAGGTAAGAGATATATGCTGAGCCAGCCTTGACTGGAGAGCAGTGAGAGAAGATTACATAGACACATAATTAAAACTGAACAGAAGAGCACTGGGCAGTGGTTGTCAACGTGGTGCTAAGGCTCTGAGACTGGAAACAGAGTATTGGCAGCCTTGGCTGGAGACTCACAGGCAGATAGATAGGAAGGAGGAATAGGGAGAGAAGACCAGAGTCTGAATTTCTGACCACAATAAGAGCTAACTGAAGGATTTCGAGTAGGGATGGCTGAAAATCAAATGAATTTCCTTTGGAAACTTCCCCACTTGTGTCAGGAATAAGCAATGTGAATAGTTGTCTTCTCCATTATTCAGTAACATCGAGCTTCCAGCATAGTACTTACAAACTAATTTATCTTCAAAACACATTCCAATGTTCTCATTATATTCCCCAAAAAAAATTTAAAAAATCCCATCTTCCAAAGGTCTCTCTACATTGTGGGAGAAAAAAAAATCACACTTGTATTTGTTAGAATGTGCTTTATAGCCTCAAAATGCTGGGTTAAAGCGTTTCTTTAAATGAGCTGCCATGAATTAGACTGTCTGAATACTGGAGATTACTCCATAATTTGTTTTCTGCCAAAGAGATAATACATTCAGCACATCGTATTTATTAAAGCTGCTAGACTTCTACCCTTTGCTCTCTAATTAGGCTTTCCTTGTTACTGTGCTGAGCAGGAAATATAACTGTTGAATTCTCTCAACCTAATGAGCCCAGACCAGGAGCTGGATTAGAACGGAAAGCCTCTAACTTCCATGCAGTAGCATTCAGTAGGAGCATTCCATCTTGAAGCAGGGAATGCTGAATAGAGTTATGGCAGAAAGGCCCTGGCTACCTTTGTGTTGCATCCCTACACCCCAGTAGATTCTGACCTGTTTGTCGTGACTGCAAAAGGATGTCTTAACATCTGGAAAGGGACACAAGACATTGGTTGAGGGCTGGATATATGTGTCAATGGGTCGTAAGGTGGTAGATGCACATAAAGGCATGGGTTTGGATGCCCATGTAAGGTCAGACATGGCTGCTCGCTTGGTACCATAGGAATAGGCAGAGGAGACAGGCAGTAGTAGATCCCAGGTTCTTATTGGGCAGCCAGTCTAGTCAATATTCTGAGCATTAGGTTTGGGGAAAGACCCTGTCACAAAAATAAAGTGAAGAGATTGGGGAAGACATCCAATGTGGCCATATGGTGTATTCATCCACATGCCTAATAAAGATATTCTCTCTTTTTTAATTAATTAATTAAAATTTTTTTCATTTTACACACACTCCCAGTTCCCACTCCATCCCCTCCTCCT
>NW_026068002.1:4603807-4629479 GCF_014885135.2 Alexandromys fortis
GTAAGCGCACCTTGGGGTGCTTACACAGATGATTAGAAATGGGCTAAATTAATATGTGAGAATTAGCCAAGAAGAGGCTAGATAGAAATGGGTCAAGCAGTGTTTAAATGAATACAGTTTGTGTGTTGTTATTTCGGGCATAAGCTAGCCAGGCGGCCGGGGTGCTGGGGACGCAGTCCAGCCGCTCCTATTTCAACAGATAACAATTAAGGTAGTCATCAATCTGATGACAGACGGGGGCCTGTTCAAGTACCCTTTCCTCTATTACTTAGGGTCTTAGCTGGGGTCATCCTTGTAGATTCCTGTAGGGAAAGATATTCCCTTATAACAAATTTCCCCTAATCTAAGTCTACTTGTCACTTCATACTTCAGTCACCGCTGACCTTGTGCAGACATTTCCTCCCCTCCTTAATTCTATTCCCTCTTTTGTTTACTACTCATGTTGCTTCCTTTTCTCTTCCAATTCATGGTTTAAAAACCTCGAGGCAGAAAAGTATGTATTTCATTGACTTTATGACCTTATTCAACATGTTTAGGAAATATTTGCTGATTAAATTTAGTAGACACTAGCTATAATTTTTCTTTTTCTCAGTACTGAGATCTGATGGAGACATGATCAGAGATTGCCAACTGGTTTATATACAGAAACGTAGCAGCTCTGAATATCAGTAAAGACCTTAGACATAAAGGCTGACAACCCTGAACTCAAATTCTTATCCCAACACTTAGTGGCTGTACATCCTTGGGAAAATAAAAATTGAATTAATCTTTATTTTTAAAAGTACTTATTATGAGACTGGAGAGATGACTCAGGTGTTAAGAACATTAGCTGCTGTTTCAGAGTTCCTGAGTTCAATTTTCAACACCCATATGACAGTTTACAACCATCTGTAACTGTAATACCATGGAATCCATTCCCTCTTATGGTATATAGACAAAACACCTATACACATTAAATAAACAAATTAAATAAATAAGATAATTTTAAACGTATTGATCTCATGCTTTTATAATGAAGAAGTAACACACACAAAACTGAAAAAGCTGCTTTGCACAATTAATAAAAACTCAGGGTCAGAAATTGGGGTTCAGCCTGAAGATGCAAAGAATAAAATGGCCAGCCACTGGCTCTTATTTCGACCTCAGTCTGAAATGGCGATTCTGCCTCCAGGAATCTGAAAATGACACTGTGTGTTGAAAGCTGTTTCATCCCTTTTTATAGTCCTCTCTAGGTCTGGGATTAAAGTCATGTACCATCATGATAAAAGGCATGCATCACCCAGTTTCTATGGCAACTAATATAACTACTAGGATTAAAGGTGTGTATCATTATGACTACTGGTATTAAAGGTGTGTGCTACCATAACCTGATCTGTAAGGCTGACCAGTGGGACTGTTTTACTCTCAGATCTTCAGGAAGTCTTTATTTACTAAAATACAATTGAAATGTCACTACAGTGTGATACAAGTGCCCATTGCTACCCACACAGGCTAGATCACTGAACACACTATAGTGTTGATCTGTAGTCAACTGATCATCTCAACTAATTAAACTTACTCCAGAAAACAGAATCATACCAATGTTGTTTAAAGTTTAATATGTCAAGTTAGAGCATATACTACAAACAGAAACTACCAAATGTATAGCTACATGTTTACTCATTTGGATGGACTTTTTAAATGGACACCATTGCAATATACAATCTTCAAGCATAACTATTTCCCATGTAGAATTCGGGGTCATATGGCCCGAATGGACTTCATCCAAGAGGACTTAAGTAGAAGCCTACCAGAAGGATACCATAAAAACACAATTTCACCTGGAACATCTGAGTTACTGGTTTCACGGGTAGCAAAGCATCCAAGTTTCACAGAGTGGCTTGTGTTGGCATCTTTATCTTCTTCCTATGCCGTATGAGATTAATTATGCCCATCTCTCTGCATTATGCATACTGTCTGACCGTTTGTGTATTATAAGACAGAGCACTTTCGGTAATAAACCTGTCACTTGCTGAGACGATGATGGAGTTGATGTAATGCAGCCAAGCTACAGGAATTCCACTTGAGGAATGTAAAAATTAGGTCTGCCACAACACAGCACCCGCTGCCAGCAAGAAGACTGGGTTTTTCATCTCAGCGTTTGGTCCTTTATCCGATATTAACCACTGACCACTCAACGTTTCTTCTTCTCAACATGAACGCTTCTCTTCAGTTACCCTCTCCAAATCCTTCAGCCTTGGTCTCTGTTATTTAGCTGTATGCTTCCTGCATGGATCATTTATGGTTTAGCTCTTCTCTCTTTAGCCTTAACCTGCCAGCTGCAAGGCATGTCAGCCTGTTCAATATGCAATCCCTGCAAAAACCTGTATATGTCTGAGCATTTCTGAAAGATCCATGGTGAAATGATTCCCACTGAAGTTTGTTTCCATGAGGAATAATCCCAAGGGTGTGGGAAAGAAACAAGTCTAAGGAACTGGTAAATCAGGACCTAGTCACCTCAGACATCAGAGGGGACCAAATCACTAGATGGTCAAAAACACATTGCTATTCAGTTCTATGCACTCCCTACCCATTTATCCACCCATCTATCCAAGCATGAAACAAGGAAGACAGACCTCAACAACCTTGAAAGTAACCCAACATGTGATATAAGTCATCATCAAATTTCAGCTTTAAAGCATGTTCATTATTGAGAAATAGAATCTAATGGCTCATTTTCAAATTAAAAGTGCCTTAAATCAATGTAGGTCCAGCTATAGGCTATGGCAACCTGCTATCAAAACTCTCCTAGTTTAGTTACCCCCATTCCCGGACTATAAGATCAGAGTAGAAAATTACTAATAGTCAAACTTGACTAATAACCACCAGATATGAGGACACACACCTGATAAGCTAGAGGGGATGTAAAACAGAGATGAGCCCCCACACGGTCTTTGCTGAGAAACAGATAAACATAAGAGACAGATGGAAAAGGTAATACTCAGATAATGTGTAAGACTAACCCTCCTGATTACTCAGGCAATGAAGAAAGGGAGGAAGGGACCTGTGTTTTGGGTGATAAAAACTGTTCTCTGCAGTAGATCAGAAGCCTGCCATTCTAAGCTGACACTCAGCTTTGTGAGGTTGTAAAATAAATTGCCCCGCTTCCATTACACTTAGTCTCCAATGTTCTCAAAGAATGAGGAGTGGCTTTGTTTCTCACACTCAATTACTTAAATATGCACAATCTGGTTTTTACCCACATTTCACTCCCTTCGAATGAAGAAAAAGTATAAAGCAAAGCAAAGTGGAGATAGAGACTGGTCACCTGATAAGAGGTGGAACCTCTGATATCCGTCCTTGTATCCCAAGGTCTAGAGTCCTGCCCAGAAAGCTTTTTAACTGCTAGGACATAGGGATCCAGTGAGTAGAAGATCCAAAAGCGCTGGGGAAAATCTGCTTTAAAGCTCCCAAATCTCGGAAAGTATCCAGAATGACGGCCTAGACCTAAGGACAGCACATGAGCTATTCACCTGTGTCCTCTCTGTTGTCATTATTTGCAAAGTCATAGCACAACCAGAAGTTTGCTTATTGATTAGCCATGAGAAGCCATCATTAGAAAACAGAAACAGCTCAGGTTCCTGTGATCAGTGCATACTTCTTATATGGGCAAACCCCTGTGGGAAGCCAAATTAGAGTCAGAAATTGGCATGGATTCAGAGCAGGGGATGGCAGACAAATGAAATATCTCATGACTGAAACTAAGAAAGCAGGGTACTTTCTATCAGGCAGAAATTCACACTCATGTCCATGCAAGGAATGCTGATCCCCCAAACCTGGAGGATAGGTTGCCTAAATCCAAGGGATTTTGTGAGTTGCCTTATATGGGTCCATTCCTGAAGGCAGGATCTGTCTCTTAGTCCTTATATTCCACTTTATACATAGTGCCATGACTGGAAAATAAAGACACATCTATGTATTTCTCAAATAAAGAAACCATGTTTATATTCAAATTAGACCATCCTGCCCTTTATGTATCAAAAGTTCATTTCATTAATATCAATGTTATCTATGGAACGAATAAAGCATACCCAATAAGGAATATTCAATCAAATGTGAAAAACTTAAAGGTTATTTCTTTTAAGGAGTCATAGCTGATGGAAAGATAGCATTGCAAAGTTGACAAATGTTTCCATGCTATGTATTTTCACAGCTATACACAGTAGAGGGAATGTAAACAAGGCCGTGATGCATACAAAGAAGAGATTCGCTTTCATTTCCCAAACCCTTGCTGAATACTTTCGCCCACAGGATCTCATTAAAATCTCAGAAACACCTTGCGAGTGAGCAACACTGCTTTCTGAATGCTGTGGGCAAGGGACCCATTGGCTCCCAGAGCTTTGTGATTCAAGGAGACTACCCAAATAGCAGAAGAGCCATGCTGTACATAATCACTGTCACTTGTCTGGCCTCTTGTCATTGGAAAAGTCCTTTTGTCTCAGTTCTCAGTTCCTCACTTGTTCAATAGAGATGATCTGATAGGCATTGAAAACAAGGATGCCTCGTCACTCTGCTGTGTGTCTGAGAAGCAGACATTATGTGAGGTGGTGGGCTGGACTGGTGAGCCCAGAACAGACTCAGCTTCTCCTCTGTCGTGTTCTGGGAGAGGGTAATAAATTAAGACCACCTAAAAGATACCAAACAGAGACTGCCATTAGAACTTGCTACCATAGGGTGACACCCACCAGAACAGGTTTCTGGTAAAGACATACTGGTGGGCACAGGAATAAACTAGCTCTCACTCCTGTGGAGGAAAGAGCTATGTATCTGGTACCAACAATGAAAGCAGCATGTTGGGGACATCCTTTCACTGCCTTCCCATTCCCCTATCCCCTGAACTAACAATGACTTTGGCATGCTGTAGGTTCGCCTACTTACCACAAATTCTATGCACTTGTCAGATATGGTTATTGCTTTGCTTTCAGGCAGAAAAAGGGGACTTCTAAGCACAATTCTTTACACCCAGTGTGTGTCTGATACATTTGGCCGATGAGGCAAGAAAGGAAATAAAAGTCATTGCCATTGTTCTTGTCTGAAAGGCAACTACCTGAAGTCCTAGGAAGCAAAATTATAACTTAAATGAATAGTTTTCCATTAATGGATTTTTCCCATATAGTCATAACATATGCATTTAAATGAAACAAAAAATTCTCTAATAATTTGCTTTTTATTTTCTTATAATAAAAATTCTCAAGCTGTTTAACTGATAGAAATATTTTAATTGCTTTAATATTAAAAAATATCCAACAGTGCTTATCTGGACTTCCATCTTCTTCCATTTAGCTTAAAACAGTCATAATAATGTAGTATGAGTGCCTAATGTAGTTAGGGTTCTGTTGTGTGAAGAGACACTATGACCACAGCAGCTCTTATACAGAAGAACATTTAATTTGGGCAGCTTAAAGTTTCAGAAGTTTAGTTCATTATCATCATGGCAATACGTGGTGGCATGCAGGCAGACATGGTGCTGGAGAAGGAGTTGTTACATGTTGAGTTGAGAACAGCAGGAAGTGGTCTGTCTGTCTCACTAAGTGAAGCTTGAGCAAGAGAGATCTCATAGCCTGCTCCACAGTGACACACTTCTTCCAACAGCCCACAGCTACTCCAACAAGACCACATCTCCTAGTAGTACCACTCCCTATGGGCCAAGCATTTCAACACATGAGTCTATGGAGGCCATTTCTATTCAAAACACCACAATGACTGTTATCAGGACATCATCAGGAAATTTTTTTTTAGATCTTGTCTGAACATGTCACTTATAAAACAGGATAGGCAATATTACTATTGGGTGTAATGGGGAAAGGAACTTGAGGAGCTTCATTAACTCATATGAGGCATTGATGTCTAGTTGGTAAATTGCTGCTCAGTGTTCTAACACTGTGATCCCATTAGAACCAAAGTCTTGGCTGAGGTCTGGAAACACCAGTTACCTAGTGTTTCTGTGAATGAGATGAACCCAAATGCATCAGACAGTTTTATACTGGAAGCAAAACCACTCCGTAATCATATATAAAGATCTCATTCATTTGTTCTCTCTCTCTCTCTCTCTCTCTCTCTCTCTCTCTCTCTCTCTCTCTATCTCTCTCTATATATCTCTATCTCTCTCTATCTTTCCTTCTTCATTCCTCTCCTCTGACCAAGAATCATTCTTAAATGAAAATTCTCCAAGGATTATCCAAAGAGAGTGCCCCCTTGTCATTGAAGACATGGCCTTTGAGCCTAGCTAAGAGCACCCCTTAATGCAAGTGCTTGAGCTAATGGAGAAATGTGGTGAAATTTGCTTCAAGGTTCCCCATACTTCATCTCTGATCCTCTCTATCCAGGCTTACACTTCTAGTTCCTTGTTCTATCTGTCCTTCAGTTCCCTGCTTTGTGTAGGCATTTGAACTCCCCTCAGTAAACTCTGGTCTCCTTCCTGCATATGATATAGTAAAAATGAAGTGGCAAACTCCTCTTTCATTCTGCTACCATAGAAACCAGTCCTAATGGTAGTCATTTAATACCTGTGTCAACAAGCTCGGTCCCAGAAATGCAGGAGGGGAGAATACACATAGCCTATGAATCAGACAGAAGTGTAGGTCAAAGATAAAATGCCATGCCAGATCAGTTGGAGTTTAAAATGTAATAATGAAGGCTTATACTTATTTTCATTAGCACCCTACTACAGCTATGAGACTAAAAACCAAAAATGCTATGAGACTAGCATTTTAAGCAATGCAAGAAGTGGGCTATGACCATTACCAGACTAATCTAAACCTCCTCTTGTTTTAGAAAGGATTCTTACTTTTGTAATAACCCTTTTGAAGCCTTTTTCAAATACTCAAGACCTGAAGTTGACCCATGACCACTTTCCCTTTCCCAATATTTCTATTCAGTACTGTCATGGTTTGAATATTTAATGTTTCCTCCATAAGTCCAAGAGATGAATATTTGGTCTTCTCTAGGTAGAAGAACTCTTTTTGGAAGACTCTGGAAATTTTAGGGTATGCATCCAATCTTGAAGAAGAAAATCAAAGGGGCTTGCCTTGGAAGGTTGTACCTACCAACCCTATCCATTGTATGCTCCCTCTTTCCTTGTTGGCATGAGTTCAAGAACCTCCTTTGCCTTTTATCCCCAATGCTATGATGTCATCTTATGGACCAAGCAACCATAGTGTGAATTCTCTGAAATGCTTCATAAACACTTCAAGTTATTCTAGCAGGGCTTTTGTCACAGCTATAGGAAATCACAAGAGAAGTTCACGTCAATAGAAAACACACGGGCCTGTTTCTGCATATTGAGTGGATACTTGGCAACCTAGCATCAGTTTATTATACAGTTAGCACACATGCACTCAGATCCATTTCTTAGAGCTGGTACCTGCAGGAGATGGCTGCCTTCTTCGAGTGACAAAATACAGACATGGGACTCTGAACATTACTCAGTGCCCTCCCCACCCCCGCCCATCTATGCCCTACTTTTTGAGAATTTAATTTTCACCTTAATAGAAGGAGTTTATATTCCAAATAATCTTCTCTAGAATAGGTAATACTCACTGAGAGGTTATACCGGCTCTTTTAGCCTCAAAAGAAATGCCCATTTGAAGGTTGGGGATCTCAAAAAGATTAAATGGAAAAGTGAACATTAAAGTGTTTTATAGAGTGTAGACTTTACAGGGAAAGAAAAGGATGAACGCACCTCTGTCATTTGGTCCTCACTGTTATGTAAATCCTGCCTGGGCTCCCAGGTCCTCCTGAAATCTCCTGTGAATCCAAGTACTCAACTTTCTCTTCTGGTATCCTAGGAACCAGGAAATGCCATATCTTGTGATTTTACGTTTTATGTACAGAAGCTGACACACGGCCTGGTTGTTTTCTCTTTGGCCTTTGTAGTCAACATCCAGGTCGTCCCAGGAAGTAGGTACCTGGTGTCTTTATCGATCTATCAAAAAAAGGCATTTGTCGGACAAGGAATGCCTACACAGCAACCGTGTATGCACCTGTGTTCTCCCAGTCCATCTCATTTGTGATATTCCGTTTGCCAACACCAGCATCCCAGCGTAGCTGTGAGCATCATCCCATTGGATAATGTGTGTGAAAACTCATCACAGGCTGCAAACTTCATGCTGACTACAGGTGATTAATGTAGCAGAATTACAGCCAAAAGTCCCAAACAGAAGATTAAATAAGACAATCTCCAATGGTCCATCAATCAAAGGAAGTCATGTTTTTCTCTCCAGATAAAATTCAGTAGGTTATGGTAAATCCTGGGAGTCAGAAAAATCTTCATGCAAATTCTAGATTTTTCTGTTTCCTTATATCCAGTCTGAACTTCGCCTTTATAGTATACAAAATTGAACAGTTAAATAGGTCCATGTCTACAAGCAAAGAAAATGTTACAAAATCTACCTCAGTATTATTTATTTGAATAAACTATGAAGCAGGAAAAGCAAGTATAAGCTATGAAAAATCTGTTAAATTAATTTCTTGTGCTTAAAATAAGATCTTTGACCTCCAAATCCTCCTTATTATGGATTCTATGTATGAAGACAATAAGTCTAAAATTATTTTGTATGAATGTTCTCATGTGTGCAGATGTGTGTTAGGCTCATATATAAATATATCCGTGTGTGTGGAGGTCAGAGGTCAAACTCAGATGTTGTTCCTCATGTTCTGCTCCTCTCCTTTTTGAGACTGTCTCTCTCTGCCCTGGAACTCCACAAATAGACTTGCTTGACTAGTCAGCAAGTACCTGTCTCTGCTTTCCCAGGGCTGAGACCACAAACATGTTTTTATATGGGTTAAAGGAAATCTAATTCAGGTCCCTTTGTTTATGAGGCAAGCACTTTATTATCACCCTTTATTTACTAACCATCACCCAAATCCCCCAAAATAGTTTTACTAGCAGGAGCCCTTTGTGAACACATAGTGCCAAGGAAGAGGGCAATAGATAAGAATGAAACGCATTTTGCGAGGAATCTCAGAGTAACCCACAAAGAGATTTCATGAGAGAAATCACAAAATCACTACTTGGCATTAAGGCTTGGCAGAATGAGGACAGATTAGGTTCTCAAAGCAGGATTTGCAGAAGGGTCTGATACAAGTCAGATGGTAGAAAGGAATGTGACAGAGGTGAGTAGCAAAGGATGTTAAGAGCAATATAATGCAGAGATGGGAACAGGAAAAAGATGCCTGACCGTGAGTAAAGTGGACTGATTGCAGGTCCAGATGTGGAAGTGGTGGGGCAGGGGATGGGGCTTGAAAACAGTTTAACCCTAACTGAGGATGGCATTGAACAAACTTGAGGTGGCTTTCTTTTTTTTATTTTTTTAAGCAAAAGGGTACACATCCAAAACTTTAAAACAAGACAATGGATTATTTTATTAAGCATCAATTTCCAAGATTCCTCAGACTTGGTAGGGGAGGACAGAGCAACAAGCAACAAGTAGAAAAATCAGCATCATAATTTCACCATCCATTTTTTTCATGAATTAAACCCTGTGCCAAATTTGTGACAACAGAGATTTGAAGAAAAGAGGAAAAGCGAAATGCTGGGAAGGGAGAAATACTTGGGTATGATGATTGAATGAGGATAAGGAGAGAAAAGGGCTTCTTAGGCTTCCTTTCTGGAAAATGAAGAGAACCAGGAGTACTCAGGGGAAGAGGAAGGATGAGAAGGCAAGCATGCTGGAACGTGACAAGGTCTTTAGCTTTTTGGATAATGAATGAAGAGAATGGAAGTAGAATTAAGAATATAGAAAAATATAACGAGCACCAAGAGGAACCAGCATCACGTGGAGAAGAGATGTTCTAGTAGGACATTATCCGGGGGTTGAGAGCCTCGTGCTAAGCTCAGATCCTGATCTGAGCCCACCCACTTTGCATACAAAAATCTTGGGGACATACCCAGAAGCATAAGGGTGAGGGTTCCTTAATCCAACTCTTTGTTTTCCAACCATGCTACTTCCTGGCTATATGACCTTCAACAAATAACTGCTTGGACTTTAGTTTCCAATAATAGTGTCTACATCCAGAATCAACCAAACAAGTCTAAAACAGTTAGAGCATGTTATGATGCTTTTATGAACGTCTCTAAGTCTTGATTTTCTCATGTTCAATTGAGATTATAATAGTATCTATTTATAAATGTATTATTATAGTGAAATGCAAAGAAGCTATGCAAAGCTTTCAGAGAACCAACTAGTCTAGATCAAGAGTTAGTTTGAATAGCTAACTCAATCACGCCATATATACTATCATGTGCCTACTGCACAGAATACTTTTCCTCATATTTGAAGGTCTTCTACTACTAATCCAATGCTGTATGATAGTAAAGTGGGGGTTAGAGAGATAGCCCAGTAGTGAATAATACATTCTACCTTTGCAAAGGACCCATGTTTTGTCCCCAGCACCCACACTGGTTGGTTCACAATCTCCTGTAAGTCCATTCCCAAAGGATCTGATTCTGTAACTTCTGCAGGTACCTACACTCATTTGCACACACACACACACACACACACACACAATTAAAACAATGCAAATAAATATTTAAAGTATTTTTTAAATAAAGCAAAGATGAGGGTAGATGAGGGTTCAGAGAGGAGGTGAGGAAATGCCTCCTTGAAGTGAATCTTCTTTAGGGAAGTAAGGAAGAAAGCTATGTGGTGATCTCTGGGAAAAAGCTTCCAGGCACCATGTTAATTATATGGGTATAAATTTTGTTGCATGGAAGACCCTACTGAGTGACTGAGACAAGCAGAAAGGAAGAAGAGATGAGAGATGAGGTTCAATTAATAAATTTCTTGGAGAACGGAATTAGCTCTTGGAAGCAAAATGTAAGCTATGCATGTCATGTTAAATTTTCAAACACTTCATTTTTATAATGTGAGAAAGGGTGAAATTTAATCCAGTATATCTTTAACATCATCCTAGTGTATAATTATTATACAGCTTATCACCCAGATGTTTATATTCATTGTCTTGTCACCTTCCTCCCTGCTTTCTTCCTTTTCATCAATCAGTTGTCTCAACAAATATGAATCCTGCCTCACACACTTAGCTAAACAGTAAATACCTCATTGTAAGTAAGCCCAGTGTCCAAACTCACCTGCTAGGTTGATAAGATTTCTGATGCCTTAGAGTCATTCCTCTTCCTTTTTAATATTTTTGAGTACTTGATTAATGAATGGGTTGGTTGCTGTGCTGGTTTAAAAGAAAATGCCCCTCAAAGGGAGTGACCCCATTAGGAGGTGTGGCATTACTGGAGTAGGTATGCCCTTGTTGGAGGAAGTGTGTCACTGTGGAGGTGGGCTTTGAGGTCTCATATGCTCAAGCTTTGCTCAGTGCACTTCCCATTCCCTGCAAGATGTAAGACTCCCAGCTACCTCTCCAGAACCATGTCTGCCTGCATGTTGCCTTACTCCCCACCATGAGGATAGACTGAAAGGTGCTTATTCATAAGAGTTGCCATGGTCATGGTGTAGGCAACAAAAGCCCTACTTGAGACAGTTGTGTAGATGTGGTGGAGGGATAGGAAAATTGTATAGTATTAAAGCAATGGAAAACCTTCTAGGTACCAGTCTACCATGTTTACTATTGTGACATCAATTTTCTTGGGTCCATATAATCCTTCAAACCTGTGACTTCCATGTCCACATGCACATAGAACACTCTAATTTTCCATTGCTCTCAATTCTAAGGATACTTAGTTCTCTCTGTCTTTCACTCCTTTACTCTTCCTTCCTTTCTTCCTCCATTTTTCTTTTCCCAATTCCTAAAGAATATCCCATGTGATTCTTTCAATCACTCAGCTTTCCAAAGGGATGGAAGGGTTGACTTCAATAGCTTTTCTCTCCCACCTCTACCTCTTGAAATCTGAGACACACAGCATTTGAATGAACTTGACTCTGCTCCAACAAATGAATGAGAAATAAGGAAGGATGCATGCAAATTAACACCTCAGTGAATTACCCTGCTGTATGCACTATTATTATTGCATAGAAGACATTTAATTGGCTATTGAATATTTCTAAAAGTCTCTAAAATGTTGAGATTTGCATCAAGCCAGAATTGTGATCTAGGTGTGGCTCTGTAAAAGAACAAAAAGCAAAAATCTATTCATTCCTTTTTTCTTTCTGTCTAAGGTGCTGGTGCTAAAGGAAAAGCCCTGAGCCAGCAGCATTGGGATCACTTGGGAGGTAGAAATGCAGAACCACAGGCGCTGCCTGGGTTCTAAGAGTCAGGACAAGCAGGGCACACATTCCTGTGTGAGAAGCATGTGGTGGTCTAATCTGGAGCTTACATGTGTTGCCAGCCAGTGAATCCTGCTAAAGAATTCATCATCAAAAGACTGTTTCAGGATGCCTGTAATGTACAAAGTACTGAGATTATGGACTGTGCACATGTGTAACAGGACAAGACAGTGTTTGCCTTCAAGGAGCTCATGGCCTGGTACAAAGATAAATTACACACACAAATAAAGCATTCACAGAGCACAGACAAGGGAAGTGTATAGAAGTGAGATGTTTAAGGACTAGAGGCTTGGGATTTCAGATGAACCTGAAAAGTGGAAAAGATCTATCATACAGACGCTTATTCTCCTTGAATCTAAGGTCATAGGAAGAAGCAGAATGTACGTGTCTGCTGGGGAAGTACAAGCCAAAGGCAGCGGGGGACGGGGGCTGCTGAGGAATGCAGCCAAGTGCCTGATTCTTTCTACACAAACCAGACCCCAGACAGTTTACTGCCAGATTTCACTTTTCCTTGAGGCATGCTTTGGTGGCAGACTGCTGAGAAGAGCTAGCCAATCACACATTCTCCTAGGTAGCAGCTGTGCGCCCAAGCAAATGGGAGACACTTCGCCCACTCCAGGCTAACATCCGGTTTTGGCGGCCAGTGTGGGCAAATTGTAGAGGTGTGAATTGAAAAGGCCATGAGTATACATATCATAACCTTCTTCTGATAACATCTCCCTATTTTTACAAGCAAATTCCCAGGAGGAACTACTGAGGTCATTCAGCTGAACAAAGGACCACAGGTGTTCAGTGGTCACAGTCCGGAACTTGGGGCTGAAGTCACACAGTCATTAGAAAATATACTAGCTTGTCTTCGCATGCAGGCTCCGTCCTCTTCAATATTGATATAACTTCATTCAGAGCCCCACCTTTCACTGAATCCATAATTTTATTTTGATGGTTATTTTTTATGATATTTTAAGGGTCGCATTGCCCATAAACTGCAATAAGCGATATGATGCCCTTTCCAGGGTCAAAGACTCTACACAGCCTTTGTAAATACCACTGATAAATTATACTTTTATTGTTTGATTAGCTTTAGCCATCAGGAACTTGAGATATAATTGAATTAGGCCAAGTGCATTAACAATGCACACAAACCCAACAAAACTCTGTGATGAGTGCAGTACAGGTTTAATCATCATTATCTAGTTGCTCCATCATAAAATAAAAGCCCTCTCATCTGGAGAGAGCCTGTACACTAAATTAGGGACTCCTGGTTGCCTGCGTTCATTTGTGTGCTTAGATTTTCACTTGAAAACTCCCAGAGGGGACCAGCCATCCTGCAGACAGCAGACTATGTCACAGCTCTAAGAGTCAGAATGGTGACAAACACAAAAATGAGTACAAAGAACTTAATACCAAGACTGGGGCAATCCAGGGGACTCTTACACTGGTGTGTGGTTCTGTGGGTAAAATCAACAGCACTTAAAGGAGATATTGTTGGGTAAGAGGGCCCTGGTTGGGTGAACATTAAAGGTGGGGAAAACATGAACCACATGGCATTCACATATACATAAAAAAATCTCCCAAGACTGAGTTGTTTTGTATTTTTAAGAGTATGTTGTTTCCCATGAGCAGCATGAGCGTCCAGGGAGTAGCTGACACAATGAGTGAGTAACCATTAGATGGACAGAATGGCCCACTGTCACCTGAAGAAGTTAGTCCAGTGAAAGCAGTCAACCACTGTCTGGATAGGCTCTTGAGTCAGGCTCCCTGGGTTTGGTTCTTAGTTTTTCTAGCTATGTTCTATTACTCAAAGCAAAGAACAACTGTTTATGGCCATTTCACTAGGAAGCAATACATGTGGGTTCTCAAAATCCACCTGGCAGGTTAGTCTCTCTACAGCACATAGAGCAATGGCAGAGATAGGCAGAGAGGTCCTAGAGGGGGACCATGCCAAGATTGAAAGCTTCAGGGTAAGGAGGCAGTCATTCAAAGATGGAGTGATAGGGTGGATGTCCCTTTATGGAGTGAAGAAGTTCAACTTTGTTTGCATTGATGGGAGGGGCAGAATGTTCTTGAAAAGAGAGATAAGCAAAGAAGACACCTATGAGAAGATTAGAAAGGCTCCTCTAACCTGCTGAAGACTGAGCTGTCATCAGGCCAGACATGGTAACAGAGATAGAGGATGCTAATATCAGCCTGCAATAGTCTATTTCGAGGACCTTTACTGTGGTTTAGAGAAGAGTGTGTACCTAAGGGCACACACATTGGAGGCTGATCCTGTGTTTGTCTTAAGCTGAGTGCTCTGGGTAACATCGCAGAAGGAGAAAGTTGGAGGGGGCGGGGAATAGCAGGACTGCACTTCCAGTTTGTTATTAGGTAGAGTGGATGTTCCAGAGCAGTCCCCAAATAAGGGAAAGGCCGCCCTCTGTCCTTCAGTTTCTGTGCTTCTTGTGATAGAGATACCTCGCCATGTTCCATGTTCTGTTAGTCTAGTGTTTATGTATCCACACACCTCATCCAGAGCAGTCCCTAAGTACATAGCAACCTCTCCTCTAGTGCCCAACAGAAGAAACAGCAGGTTTCCCCAACACGAGAAAGAGCACTACTTGTTATGATGGAGTAACTGAGAAATATTACATGAGTCTTCACTGGGCTCCTTCTTCAGCTCTTCTCAGGGGTGACAGAAATGCCATCTCAGTCCACTCTGTGCTGCCATACTAGAGTGGTACCACAGGTGTGGGGTATGATGATCGACCATGTTGGTCAACTTGAATGGGATCAATCTTTGGGTGTGAGAAAGGAAGCTGAGCGTTCCATTCCTCTCTTTCCTGACCGTAGATGCAGGATGACCTGATACCTTATCATTCTGCTGCCATATCACTTTTTAATTAGCATTTGTATTAAAATAAAATGACATCACTTTCCTACATTTTCTTTCCTTCCTCTGAACCCTCCCACCACCGCCCCACCCTTGCCCCTGCTCAAACTCCTGGCCTCCATGCATACATATGCATACATATGCATACATATGCATAAACATATAGATACAATCTGCTGAGTCCATTCAGTGTTGCAAATGCATGATTTCAGCTCGGACCCTTGACGTTGTGTATCCAGTTAAGGGGCTCCGACATAGGAGAAGACTCCTCCTCCACTCCTCAGCCCCTCTCCGTTGCCTGTGGTCCTTGGGTTAAGGCTGGAGTTTAGTAATTTTTCTCCCTTCCGCATTAGCAAGTCGAGCAGCATGTGTTTCTAACTGCCGGGCCATCTCTCCAGCCCACCCTCTCTTCTTGGAACAACCTATTGCATCCAATTAGTGCTGATCACAGGCACACGGGGGTGGAGTCATCGACTGGTACGTAGGCAGCCAAGCAGTAACCATCACCCAGCCCCCTCCGAAAGCGACTAAGCCTCCTCTAGCATCCACCAAGTACAAATATCCCCACAGTTATAGTGGGGGCCTTGGGAGCCCATCCTCCATTCCACACTGAAAATTTTAACTGGCTTGATCTTGCAAAGGTAACTACAGCTGCTAGGTGTTCACATGCACAACAGCCATATTGTTTCCAGAGGACAGAATTTCACAGCCCTCTTCCCCATCTTCTGTCTCTTACATTCTTTCCATCCGCTCTTCCTCGATGTTCCTTGAGCTTGGGTGGGAGAGTTGATAAAGACATCCCATCTGTGGCTGAACATGCAGGGTCCCTTAATCTCAGCACTCTGAAGAGCTCTGAGTCTCTGCATTGAACCCTAACCCATGGCAGGGTGAAGTTTTTCTGATTAAGGTAGAGAGCATCACAGATCTATGGATATAAACAAAAATATTTAGAGGGAAATTGGCAACATGATCATTTAGCAAAGCAACATCATTAAGTTCCCTTCTTAGGCCTATGTCTTTCCTAGCCATTGGTTTTGAACATGTATATTGTACAAGGCATGGATCCCCCTGTGCAGCAGGACTTAAACCCAATCAGGAGACTGGTTGGTTACTCCCATAAATAGCATTGCAATTAATGTATCAGCAGACATATCTTGCCTGGTAGGTCGGAATTAAGCTATAATTTGAAGAAATATGGAAGAGAGATAAAGCAGCAAGGTTAAATGTTCAGTATCGTTAGTCATCAGGAAAACATGAATCCAAACTACACTGAGATACCATCTCATCCTAGTCAGAATGCTTATAATTAATAAAACAAACAACAGATGTTTGAGCAAAGAAACCCTTGTGAGTTGAGAGGGATACAAGTTAGTCCAACCACTCTGACAGGCAGCAGGGAAGTTCCTCCGACAACTAAAAATTGATCTACCATTTAATCCAGCTATACCACTCCTGAATATCCAAAGAAGTCTAGGTTTTACACTCTGAAGTCTAAAGACATCTGTGTATTCATTTTGTTGCAGTTTAGTCATAATAGCAAGCTATGTCAATAGCATGCTCGGTCCCCCTAGGTGGCTCTCAAGAGAAGACTAGCCAAAAAGAGACCTGCTGTGTATTTGAAAAAGGTTTCATTCCAACATAAAGGAAAAGAGAAATGCATCACTTCCAGGAAAATGTATAAAACTGGATATCATCAGACTAAGCAAAAGAAGCCTGACTTAGACATACAATTTTTTGCATGGTTTGGTTCCACACAGCATCTAGATTTTAGAACCACAACAACAATATGGAAACAGAAAGGAGACTATTTGGGTGAGAAGTGGGGAGAATCGGTGGGGGGGGTGAAAGAAGGGCTAAAAAGGCAGACGTGATTAAAATCCACTGTATGCATTTGTGAAGAGGTTATAAAGTAACCAACTACTCTGTACAATTATCCTATGCTAACGAAAAGGGGAGCGGGAGTTATATTCGTATTTCTGCGATGGTTGCAGGAATCTGAGGAATTCCCCCACGTTAAAGTGTTCCGACCACATACCCTCCTTACAGGTTCAAAGCAAATAGACCTCTTGAAGCTCAAAGAAATACAGTCACCATGTGACAGACGAATGAGCAGTGTGGCAACGAGAGGAAGAGAACCAGGGATTAGTTTAAACTCTGGGGAGGTAAATAATTTTCAGGGTTGACAGGCAGTCAAAGGCAATCCACGGAGATAGATGGGCCAAGTTCAGTAAATCGTGCTGTAATCCTCACGCCAGAGGCCTCTCTGACACGAAGGACCAGTGGATATTCTTTGGAATTTATCGCAATTCTTTGCCTAGAGCCTTCACTTCAAAATCTGCCCAAACACATCCATCCTAGAACAGCCCCTGGAGAGGCTGCCAGGCAGGGAGTGGAGTTAAAGGAGCTTCAGGCCTCCACCTTCTCAATGCCAATACAGAAGCTCTCCTTGACTCTTCTACTGGGATTCGACTTGAAGAGAGGCCTCTGGTTATAATGAAAAGGATAATGAAATCAGGACCCGTCAGGCGCTCAATCACGTCAGAGCTTACAGCATTAGCTGAAGCGGGCCCAGGACCTGGCTCCTTTGGATAATTCCCTGGGGTCCTCCTTTACTTCTCTGCTGCTGTGATTAAACAGTGATGAAAAGCAACTCAGAGAGGAAAGGGTTTGTTTAGTGTACGGGTCACAGTTCCACCACTGCGGGACATCTCGGCAGGAACCCTAGGCAGGAGGAACCCGAGCAGAGGCCTCAGAGGAATGGTGCTCACATGTTGCTTTCTTATGCAACAGAGGCGGTCCCACTGCCTAGGAATGGCACCATTCACAGTAGGCTGGGCCCTCCTACGTCAATCATCCATATTTTAAAGGAATGTCCCACAGACATGTCCACAAACCAGTCTGATAGAGGTAATACCTTAACTGACGTTTCCTCTTCCCAAGTGTGTCAAGCTGGTCACCAGAGTCAGCCATCACAACTGGATACCCCAACGTTGTGATCTTGTAGAACACCCATGTCTCTCAGCCAATTTGGTGGGGCATCTTACTGTGGGTTCATGGGCCTGCGAGATCTTGATTTTATCTAACTCGAGGCTTCCTAAGAGGTTTACTTTCTCACCCAAAAACATCGGTTCCCCTGTTAAAGCAACCTTCGACTGCAGTTCACCTGATTTTTGCCACATTGTGGTATCGTCCACTGCATCACCCACTTGGTCGTGAATCTAGTTGCTGGTGCAACTAGAATCAGAAGTTCAGTTGTCCAGGGCTTTGAGGGCTGTGTTATGCTCTTCTCTGGTGCTTCCTCAAGCCTCCCCCATCTCCAGGCTATTAAAGGAAAGAGAGTATTGTTTGAAGCTGGAAGGCACAGAAGGTCATCCTGAACATACTCTGCAGTTTGCACCACGTTGGTTCCCATTTTGCACCAGGGAAACCCCTTTAAAACACCAGCATAAATATTTGAGGGTGAGGGGGAGCTTGTGTGATGACAGAAGACCCCCACAAAGGTAGTGTTTCAGTTTCCAGCAGCATGGTCTCCCGAATGAATGTTTTCTTTGAAGATCACCAAAAGGTCACTGAGATTCTATTACAAATAGCTATAGGTATACCGAGTCAGGTATCACTGTAGGCTGGACTCTATCAGAATCCAGCAGAAAACTGGACATCAGCCATTTACAGCAAAGTCATGGCAGAAATGCTTAAAATAAAAAAGATGATATCTATAAAATTAATTTCTCTGGGACGTGGGAAATGACTGCCATTGATCAACTTTGATGGTAGATTTGGGTGTTCCCCTTGAATTAGGTTATCTAGACTTGCCAGGATGTGAGAGGACATTAGAGAAATAACAGAACTTTTAAATCTCAGAAAGGTAGGTGATCCTCTTTTATAACTAGTAATATGTCCACTGTCCATTATAAAAAGGCTTTTCTACGCAGAATGTACAACAGGGATGAACTTCATCCATGTACTCTGTGGGACTTCCTTTTATTAAACTCATATCTTAAGAAGGAGGTCACGTATGTGCAGCGTTTCTACCCTGTTGGTGTGTACAGGAATAAGCCTTGGGCATAGGTCGCTTCACTACAGAGAGATAAATAGCCCTAGCAGCCTGTGGGGGACATGTCGTTTTGGGAATATTAACTCGTTCTAGATGTGAGGCATAGTCCATTTAAGAATATTTGTCTTAATATCTCCTGAGAAAATCGGGAGCATGGTGGCAAGGGGGAACAGAGGGTGAAGGCGGAGGGGGATGGGAGAAGCGAAGGGAAGGGAAGGCTAACATGAGGGAATGGGATGGTCGAGATGGAGGAAGGACAGAGAGGGAGAGTAAAGAAAGAGATACCTTGAAAGAGGGAAACATTCCGGGGCTAATAAGAAATCTGGCACTAGGGAAATTCCCAGGAATCCACAAGGATGACCCTAGCTAAGACCATAAGCACTAATGGAGAGTGTTACTGAACTGGCCTTGCCCTGTAATCAGATGGATGACTACCTTAATTGTCATCATAGAATCTTCATCTACCAACTGATGGGGACAGATGCAGAGATTCACAGTAAGCATTGGGCCAGACTTCTAGAGACCAGCCCAAGAGAGGGAGGAGTGATAATATGAGCAAAGGGGTCAAGACCATGATGGGGCTACTCACAGAAACAGCTGACCTGAGCTAGTGGGCGCTCACTGACTCACAGAAACAGCTGACCTGAGCTAATGGGAGCTCACTGACTCTGTACTGACAGTGGAGGAACCTGCATAGGACCAGACTAGGCCCTCTGAATGTGGGTGACAATTGTGTGACTTGGACAGTCTGTGGAGCCTCTGAGAGTGGGACCAGGATTTATTCCTAGTGCTTCAACTGGATTTTTGGAGCCCATTCTCTTTGGAGGGCTACCTTGCTCAGCCTAGATATGGGGAGAGGGCCTTGGTCCTGCCTCAAAGCGATGAGCCAGATTTTGTTAATGCCCAATGGGAAGACTTACCCCCTCTGAGGAGTGGGTGGGGAGTAGGGTAGAGATAGCAGGGGTACATGAAAAGTAGAGAGAGTGGGAACTGGGGTTGGTATGTACAGTGGGAAAAGATTATTTTTAAAAAATAAAAGAATAGACAATTCTGTGGATAAATGATAGATAGATAGATAGATAGATAGATAGATAGATAGATAATAGATAGATAGATAGATAGATAGATAGATAGATAGATAGATAGATAGATAGATAGAGATAGAGATATATTTGTCTTATGACTCCTGGTCAACTGTACTTTAAGATCTGTTTCCAGGCTGAGGCATCTGCTGAGGAAGGGTGCAGACTCTGCTACTTCGTCAGACTGAGACTTCACCATGGGGGTATCAAGAACATTCTGACTCTTCCCTACAAAAGTAAAGCATTATTCTAACTGGCCCCTAAGAGCTGTGCCTTCCCTGGTGACCTCT
Source organism: Alexandromys fortis (assembly GCF_014885135.2). NCBI lineage: Eukaryota > Metazoa > Chordata > Mammalia > Rodentia > Cricetidae > Alexandromys > Alexandromys fortis. Next base: position 4,624,375 of record NW_026068002.1, read on the forward strand.
ATGTTTGAGAAGTATGCAGTGCATTGACATCTTTGGGATGGCTGCTCCTGAGAGAAGGTGATGCTAAGTGACCTCTTGGCTATCCTCTGGGGACAAATACGGTCAGTTGTTGGCATCTATTGAGTAGTTTTAACCAAATTTCTGTCTATTGAAGGGAAGGGAGCTGTAGAACTTATAGACCTAATTCCCATTGGTTCAAAATGGGCTCATCAGAGACATACAGGGACAGTGTGAGGAGGAAGAAGGGTGGGGCCAGGTTCTGTCTATGCAAAGAAGAGGACCAGAGAAGGGACATGGGTAGAAGAAAGTTGGCACAAGTAGGCATTATTACCAATGCTAAATGAAGAAAATCTGGAAGACAAACATAGAAATCAAAGCTCTTAATTTGTGTTATTGCTGTCATTGCTGATATTTTTGTGGGTATGCTATTGTTTGGTATGTGTATATCTCTCTCTGAGTTAGGATATAAAGTTGTATTCATTTAAAATATAATTACATCATTTCCCCCTTTCTTTTCCTCCATACCCTTCTCCCCCAAAAACCCCGTGGCCTCCTCTTCTTTAATCATTGTTGTCCCATGTATACGAAGGAATAAGTATGTGGAGTCTGTTCAGTGTTACCAACATGTATGTTTCCAGGGCTGACTGCTTGGTACTGGGTAACCAATCAGGAGCCTGGCTCTGGGGGAAGACTAATTCTCCTTCTCTCAGAAGTTGCTAATAGCAGATAGCTCTTCTCCTAGAGTGGGGATCATGAGCTATCCCCCATGGGTGTAACTACATCAACTGTTGTTGGAATTGTTTGGGTCTTGCTTAGCCAGCCATATTGTTCAGATTCCCCTGTCACAGCTAAAAGGTACAGTTTTGCAAACGTCCTGGTCCCCTGGTTCTTAGAATCTTTCTGCCCCATCCTGTCTTCCTAATGTTCTCTGAGCCTCAGATGCAGAAGTTGTGTTGTAGATGTAAGAGTTGGGGCCAGGTAACCCAAGGTCAGGTCTTCTCTGCTTGTTGACCAGCTGTAACTTTCTGTCACGGTCTTCTTCCGCAGCAAAAAGAAGCTTTTGTGATGACTGGTGAAAGCTGCACTTACTTACCTGTAAATTATCCATTATCTCTCCACTCAGGGATCCAACAAACAGCATCTTAAGATCACTCTGTCTGTGATTTTTTATTTTGTTTTTCTTTCCATCTCTCACAGATTCTTTTTTTTTTTTAAACAGAAGACGTTGTATCTTTGGTATATTGTCATGTTGATAAATATTCTTCTGTGAAATTTTTTGAAATAAGTGGGAGAACGTTTCATTACAAAAATGAGCTAAATAATATCTCTAATCACTCAGGCTGTTCTTACCTCTCCAGCATTTTTCAAATGTCCCTGAATTGCCATGTAGTTGTTCAGTTATACTCCTGTCATTAACTCAGAGAAGTGAAATTCCCAGGTCAAAAGCTTATACATTTTAAGGCTTTTAATATCTGGTTAAGCCCTGGAGGAGGTATAACTATCCTCCATCAGTGTGTGAGATTCCTGGACTTTCCCACATTTAATAGTATCCTTTGGCATGACCTCTGGTAATCTGATATGTAATCATCATTCATAATTAACTACTGTAAAATAAATGCCTAGTATTTTCTTATTTTATTCCATTAACCTATTTCTGGGAAAGTAAAAACTTTTGAAAGTCTTCTTGGTAACCTGTGCCTTTATGAATTGTTTGTTCAATTATCTTACCACTTTTGCCTACATTTCCATCTTCTTGATAGCAACATAAAATTAGTCTTCTACTATCAAAAAACTATTCAAGAGAAAAATATGAATTTGGATAGGTAAAGAGATGGGAGGATCTGGAAGCTGGGAGAGGAGGAAAACATGATCAAAATATATTATATGATATAAAATTTTTTAATAAAAATGTAAGACTAACCATATCACATAATTGCAATTAAAGATAAAACACATATATCATAATATGCAGTTAAAAACAAACTTGCCAATGCCACAGCTTAGCCTGTGTCCTAAGGAAACGAAGTCAGTTCACTGAACAGACCATCCTCCCTGTGTTTATTGCAGCACCGTTCTCGAAATCAATAAATAGAAGCAAATATCCATGAAAATATAAGGATAGTGAAACTCTTATTCATATACACAATGAGATATTTATTTAATAACAATGCAGCCCTATCACCTGGGACAGTACATGTGGACCAGAGACTATTATGGTAAGTGAAATGAGTCAGGAACTACTCTTGGGACCTCTTCCTCCTTTTGGGTTGCTTCACCCAGCCTTGATATGAGGGTTTGTGCCTAGTCTTATTGTATCTTGTTCTGTCATGTTTGGTTGATATCCCTGGGAGCCCTGCTCTTTTCTGAAGCAAAACAAAGGAGTGGATCTGGATGAGAGAAAATGAGGGAGGAGATTAGGAGGAGTGGAGGGAGGGAAAACTGCAGTTAGAATGTTTTATATGAGAGAAGAATAAATAAAAATGAGTTAATTAATTAATAAAATGGATAAAGTCAGAAAGAGGAGGGATAAAGAAAGGAAGAAGGAAAAAAAGAAAGGGAGGGAGGGAAAAGGAAGGAAGAAACAAAAAGAAAGGAAGAAAGAAAGAAAGAAAGAAAGAAAGAAAGAAAGAAAGAAAGGCACAGAGGCAACATATGATTTCAATCCTAAATGGAGTCTTAAAGATTTTATTTCAGAGAAACTGAGAGCGGAAAGGTGATTAGCAGAGTCTGTGGATAATCCAGGGGAGGAAGGGAAGGCAAACGGATAACCAGTGGACACAATGGATTTTAAGTTATCCTTAGCCTGAAGTAAGAAGCATTACTGCACTGCAAGGTGACAGGAGGTAGCAAAAATTTGCTAGGTGTCTCAGAAAGCTGAAAGAACGAATCTTGTCCCAAAAGCACTAATAGATGTTTGAGGATAGAGAAATATCTAACCTGATTTAAACATGGCATGGTGTATACGTGTGCTAAAACATCCCATGCTGCTGTATGACTGCATTTTCATGTATCAGTTAAAAATCAACTGCCAGTCTTGGTCTGGCAGCCCCAGTCGCTGTGAGCAGCCCTGCCATGTCCAAAAGACCCTGTTTTGCTCGCATCCCCTCTCACCTCTGGTTCTTGCAATGTTTTCCCTCCTCCCTTCATCAATAGCCCCTGAGCCTTGGGGAGAAGGTGGGAGCCAGATGTCACGTTTGTGGCAGAGCGCCCCACAGTAACTTATTCTCTCTGCCTTGACCAGCTGTGAGTTTCTACATGAGCCACTATCCACTGCACAGAGACACTTTCCAAAGGGTCTGACGGCTTCCTTAATCTGCAGATAGAGTGACATTGATTTAGAGGGTAGTGTGAGTCTATGTCCATTGAGCCGGCTAACAGTATCAGGTTCTCTGGAGCTTTGGAGCTGCCCATGCTTTTACGTGGTTTACTATGCCCATTTCCCTTAGCTGTTTTCATGTCTACACTGAGGAAGAACGTACTCTAGATGAAAGCACACAGATATTCACTATTTCATAATTTGGGGGCTCGAGGGTTTTTTAACATTTAATGTGTTCTAAATTTAGAAATTATGATACGGTAACCACTGGGTAAAGTACCCTCTCCAATTAATCAGCAACTTGTTTTCATACTAATACTTTATCACCTAAAATTTGGGACTTTCCCCCACTAACAGGAAAAGCCAATTTTGAATGTCTGTGGCTGACACTTTATATCCTGGAGTTCTTGGAGCTGGAGTCTGTTTTAAAAGACTCACAGCAGTCAAGTGTTCCCTAGAGGAGGCAAGAGAGGAGAGCCAGTCTTAAGGCAAAGAAGGGAGATGTGGTGTCCCATGGTAATTCCATCTGTTTACTTTCGTGTTGTGCTGGGATGCAATGTGACTCACCAGTCATGGACCAAGCCCTCTGTGGGCGCTATCAGGCCAAGAAACAGGTTAGGGCTGACTTTGGTTTTGGGCCTAAATACCACCTGGACTGTTTCACAAGTAAATGAAGTAACTGAGATTTGAACTCAGTTCCCACAATAGCAAGTCTCCCACTCCCCAAATCCCAACAAATCTTTCTGAACTGTTTCTGTTCTCTTGACTCAGGGTTTATGGTTGTATCGCAATGAGATTTTATCATAATGAGATTATTACAGCTGCATTAATTGTAGATAGCTACCTATATTGAACTAAGATATAAATAGTGTGCTGATCTGTCCTCTTCATTCAACCCCCATCCTCACTTTTAGTTGCCTAAAATATAAAGTAAGAAAGAACAGAACTTCTGACAAATTTGTAATCATATTTTGATTTTAGGTATATTTATCCTGAAATAAATATAGTCCTCAAATTGTTTGAATCTTTAAAGGAAACAAAATACCTTGAGTAGTGCCAATGAAAGTTCTAATAATTTTACTAAATTAAGGCATGGGGAAGAAATCACAATTCAGATAAAGTGTTACTTTAGTAAATGGAGCATTTGGCTCTGAAAGGAAATAGTCTTATCATAATGAAAATTTGGTCATAAGAGGAGAAGAGTGATGACAGATCAGAAAACAGGTCATTAATTCAATGATGCAAACATTGACAGTTCTAAGAAATGGCATCGTAAGAAGGACGTTCATCCTGCAGCATTAGTGAAGCACCAAGCATGAATGTCCTAGCAGACACCTCGCTTTTAATATGCCCACTCAGCTGAATCATTCATGTCATGAACCTTCAGGAAGTCCAACTAAGAACTGTGCCAGGGACCCTAAGACCTACAGTGTGAGTGATGACTAGGACATGAGCCTTCCCCCATAAAAATGAAGTCCATTGAGACAGATAAAACAGCCACAGCACAGAGATGCATTTTCAAAAAAAAAAATGGGAGAACGCTCTTGGATAGGTAGAATTAACATAGTAAAAATGGCAATCTTGCCGAGAGCAATCTACAGATTCAATGCAATGCCTATCAAAATCCCAGCAAAAGTCTTCACAGACATTGAAAGAAATGTATTCAATTTCATATAAAAAGCAAAAAAAAAAAACCAACAGGATAGCCAAAATAATCCTGTACAATAAATGAACTTCTGGAGGCATCGCAATCCGTGACTTCAAATTATACTACAAAGCTACAGTACTG
>NW_026068002.1:4629725-4669741 GCF_014885135.2 Alexandromys fortis
TATATATGTCTTTGATATATATATGTCATATATATATATATATAAAACCAACCACACTGAACCTCATAGAAGAGAAAGTGGGAAGTACACTTGAATACATTAGCACAGGAGACCACTCCCTAAATATAACTCCAGTAGCACAGACACTGAGAGAAACAAGTAAATAAATGGGACCTCCTGAAACTGAGAAGCTTCTGTAAAGCAAAGGACACAGTCAGTGAGACCAAAGGCAACCTACAGAATGGGAAAAGATCTTCACCAATGCCACATCAGACAGAAGGCTGATCTCCAAAATATACAAGACTTCAAGAAATTGATCATCAAAAGAACAAATAATCCAGTAAAAGAATGGAGTACAGACCTAAACAGAGAACTAACAACAGAGGAATCTAAAATGGCTGAATGACACTTAAGGAAATGCTCAACACCCTTAGTCATCAGAGAAATGCAAATCAAAACAACTCTGAGATTCCATCTTACACCTGTAAGAATATCCAAGATCAAAAACACTGATGACAACTTATTCTGAAGCAGATGTGGGGTAAAGGAAACACTCCTCCATTGCTGGTGAGAGTGTAAACTGGTATAACTCCTTTGGATATCAGTATGACAATCTCTCAGAAAATTAGGAAACAACCTAATACCCAAAGGATGCTCAATCATACCACAAGGATATGTGCTCAACTATGTCTATAGCAGCATTATTTGTCATAGCCAGACCTGGAAACAACCTAAATGCCCCTCAACCAAAAAATGGATAAGGAAAATGTGGTACATTTATACAGTGGAATACTAAACAACAGAAAAAAACAATGACATATTGAAATTTGCAGGCAAATTGATGGATCTAGAAAGCATCATATTGAGTGAGGTAACCCAGACCCAGAAAGACAAATATCATAAGTACTCACTCATAAGTATCTTTTAGACATAAAGCAAAGAAAAACCAGCCTACAATTCACAATCCCAGAGAACCTAAACAACAGTGAAGACCCTAAGAGAGACATACATGGATCTAATCTACATGTGTAGTAGAAAAAGACAAGACCTCCTGAGTAAATTGGGAGTGTGTGGCCCATGGGAGAGGGTAGAAGGGGAGGGGAGAGGAAAGGAGGGGATTGGAGAGAAATATCTAGCTCAATAAAAACTATTAAATAAATAAATGGAAAACAGACAATGCATCTTCGCCATGCTGAGGGATGTGTGATTGGGTGGATGAACCACGGATGTTTACTTGAGTGGCAGACATTGGGTCTGAGTCTTAAGGAGTGAAAAGATTTTGTTAGGAGCCAGAGAATTCCGCACTGAAATGGCAACTTAGAAAAAAGGCAAGGGCATGTGAAAATGTATGACTGCTTTTTTAGAGCGTGTTGAGTGGTTTAGACTAAGCAGGACAGAAGGTGCATGGAGGCATATGGTGGGAAGTGGAGCCAAATAAAGTTTAGTTAGAACTCTGCAATGCATGTGATAAAAGTCCAAATTAAGCTAGCAGAAGCAAAAAAGACATCCATGGAAGGACACCAGATTATCCTCATCATGAACTGCCCAAATGTCAGAGAGTTAGTTCACGAAGATATCCCAATCTCAGAATTAGTGAGAATTGATTCCCTTAACACCAAAGACGCTTCATTCTCTTCACTTTCTGATTTGAATAGCACCATATATTTCTTCAGGCTAGAAATGTGTGGTCTCCATCATCTGATGATGTTATATGCTCCAGGTTTGGACCCACTGACCCAGTTTGGGAAAACACTCACTTGAACCAATCAGCTTTGACAGAAGCAGAGAAAGGTATATGGGAAAGAGGAGCCATATAATTTCTTTGATGTTTATTGCCAATGGCTCCTTGTAATGAGCAAGGTGCAAGAGCTTAATTTGACCCCTAATTATCCTGTCCCCTTTGCTCCTTAACCTCCATGATTCTCCACCCAGCATCACTTCCTCTTGATCATCTTGTCTTCTTCTTGGTCTTTCTTGCCCAGTGGATCCTCCTCTGTAAGATGTTCTTACCAGGTACTTCAAATAAAATCAGCCAGATCTGGGATTAGTGCTCAGTTGTCAAAGTGTGTACCTAGCATGCACGACGGCCTGGATTCAATCCCCTGCACCACATCAAAACAGTCATGGTACCACATACCTGTGATCCTAGCAATTGGGAAGTAGAGGCAGAAGGATCAGGAAAATTCAAGAGCATTCTTGACTGTACAGCAAGCTCAAGAACATCCTGGAATGCATGAGATGTCAAATATTAGGTCCAAATCAATAAAGTTAAATTTGGATGTTTCCCTTTCTCTCATCAATGTTTCATTCAGCAAATGAGGTACTTATCAAACACACAGTACTCCCTCAATGAGAGAAGATTAAAACACAGTAGAAATAATAAGAACTTGAATTGGTTATGTAATCACTGTATGCTGCGTGTTTTGCCTAATACCTGAGTTTTCTCATTGAATTGCATACAGGGACTCAGCCAACTGTCATTAAGAAGTAACTAATGGTTGGGAAAGAAACCTAAGCTTTTTGACTTGGCTATACTTATGTGCAGTCACTAGATGGTTAGAATGAAAATATTCTGTCCCTGTCCCCCTGCCACAAGAGAAATGGGGGTCATTATCTGTAGACGGGCTTGGCACAGAATGATACACATAATGACACAGGTCAGCACTAATGAGAGTTGCTAAGAAGGACACAAGCCCTGTCTGGAAGGGAAGAAGCCTGAGCTGAGTCCTGAGATTGAACTGCAGTTGCTAGGCAAATAAGGACCACAGAGGCTTTAGGTGGGGAAAGCCATCAGTGTGAACAAAATGTGCGTTGTGGTTCGTGTGCATCTAATGACACTGGGTTTAGCAGATGTGAAGTTTATCTTAGATGGAGAACAGGAGCAAGTGGTACAACTGGAAAAGCAAATCGGGGGCCTGGAAGACGAGTTCCCCACATTATACCAAAATGGTTAGACATCCACAGAGGCAGTGTAACCTCTACAGGATTTTAAACACTATCAGTCATGATTCTGAAAGAGCAACGCTAAGGTAGCATTGAGGCCAGAGGCCAGGAGGCTACTCACAAAGACATAATCTAGACTCTGGATGAGGCAATGCAAAGGCAGGAATGAGACTTTCATTTCTATGTCTCCAAATTCTTACCAATGTCATTGATGATATGAAGAACAAATAATCTCTGCAGAAATCTCAGCAAATATTAGGAAGATTGGACTTAAGGCTGCTACAGTAGAAGCAGAGACAGCAGGATGAGTTGCCCAATGAATAGGACTTGCTCAGATAACATCTACCTTTAATTTATCAGCCTTCTTTCGCTCCGCTGATAAGTATTGGGAACAATGTGAAATAGTTATTGATAGTACAGGGAGCAATATAATGCTTATCAGCCAGGAGGAACACATGCTAATGTCTTCCCATCTCTTCACTGTGTCTTAAAGACTATTCAGAATGCTTTTCGAATTTGTAGTCATTCCTAGTAATAGCTTGACACCATGAAAGTTGGTCAACATGAGGCACCCTACTTTACCTAAGGGTTCCTTTGTTGTATAGCCTATTTTCCATTTTTGACATACCTCTTTCCTGGAGAAAAAGACTGTCATTAATAGCTTCAGGCACATCACTTCCTTGAGAAAGATCACTGGTCTTTGTTACTAGCCTTTGCACCTGGTGTTTGAGTTGCCTGGGGTCTGAAGAATGGCTATGGAAGTAGAGTTGATGTAGATCAGTGGTTCTCAACCTTCCTAATGCCTCAACCTTTTAACACAGTTCCTCCCTTTGCAGTGACCCCCAAACTATAAAATTATTTTTGTTGCTACTTCATATATGTAATTTTGCTACGGCTATGAATCATAATACAAATATCTGGTATGCAGGATATCTGATATGAAACTCCAAAAGAGTCATGACCGACAGGTTGAGGACCACTGTTGTAGATCAATACATTATTTTTTTGTTTAATGCCATCAAAGGAAGTGGTACGGGACAATTGTCTATTTTCTGTCAATCATCTTTTAAATAAATGCTGATTGGCCAGTAGCCAGGCAGGAAGTATAGGTGGGACAATCAGACAGAGAGTAGAGGCCTGTCAATGAGAACAGGAGAATTCTGGGAAGGAGGAAGTCCATTCCTCCCCAGTCCTATCCAGACACCAAAGAAGTAGGATGTGACCTGTCACTGAAAAAGGTACTGAGCCATGTGGCTAACATAGATAAGAATAATGAGTTAATATAAGTTATAAGAGTTAATAAGAAGCTCAAGAAAATGGACTATATATATATATATAACTTATATAGACCTCTGTGTGATCTTCTTTGGGGCTAAACGGCTGTGGGACCTGATAGGAGAACAGAAACCCCAACAAGCAGGCCCTCATGTTACAGTGGTAATGTCTAAATGATTATAGAATCTCTCCAACAGTGACAATGCTTTCAACACACTGTATTTTATCCTTTTGAATGCAAAGCTATTTTAGGAGATGGATTGATTATTAATGGTGTAACATTTACCTGGAATTGTGCAAAGCCCTGGGTTTGATCTCCAGCACTACAAAAACAAGCAAATAAATATTTTCAGTCTGCTTCAAAGCTGTCTGTGACTAGGATAATATTGACAATGGAGGATTCTGGGTGTGTATTTGTTTAATGAATGGACAAGCTAATGAGCAAGCAAACAAAGGGGAACAATTGCAGTCAAATCAAGTAGGAAACACAACGTATTCCTCAAAGAAATCACTGTGTTGCCAGCACCAGACGAATGATGGGAAGGATTAGAAAGAAATCAAGTTGTGTTTAGAAAGCAACAGAGCATTATGTTTAGAAAATTGATGCCTTATTCTGAAGAGAATAAAACTCTCCTGGCTCCTTAGTATATGAAACTTGAAGAAGAGGGGCAAAAAAAGAGACAGGGGTGTCTTTACATACAGTTTATTCATTATGCGAAGGGCCATGGAAATGAATTTGGGATTGATAATGTAGAACAAAGCCTTCTATGCTGCTGTGCCTCTTGTGTGTGTGCATGAGTGCATTTGTGAGTGTGTGTGTGTGTATGTATTTGTGTGTTTGTTTGTGTGTACATTTTGAGGGGATTAGGGCAGAACCCAAAACCTTGCCCAGGCCACACACATTCCTTGCCACTAAGTAACATTTCACAGCCCTACCTCTAATGTGAAGTCTGCAGTGAATTTTTTTCATCTGTGTTACAAGAGCACTTACCAATATTCTAGTGTTTTTAGAGTCTGTGCTCTGGAGTGGAAAAGAGTTGGTGTGGAGACTGCTGATAAAAGCTGTAGGGATGGGACTATTAAATTTTTCTGATCTTTTTTCCAAATATATGGTTGAAAAGAATTACGTGACTTAGTGGTGGTGATGTATACCTTTACTCCCAGCAACTCAGGAAGGCAGAGACAGGCGGATCTCTGTGAGTTCGAGGCCAGCCTGGTATACAGAGTAAGTTCCAGGACAGCAAGCTCTACACAGAGACACCCTGTCTTGAAAAAACAACTGTATATTTATTTTTGAAGCAAAAAACTACCTATGTCATAAAATTGTCATAGAAGCTACAGGAAGAGATTTTTATGTCCTTGTACATGTAATTTCTCAGCAAATTATGTCTGATAAACTTATTAGTGTTATTGGATCCAAAATTATATCATGTACAATTATATGCCATGTCTAATCTATACAGTGGTTAGACCAGGGACAAATTCATTTCTATGAGAGACTCATGACCTCTACTTACCCCTGTTCTAGGTTTGCTACAGCAATCACTGACTCCTGACTCCTTGCTGTTCTGACATGGGCATCAGAATCACACTACTCTATGGTATGCACATAATTCACTGGCCTCTTCCCAAAGCTACTGAATGTTAACAGTGTCTGCCCTTTCACACAGTTCCCTGGGATGTGCAGACACAGTAACATTAGAGAAGGGTTCTTCTACTCCGCAGTCATCCCCCTTCCCACTTTACTGATGTATTTTGCTGGGGGTAGGAGTGAGTTGTGATTATGGTAAGCTAGCCACAGAATCCTTAATTCTTCCTAAGGCATCAGAAGCTTGCTTTTCCAGCTGGTGCACAGGAACGTGTGTGCACGCACATATGGATACCACAGCCGAGCCCTGAGTGTCCTTTCTCAGGTTCCACCAGCCTTATCTTTTGAGGTAAGATCTCTCGCCAGCCTGGAGCTCGCCAAGTAGGCTAGTCTGGCTGGCCAGAAAGCCCTAGACCTTTGTCTATCTCCACCTCCTCCACACTGAGATTACAAATGTTCCCAATGATAGGGGCCTAGGAACCTAACACACGTCCTTGTGCTTGAAAGGAAAACACCAATGAAGCTGTCTCTGAGCTCCGCCCACAGAGGCATTGTGAAACAGGACCATTGCTTTTGCACTTCCCTCTAATCAGTGACCTAAGGGGACGTTTCTTGGGATGCTTCCAGAAATACTTTTTCACATCTCCCAACACTTCCACACTTTAGCTTCCTGCCTTTGGAAGCTCTGAGAAGCTTAATCTCCAAAATGTGAACTTCCTCATACAGGGAAGAAGAATGAAGAAAGAACAATTCAATGCAGGATGGCCAAGGTCTTCCAGAATACTCCCAGGATGCAGAACTGGCCTGCCAGCACCTACTTCAAACGTCCTTGTTAAGGAGACTCTGGAGTGAAAAGGCTATCTGACCTTTGACCTGGCGTGCTGGAAGGTGATCTGTAGGCACTCAAAACATGATTGACAGGACTATCTCTATCCGATGGTGATGGCCACCAGACAGTCCAACAATGGGATTTATATGGTAGGGCTTAGAGGTGCAATAGTAGCTGATGGGCACTAATGGTGTCTATGTTGCCTTGCTAGGGACTGACACCAAAATGTCAATCTAGCATCTGGAAGTGAACACAAGCCATCATAAACCTCTGCATGTCAGTCATTGAGATTCCACCAGGGTTACCTTCAACATTTCACCTCTCTCTCTCTGTCTCTCTCTCTGTCTCTCTCTCTGTCTCTCTCTTTCTCTCTCTCTCTTTCACACACACACACACACACACACACACACACACACACACACACACTGTGGCTGGGAGAAGTTAACCCTATCAATGTCTCCGTAGGGAAACTACACAGTTGCAGACTTCTGTACTTGGCCCCTGGCTGACTTTAATCTGAGACAAACAACAGTTATGTTTGAACTACAAAACTGAGTGTGGTCTGGGGAATTCCCTGAACTTGTCACTGCTCTCAGAGGAAAGTCTTGTGCAGAAGACCATTTCATCCAACACTTAGTTAGCAAGCAATTCTCAGAGAGTAACATATTGAAACCATCAAACGCTTCTCAATTGGGAGTTCTATTGTCTGGCCTAAGGCATAAATGTGAGTTTTTAAAATGTTTTGGTGCTCAGATCCCTTCACATTCTTTTTCCAAATCTAATTTTTAACAATTAAAATTTTTTATAAAGAACTGACATATAATAAATATCTTGCAGCCAGCCCAGCCAGACCCAAAGTCTCTCCGTCTCAATGAATTTCTACAATAAGAAGAGCCATTCTGCAACTGTGCAGCTTACACTGAACTTTACACTTTAGCCATAAATCATGTTTACATACCTGTGCACCACAAAAAAAATAGGACAAAAGATCCCTGATAAAGTTAAAACTAGAGAAAGAATTGGCTTTGTGTCCTCTTTTATGATCTTAAAAATTAGTGATTTCAAGAAATGATCATGTGGGTCCCATCCACTGCTATTTACGGTGCTGAGAATTAAACTAACAAAAAATTTAATTACACATTAAACCATTTGAAAATAACAGCAATAAATCCATTCTACATTAGCGTAATCATTTATAACCATATCAACAGAAACTTTTCAGTTCTACTCTCCCTATAAAACCTCAGAAAAAAAAAAACAGTGTTTTGTAATTTATAAAAACTCTGAATAATTCCTGGCTCCACAAACCAGAGGTAGATTCTTGTACCTACTTCTCTTCTACATGGTAATATCTTATTTTGGGTTGCCCTATGAAGAAAATTCACCATCAACTATGTAGTATAAAAAGAAATACTTTAATCTTTTTCAAATGGTTGTGGATTTTCTTTCATTTTTGATTTTCAATCTGTATTGAATTATATATATTCCTGTACTTGAGTATTACATAAGGACATTCTCATTGACATTCATATTACATAACTCATGAGTAAAACTCAACAAGCTGCACTAATGTGGAATCTGAAAACACATTAACTTTCTATAATTATACTGAAACCAACTGGTCTAAGCAGCACTTTCTAGGGACATTTTATACATACACAGTTTGGTTACACCATATAGCAGGTATTTGGAAAACTTTGGGTTACTGTGTTGCAAAGATTGCCTGATCTTGATATCTTTCCTTATGGAATATTTCTAAAGCCTTATGTGATGGTTTTAATGAGAAGTGTCCCTCAGAAGTTCAGGTATTTGCATACTTGATACCTGGTTAATGGCACTGCTTGAGGGAAGGCAGTAATGCAGTTTTGCTGAGAAAGTATATCCCTGGGGCGGGCTTTGAGAGTGTATAGCCTCACCTCCCTTCCAGTTCACTCTCTAAACTCTGATGTCATCCACCAGCTAGCTTCCTGTTCCAACTCTCACATCTGCCCCTATGAAACCATGGGTCACAGTCAGTTCTTCCTTCTTCCAGTTGTCCTGTTCATGGTGCTCTGTTACAGAGACAGTAAAGAAACTAACACACCCTTCATGTTAATGTCACCACAAGTCTCGACAAGAAATTATTCGAGAGTTAAGAATCTCTGAGAATCAAGGCAGCCATACAATGCTTTCTGGTCTCCTTCTTTTGTCTTAGAGACTTGAATTTTATCACTAACATTATCAATAGTTTTCCTAAGAATGGCAGGCTCATTTCAGATAACAGTTAAAAAATATCCAATTTTATCTGTTAAAAATGGTGTTCTGTGAAAAATGTGGCTTGTTAAACTATATATATATATACATCTATATATACATATATATAATGACCTCGTGGGTGCTGTTCCTTCAGGAACTAATGGTGCTTTTATACACAGAAGTATTTTTTTACAAATGCTTGACTTTATTATTAAAAAGTTATTAAGGGAGATGGAGAGACAGCTCAGAGCTTAAGAACACTGGCTGATCTTCTAGAGGTCCTAAGTTCTATTCCCAGCAACTACATGATGGCTCACAACCATCTGTAATGAGATCTGGAGCCCTATTCTGGCCTGCAGGCCTACATGCAGGAAGAACACTGAATCCATAATAATAAATCTTTTTAAAAAGTATTAGATAGCTGAGATAAATGGCTCAGGATATGATGCCTACTTAGAATATTATATATGCACATGTAGATATGGTTGAGGTTTATCAAAATTTCTAAATTTTAGTGCTGTGCTAAACTGCCCAGTACGTGTGTAGCAGAACTCAGTGCTATTCCTTTACTGATGCCTATCTGCCAACTGTTTGACCCACTCTTTGCTTTTATAACATCATAGCCAAGAAAACACAATGAGATAACAGATGAAAGGTATTATAAAATAACTCTGACTTTGATGATGCCCTATGGAATCTCAGTGGCATGTGTGGTAGGTTGTCAGGGGTTTGGGTGACATCACCAAATTTCCATCATCACACCCTCCATGACCCCATGCTGAGCAATGAACTCTGAGGGACAGGGGAGCTCCTCAGAGGCCTCCATCACACAGACCCACTTTCCAAGACCCCTTCGCTCCAGTCAGTGGGTCTGATATGTATTCTACTCTGGCAAGATTCAGGTACTGTTGGCTCTGCCATGTTAACTTCAATCTTAGCTGTTAACTTCTGCATCCCTGCCTTCTTGAGTTTATAAAAGGATAGTGCATGCCTGATTATTGTGAGACATCATTTGATAATATCAAGGGCTTCAAAATTCTTCTGAGTGCTAAAAACTTCCCTGCTAGCTGTTATTGTTATTCTTAATTATTGCTATTATTTAATAATTTTCCTCTTATAGAGAGGTTTAAATATTGACCAGGAAAATCTTGTATGGTGAAATTGAACTAGCCAGAATGGACTTTTAATCAGCAAATATCTTTTTGGTTTAGTTTTAAGGTCCGGTTTTGTGAAGAGATGGAGTCTTCAGAGTCCCCAAAATCTTTTATGTGGTCTGGATTATTTATTTAGCAGTAATTGCATCTTGAATAAACCTCATTGACTACGATGTTGCCCATGTGCAGAGCTAATTTTGATTATTCATATTAAATGACCATGGTAAGACACTCTCTCTCAATGGTCTGCCAGTACTCTAATCCCAGATGGTCTCACCGGGAGACAACTGTGCTCTCTTTCCATCTTTAAGTATGTGCCATATATAACACACCAGTTAGTGATTGAAGCCTGTTAAGTGTGTGTGTGTGTGTGTGTGTGTGTGTGTGTGTTTGTCTGTCTGTCTATCTGTCTGTCCATTTACCTGTCAACTTCTTGGGAAAAGGCCGTCTAACAGGCATAGTTTCATAAATTTTACTGACTAAACCAAACTCTTACCACAGGGAAAAAGAAAATGATGATGGCTCTCACGTCACAGAAGCACCAAGTGTGAGGGATGCTATCACTTCCCGACACATTGGGAGACTGAAAAGGCATCTAGCTGTTCATTGCATAATAAGCATAATGGCTTAAAATGATTTCCCACAAAATATAGAGCAGGTTACAGTGTTCATCATATTGGTCTCTGTCCCCGCTTGTATAATTGTATTGGGGGAACTCTTTTGTAGAGAGATTTATCTGTTTTTTTTTTTTTTTTGCTTATCAAAGCCTATTTCTATTTTAAAATATAGACTCTCAGCAAGTGCCACCCTGAAGAATTGGGCCTACTTGATTATTTTGTTACATTTCAGAGGCTAAAAAGGCATGCAGCGGTTACACTATTAGCCCCAGCAATGGAACAGCCACTCTGAGCCACATTACTCCAGCCTCTATTTAGCTCAATTATACACCTCCGCAGTGAAGGAAGATAGATGGAGGTCATTCGGGAGCTGTAAACCACGATGCCTCGAATGCAGAACTGTGTTCTTAAACTGATTTACACCTTGTTCTCCAGTGTTCTGCAGCCGTCATGATTGAAAAGGCTCTTGGTTGGTTTCAGCATCATGGTCTATGCTGCCTGGCAATTATTACCTCTGCTAAATGGCAAGGGACAACAAGTATGGCCTTCAGTACTTCCATCAAAGAAGCAAAATCAAACCAAGCCACAAGGGGAAATAAACATTCTTGGTCAGCAAATTCCTTGGGGAAACAGTAATGACAGCTTCGTCTCCTGTAAACTATAACCAATTGTGGGTATTGCTCCCACAGGAAAGGCTCCAGTCACTTAAGGTAGCAAATTGCTTTTCTAAAAAATGACAAAAGCATGCTTGCAGTGTTCTGACTTAACTCACATGAATCTCCTACTGAGGAATATGTAAAAGGCACCAAAAGAAGTTAACTCACCAGGCCTGGCGCCCCTCACCTTTAGTTCCAGCATTCAGGAGGCAAAGCGTTGTTGGACCTTTATGAGTTCAAGTCCAGCCTCATATACAAATAGCAAATTCTAGGCCAACGAGGGCTACATAGTGAAACCCTATCTCAAAGAAAATGACAAAAATTAAACACAGCAATCCATATGCAATGTCTCATAAAGCAAGGAAAGATTGTATATTTAAAGTAGGTGTATTTCCCAGCTCTGCAGCTGCCAGGATTCTTTAATGCCCTGAGTTTGACTTTTGCAATCTCTGACTTGGTTGTTTTTCCCTCTAGGATCACTGCAGAAAATTGTCAGTGATGTATTTCAAAAACTCACTTTAGAAAGGAATTAAAAGGGGGTAGGGAGACAGCTCAAGCAGTGAAGTACTTGTGTTATAAGCCATAGGACCTGACTTCCGTCCATAAATCAACATTAAAAAAGTTAAAGTCATAGGGCTAGAGAGATGGTTCAGCAGGTAAGAACACAAACTGCTCTTCCAGAGGACCCAGGTTCTATTCCCAGCACCCACATGGTAGCTAAAAACCATCTGTAACTGCAGTTCTAAGGGACCTGATGCCCCCTTCAGGCCTCCTTGGGAATTGTACACAGATGGTGTATAGATATACATGTACACACACACACACACACACACATCCAGATGTGATGGTATGTTCTTATTATCCCAATTCTGAGGAGGCAGAGTCATGTGAATGACCAACCAGTCTTGCCAACTTGGTAAGCTCCAGACCAATGAGACACTTTGTCACAGTAATAATAATACATTTTTTAAGCAGATCATGCCTGAGAAATGAAACCCAACTTCATCCTCTGGCTTCCACATTCACCTTCACATATGTGCACATGTGCACACATGCGCACACATGTGCACACATGCGCACACATGTGCACACATGCGCACGCATGCGCACACATGTGCACACACACAAACACACAAATGTACTTGCATGTGCACATGCAAAATAAAACAAAAATAAACAGCAGAAAGTACATCTGATTTCCTCCCACATGTCTCAAACTGAAGGAACAGAGAGTGTTGAGAAATAAAATTTCTGTGCTCCCAGACCTATCTGAATTGGTCACCAGGTGCTAACCAATCAAGATCTCCGGTTATAGATATTTCAGTTACACTCATGGCCACGGTGCCAAGTGTTCCATCAAAGTTCACTTCTGAATTACTGGTTTTAAAGAATTTTATTTCCATGGATATTTTTTCATTTGGAAAGAGATATTTTAAGAAAGTACTTGAGAACAGAATCAATCCCACTCCCTTCTCAGGAGAAAATAATGATTGAATTTAACTCAAATACCAGGTCTTCCATGACAGATTTTTCTCTGTGTAAATTAATCCAAAAGTTGGTTTTTTTTTTAATGAGATGGTATTTAAGAAGTTCCTTGAACTCCAAACAGCCTTAAAACTAGTGGACTTCTGAAGCATTTCATTAACATTTAAAGTCATGTCAGACAGGCTGCTGAACTGTTGAAAGTCTTTTTAAGAGCTAAACATTTTATGGGCATCTATCAGTGCCCTGTAAAAGAGTTAACGTGCTCTCGGGGGCTCAGTCTTGAATTCAATACATCTTGTCGAATGCTGTATGAGTAGAAACTGAAATGGAGAAAACTGCACAATTCAGGTTTTCTGTTGAAACTGTACTTACTGCTGAATAACAGAATTGACCTGTAATTATCTCTTAACATCTATTATAGTCTCCCATTCTTTCTCACAATCCTACTCCACGACCATAGTTCAGCTATGCTAGTCATATGGCAAGCTTAGGGCAAGCTGTGTGCGCCATTTGCACAGAATTCTCTTGGCAATGTATATTCACAACTCCTTCCTGGTTGTATTTGGATTTATTTCAAAAACCTCCGGGAAAGGACAGCTGGTGCCTTCCACCTCTCTCACTTCCATTACATCACTGTGCTTGTAATTTTTTTTCCTGTTTGGTTGTTTTTTGTTTGATTGGTTTTTGCTGTGCTATCTGAAATATATTTGTTTATTCATATTTACTATCTGTATTTCAGAATTAATTTAATTTGGAGACAGGATCTTATTTTGTAACCTAGACTTCTTAGAATTCATGATTCTCTTGCCTTAATATCCTGAGTGTTGGGACATTGTCTTAGTTAGGAATTCTTGTTGCTGTGAAGAGATACCATGACCACGGCAATCTTATTAAGGAAAACATTTAATTGGGGTGGTTTACAGTTTCAGAATCCATTATCATCATGGCAGGACATGGCAGCATGAAGGCAGATATGGTGCTGGAGAAGGAGCTAGAGTGGAGAAGGAGTTACATCTTGATCCTGTTGGCAGCAGAAAGTGAACTGAGACACTGGGTGTGACTTGAGCATATATGGGACCTCAAAGCCCACTCCCACAGTGACACATCTCTAACAAGGTCACACCTACTTCAACAAGGTCACACCTACTTCAACAAAATCACACCTCTAATGCGTGTATTGGGTTCAATTATATTCAAACTACCAGAGACACCATGCCCAGCTTATCTCTCAGAACTTTAACATAAACGTCTATATTATCTCTTAATGGCAAATACCTAGAGCACTGCATGCTAGGCTGGCAACAAATATTAATAGAAATGAATAACAGGTTTTGACCTTGAAGAAATCATGATGGATAAAAGGTAAACACTACTTAGTGGTCAAAAAATGTAAACATTCTTTAAATGTTTTGAAACTATCAATAGGAATAAAAGTTATAAATAATTTATTTGGAAAGGACTTCTGCCTTATTTTAAATGACATATTTATATACACTTTAATATATGAACATAATATAATTTAGAAAATGTAGAAACAATAATTACTATAAGAAGCAATTGAGAATGTGTTTTATTAAATCATACTTATTTATCCTATTTCAATTTACTGTGATAAATATTTGCTTATTCAACTAATAGGTATCATCTATCCACTAAGTTCCAGACTCTCATCTTGATATTAGGTCATATGTTAGTGAACAAACCAAAGTCCCCTACTTCACAGGTATCCATTTTAAGTAAGGAAAGCAAATCAAACAAAAATAATAATACAGAATCATGTGTTTGAACACTGGTTGTTTCAAAAGGATAATCAGGAAAGGCTTCTTTAATAAGACAAAATATTCAAGCAAATATCCAAACGGGATACATGCTTTGGGGGATCCTTGGCTAAGCTATGACCACTAAGAACCACAAACTCTCTGTGCCTTAAACAGCAGAGTACCTTATTTCTCACCCACAGTGGTGTCCAATATGGTCTGGTGACCGTGAAGTAGCCATCATGCAATAAAATAATGCCTGCCTACTGTTGTTCTATCACCTTCTGGCATGTGGCCTTCCTGACCATAGTGATAAGAGAGCAGAGAGCTGGTGAGCCACACAGCAGATCATCCCGGGCATGCTCCTGCTGCCCACTGCACAGCCACTAAAGAAATCCATCCTTAGCATAAGTAGAAACAGGAATTAGTGAACTGTTTGTGAGATTTATCATAAGCAGTATAAATACATCTATAGAGGGAAAGAAATAGAGACAGATTTGCCAAACTATTGAGCTGTGTGTGAGCATCTTGTGATGCAGTGAGACAGAAGGGAGCAGGATTACTGTAGACTAAGAAGAAAAGGGAAGGTGAGATAGGAGCCATACCCAAGTATCTGACTGTCTGGAGTCTTTTGCCCATCACTCCCATCCCAAGTATGATGGCGTTGTGGTTTGAATGAGAAGGGTCCCCCACAAACTTATGTATTTGAACACTTCTCCAGCAGGTGGCTCTGTTTGGGGGAGGATATGGAACTTTTAGGAGGTAGAGCCTTGCTGGAGGGAGTGCATCACTGGGGGATGGGCTTTCAAGGGCTTTGAATTAGCCGTTCCCCACTTCCAGTTTGTACTCTCTGCTTCCTGTGTGAGGATGGGATGAGATCTCTCAGCTTCCTGTTCCTATCACCTGCTGCAATGCCTTCCTTGTCATTGTGCTTGCTTCTTCTGGATCAGCGGTTCTCAACATTCCTAAACCTATGACCCTTTAATACAGTTACTCATGTTATGGTGACTGCCAACCATAAAATTGTTTTCATCGATATTTCATAACTCATAATTTAAATATCTGATATTTCTGGTGGTCTTAGGCAACTCCTATGAAAAGGTCATTCGAAATGTATCCCCCAAAGGGAAGTTGCTTTTAATCACAATGCTTTACTAAAGCAATGGAAAAGTGACTGATCCAGATAAGGAACCACTAGGAGAAATCTGAGCTGGAGATGATACCTGGTTTATAAGACACTGTTATCACGGAGGATGGTGTGTTTATTACTTTTTTCTTGCAGTGGTAAAACATCATGACCAGAGCAATATGTAGACAGGAGGATCTATTTGGAATTATGGTTCCAGAGGGCTATAGTTCCTGATGATGGAGCAGAAGCAGCAGGTGGCAGGCATGGCTGACTAGAGTCACTAAGCAGAGAGTACACTGGGAATGGCATACAGTATTCAAACCTCAAAACTCCCCCCTAGTAACACACTTTCTCCAACAAGGCCACAACTCCTAAACCGAACTAAACAGGGCTACCAACTAAGGTCCAAATATTCAAACATCTGAGCCTGTGGGGGACATTTTCATTAAAACCACCACAGACAGCAACATAGATACAGTTGTATAAACTAATGACAGATTATTAAAGAGGATAGATTATAGGGGTAATAACAACCACTAATCCATTGCTAAATAGAAATAAAAAATGACCCAAATGTTTGCACGGTGCAGGCAGTTCCAAGAATTTGATTGTAGGTGAACAAATCACTCAGGAATACTTTTTTCTCTTTAAAACATGGGCTGAAGCCCTAAAATGTCAAAAGGCACACCAAGGAGATAAGTTATTTTGCTGTGTGTAAAAAATTAATTGAATAAGCACAGCTGGCTGCCACATGAAGCAGGAGGCCAGGCAGCTTCCGATTGAAGGGGCCCAGAAGCTGCTGTCATTGCCACTAGGGAAAGGAACTTGAAGGTCCTTTGAGAAGCTGATTGCCATTTTAAAAGAATTTGACAACACTAGGAAGCACTGTGGTACATTTTCTGTATCCCTAGGTGTCTAAGGAAATCAGAACTCAATTTCCCAGGGTCACATTGCTGGATACCCTCCTTTTCCAGTAGACCTTCAGGCCTACATAGGTCTAGTCTAGAAATAATTAAGAGAAATTGTAAAGGGCAGATTTTGTTACAGGAGTATAAATTATCGTAAATGGAAGAAATGTGGGCATCTTTTGGGTCTGGCAGGTTATGTATGGTACATTGAGAAGAAAAGAAAGAATTTCAATATTTTAAGCAGAGGTAAGAAGAATTCAGCCTTGGTGCGTGAAGTGTAATGTTGGGTTCTCTGGTTGGTTCTAGCATCTTTTCATTTCAGCACGTTCCTCTTCTCTTTCCACACCCCAAAGCCAAGCCATCACTTAGTACTGAAAATTTACCTTATAAACAACGGTCAAGAAAGTGGGTTCTTTTTTATCTCCACTCTCCATCCTGCTGCCAAATGCTCTCCTCCTCCACTTCCAGATCTTCAAGAGACTCTGCCTCAATAGAAGGCGGGAGGTAAGAACCAGCTCCAGAAGGTTCTCCTGTGACTTTCACACAGACACCATGGCTCACATGCACCTGTACACGCACATGCGCACATACACATGCATGCATACACACACACACACATGCACGCACATATATCTATATGTGTGTATATATATACACACACAAACACATACACAGAAGGCAAAATAAAAATACAAATGTGAATTTTTTAAAAAAGGAATAAGAAAGTAAGTGGAGAATTTTTTGTTGTGCTATTGATTTCTCCTTCCAATACTGTTTTCCTTGTGATGACTTTGAGCCTGTGTTGTCAATATGAACAGGGAATTTCTTGTTAACATCCTGAATTGATTTTCCCAGTCTTTAATAGTGCTTCCTAAAAAGATGATGCTTGTTGTCTAGCTGTAAACAACACCTGTAGGAAGCAGCTTTCTGGTCTCTTGTAGCATGAAGGATACAGTTATTCTGAGAACTTAGTTTTATGTGAATAGCTAAATTTCACATTGCTGCCTCAACTTTTGTTTTCGCGAACAATTAAGAGTAAAAGCAACAACACCCACACCCCTAAACCAAAGATCCCGTGGCTCCTACCAGAATGCACATTCCAGAAGCAGCTGCAATGGATGTGCACTTGCTAACAATTCTAGCACTTAATTTTCTCTTTCATTTGAGCACTTAGACATTTCTCGTTTCTCATTGTAAACTCATCTATATAGACAAACATACACTCTTGTGCTATGCTTCCATGTGGTTCTTGACTATTAAAAGGAAAATCACCATAACTAATATAAAAACTTTCTAAAATATATCATTAAATAATGCAATAAAGTATAAACACACATACATATTACAGTATACTTTATGTAAAAAAGAAGAGAAAATTAGAACAGAAAATTTGTGTGTGCCCTGCACCTGACTATGCAAGAAGAAACACAGGAAAGTCGATTCAGATTTTAATTGAAAATGATTTAAGAAAATGGGTAGTGGTCACAAGGAAACCGAGCACAGGGAGGAGGGGTGTGAGATGCCTCTGTTGACAATTTTATGGTTTTAACCTTAGAAATATGCAGATGTTTTACATGCTGAAAACTCATAGTAAATAGGAAAAGATAAAAAGGATCAACTCGTTTGTGGTGAGCTAAACAGATCCATGGAGCTCAGTTTTCAGCTTGAGTCATTAAGCCACTGTACCTAGTACCCTCACACAAGTACTAACAAAGGAGAAAGGAAGCCAACTTGAAAAGTTCAGGCATACATAAACAAGCTAATCTAATTCCATGCCAAATAATGAAAACAATAAAAGCACAGAATAATTAATCCAAATAAAATTTGCACACAATATGCAATTGCATAGCCCTGCTGAAAATCTATGCTCAAAAGACATTTCAAAACCCATCTCAGAACTTGAACCAGAAGGCTTGCATTGACAAAGTGTGAGATACTATCACCATTGTAATGTATGATAGATGGAGACATTCTGAGTGTTATTGTAGTACAAAGATATATATTTGCTGATAACAATGACCTCTGACTGTGGTAAGTGATAAGATTTGGAATAAGGAAGTGAGAAAAACCCCCATTATACTAATCTAAAGGTTCCAGCCTGGGCTTATGATCCACGGCTGAGACTATGCTGGCTCTATCTATAGGGAGCAACAAGGTGCTCCCTAAAGGCCTCCTCACTGCTGCTTCCTATGCGTGTCCGGATAGAGTGGAAGCCAGAAACACATGCACCAAAGAGTTTGCAATGACAATGAACTAGAGAGCAGACAGTACAGCCACAAAAAAGGAAGAGTTGTCTTTATTTGGGTTCATGATCCACCTATAATGACTGAACTCAGTTTTACATTTAAGAAAAAAAATCAGATGAAATTAAGTAAAAATTCATCACACAAAATGAGAATACAAACGCACATACTTTTTTCAGCAACCATGTATAAGTAGTAAATAAAATAAGCCTTGTTCTAAGCTTATTTTAAATTTTCATTAACTCTATTTAACTAATAGTTTAAAAAGCAATCATGTCACATATATGACAGCAGCCATTTCCCCCCTCCACCACCTTTATTCTTGTCTCTTTGAAATCCAAGTCATACAGCCTACCACATACCACATAAGGCTGTTAGCAGAAGCCACCCTGGTCCCTGCAGGCTGTTCTCAGTTCTCTATCCATGACATCCCACATGGCCAGTTCACAACCAGCAGCTTACTTCTTCCAAGCCAGCAAGAGAAAAAAATCCACTAGAACAAATCTGTTAGCACACATTACCCCTACGGGGTCCTGTTTCATCACCTTTACCGTGTCCTCTTCATTAAAGGCAAATCATGGGCTCTGCCCTTATTCAAAGGGAGCAGATCATTTAAAACTATGTAAACCATAAATCAAGTAAGGGGCAGGCAAGGCAATCACCTTCGAGTATGTCTGCCACTCTTCTTATATTATGATCATTTATTACCTTGATGTTTATTTTTTTCACACTAATATTGGCTAGCGCGTCGATAAGCAGTTGACCTGGTCTGAGCTCAGGCTTATTCAGCTTTCTGCTTCAACATTCACAACTTTGCATATCCTTAGGCAACATTCATAATGTCCGTGTCATATCAGCGATGAGTCTGGAAAGGTACTGCACAGTTCCAGTGGCATTCTTACTAATAACTTTGAAGTCCCGAAGCATAGTCTTTGGCAAATGTGAAGTGCTCCTAAATCTTAGTAGATACAAAACATAAGTATATAATAGAGTCTTTAGACATATTTTAGAATAAGAATGAAGTTCTAGCAGGTGTATTCCCCACCACAGAAAAAATAGTTTTCTACACTTCTTGCTTCTCACAGGCTCCACTTTGAAGACTGCCCTAGGAAGCACGGTGCCTGCTGCAGAATCTTAATGAGAGTACTATTCCTGAAGTTAAACTGGCATGCATTTACATGAAACCACAGTGCTGGAGCTAGAAGATGGCTGGGGAGCGAGTTTGCAGACCTCTCTCATTTGACAGAAAAGAAATCAGAAATCCAGAAACAGGTCAATGCTATATGCCACAAGTTAAGGGGCCCAGCAGGCTAGACTGAGTGGGAGGTTAGACCTTTGATAAAAAGAATAAGGGGACAAGATAGTCCTTCATCAAGACTGCGGTAAAGCAGTCTATATCCAAGCCATAACCATTATTTTGTACCAAGGTATTCCCGACAATATTTAATCAACGTTAATGATGGCCATTTTAGATACGCTGCTTCTTTCATACTGGATACAGAAATATTTTCTAGGAAATCTAGAAAACCTATCGTGCAGAACTGGTAGGTATAAGACACTTTTATTGGGGATAATCCCCCAGAAAAGGGAATAATTAAATACTCCTTAATCATAGAGAGATGATGGATAATGTACTAATATTATGCAAGTCCAGTGGGCATTGTCAGATGATTGGAGTCCCCGTTTAGGGTCCCACATAATTACCCTTCTTATCCTGGCAGAGGCTTTGGTGCCTTTTGTTAATCAGTAGCTCTCCAAACCACTGTGGGACATTCAGCCAATCAGACTGCTCAATTACCCGGTTGAATGGTCTTGACCTCATGAATCTGAATAGAGGGTGTGCACAATAGCGTGGTACTTTTAATAACAATGGAGCTGCCATAAGGGATGAAAGAAAAGTGTGGTTTAAAAAAATAATTAAAATTGGAATGAGAAAAATCATAATTAGCTGTGAGGATTACATATCTTTGTTAAAATGTTTCTCACTTGCCTTTTGGACAAAGAACTAGAGAGAATCCTTTTCATGTTTCCTTTCCTGCAGATAAGGATGTCCCGATTGTTGACAGCTGGACCTTGCTTGCATTTCAATAAAGTAAAGGCCCATGTAAATATTTGGGAAATAGAAGCAGGAGGATGAGAGCTCGCAGACACTCTTCAACTGAATGTGGTTGAGGCTCCACTGGAGACGGGAAACATGAAAGGTGATGAATCGGCGTGCGTGGTTCAAAGGCAGCGCCAAGTGAAGGGTGCCAATCAGGACCTTGCCATCCTGGGGCTTCAGGAGGATGAAGGAGGAGATTACGTGGAACTTGCACTATTGACTATGAAGTTAGCAGTTTTGTTTCACACACACATGCAGTGCGATGCTGTTGCTGTACAAAAATGAAATAAAATGAAACTTTCATAAACTAGAATCAATCAATATAAAATGAAAACTAGAATAAGAAGCGTCATCAATGAAGACACGAATAACGTCATTTCCCCAATATGCATACTCTGGAATTATACAGGGTCCATAGCAACTGAATTTATTAGCGGAATCCCAGGACTCGGAAGGGTCGGAGGAGGAGACAAGATCTGTAGGAAACCATTTACTAACAAGTGTCAACTTGTCAACCCTAGCACCTGTCCCCAACAGTTAAGTTCTTCGCCAGTATCACCTTACTCCTGTAGCTGTACCATACAAAGGGGGATCTCAGGGTGAAGCCGTGATCTCTGGAGAAGGCACGGGGCTTCACGGAGTCAGTGCATGAAAGTCATATTAAAAGAAAAAAAAAAAACAGTGGCACATGAGGAGCGGGCTGAGGGGGGATGGTTAACAACTAAATAAGGGAAAATGGATGAGGAAGGCCCGCACTGGAGTAAGCTTCAAAAGCCTAGGATTTGAATATCAAAGGAGAAAGAAGAGCCCTTGGGAGAACCAGCGGGCTCCCTCACCATTTCTGCAAAAATAACCTTCTCTACTTCACTGGGAGAATCAAATGTGAAGGATGTCTTACTAAGCTGTCCTGTCATTTTCCCTGGAAATCTAAATAAGAAACATGATTTGGACTTTATTTGACAACTTAATGCACACTTTCTCGGCCTGCTAAGAGAAAGTGCTCCGTTTGTGCAATTTTATTTTGCCTTTTGAGATAAATGTTCTGCAACTCCTTTTAGCCCCACTCACACCCCTACCCAGGCACCGTGATGGCTCACTAGAAATAGTTAGCCTCTTACTTAAATATTTTAGGTATTAATTAATGCTAATAATACCAAGCTTGTGAGAGTGAAGCACTACCTTCTGGCAGTGAAATGCAGGAGGAAAGCATAAGACTTGTGGTGTCCATGGGGCAACATAAAGCCAATAATCAGCATTAGCCACACAACAGAGACGTGAGTTCTCTCTAATTTTTTAAAGCTATTTTCATTTGCATAAATGTGTGCGTATCTATGTGAGTATATGCTGTGTATGTGGGGGTGCCCGCAGAGACCCAAAGAGAGCATCAGACCCCCTGGAGCTGGAGTTGCAGGCTGTTGTGAGCTGGCTGATATGGGTGCTGGGAACAGCATTCAAGGTCCTCCATAAGAGGAGCAGTGCTCTTAGCTGCTGAATCTTGTCTGCATCCTAGAGACACATGTCACAACAGTCGTGATTGTGCTCTCCGTGAGGCTACGTTTTCTGTGCTCATAGATTAATTAATTAATCTTCTGCTCACTAGAGCCCAGATACTAGGTACACACATCTTCAACAAAATTGATATGTTTCTGCTTAAATGCTTTAATGAAGGACCCTGAGACCATCTTGTTCGAGTCCAGTAACAGATTTGGGTGGTGGGTTTGTTTGTTTGTTTGTTTGTTTGTTTGTTTGTTTTTAAGTTACTGAGGCATTGTTTTTCAGAATGTCTTCCAGTATTCCAGATCTTAAAAATCTCTTGAGCTACACAGGATGTGCAGATGTGCTCCAGTGATTCAGCTTTGAGAATGGATACATGTCACTTTTAGAGGCAGATTCCCAAAGCCTATTATGTCCCTAAGACCCTGGGTGAATCAATACAACAGAATGATCGAGAGCCCAGATTCTAGAATTCAAGAGCCTAGGTTTTATCCTTGACTTTCACTTATGAACTGCATGACCTGGTGTTGCAGGAGGTCCTTCCGCTCCTCCAGCCAATAGCCGCTGAGAGACAGGTTTTTAAGCTCCTGATAGCTATCTCTTCATCAGCAAAATGGGAGCAATAACAAACCACCTTCTTCACAGTCCAACACATACAATATCTGACACTATCAACTGCTGTGTAGAGTCAGTTTCAGCTAGGTCTTACTTAGGTGACTGTTTCCAAATAGCCGACTCTTAATCACATGATATTTGTTGACAAGAATCCCCCCATCATTTTCCAGGTAACATTTTTCAATATACTAGAGATTAACTATGTGAAAACCACAACATCATAGGTTTTAAGTCGATGAGTATGTCCTAATCGTTTGTAAAACCTTTCCAAAATAAACTACAGGCTATGATGGTTCATCTTGATAGTCAACATGATCAGAAGCACAGCTCTTGATGCATCTGTGGATATTTCCAGAAAGAATTAAATGAGGCAAAAAGGGGGGGGGGGGTCTTGGTTTTAGATGTAATTCTCCGGACTAGAGTCCTGGGCTGAAAAAGTGAATAAGAAGCAGAAGGCAGGAAGGTGGCTTCTTGACTGAAGATGTCATGTGATCAGTTGCTTCGTCTCCTGCTGCTGTGCCTTCCCTGCTGTGATGGATTGACTGTATCCTCCAATCAGAAGCCAAAGTAAGTCCTGCTTTCCGTAAGCTGTCATTGCCAGGCATTTTTGTCATAGCGTTGAGTGAAAAACTGCTGTGACAAACCTGACTTGTGGTCCTTGAGTCCTTGGAATGAGTGTGGGAGAAGACTCTGGAAGAGTTTGGAACTTGAGGCTACCAAAGCCCCAGAATGCTGTCACCAGAGATTAGCGGGCCATTCTGGTGGCTGCTTGGAAGACAAGAATGGTAGGAAAAATGCAGGCAGTGTTTCAGAGTGGAGCAGGATGCTATTGAGAACAGGGCTAGAAGGCATTTCTGTTACATTATGGCAAAGAATATGGCTCCTTTCTGCCTGTGTCCTGTGAACTTGAGTGAGCATGAATACAAAAGAAATTATTTTTATTTTTATAATCATTTATTTAGCAGAGCAATTTTCCAGATAGATTGGCACTCAGGTTAGCCACAGTATGGCTCCTGCTCACTGTTCTACAGTGAGCAAGTAGAAAGGTGTGAACGATGTAAAGTTTGGTAAGGGAAAGGGTGTGAGCATATTTGAGGTGTGGACAAAACTGGTAATGGACAGAATACACTCCGATGTTAAAGAAATTATCATTCTTAAAGATAGGCACACTGCTTTCACTAGGACAAAAGGAAGATCCCACACATTGATGGTTCAAAGTGTGGAATGGTGTTCAAATTAAAGTGAAGGGCCTGAATAGAGAATGCCACTGAAGTGGTTTCATGACACAAAACAACAACAACAAAAACACCTAGGAAGTTGTTTTCCTGGAGTCAGCAGCACTGCACTGTAGTCCAGAGAACCAGGCTTTATCTTGAGTTACAGAAGATCAAAGCAGAATTAATCAATTAACACTGATCTTTCAAGTATGAAACATACAAGAATAAAAGTGTCACAGAGGGCTTGTGTTCTGGTCCCACTGAGCCACTGGGCAATGTGGGCAAAGTCAGGATCTCCCTGAGAAGGCCCCAAGAGATGGGTGCTTAAAGCTGTCAAAGTGAAGGCCAGTTTTCAGTGGAGACTCCAGGATGTTGGAGGTGAGACATTGAGACATTGCTAAGAAAAACTGGCCTAGGAAAGAAAGGCTATGTGTGCTAAAGACAGCAGGACTGGATAGGAGGAGCTACCAAAGTGTTTTGAAGCCCAGATGATTCTGCTAGGAGTCTTGGATGCCAGACATGGAGCTGCAGCATTTGATGTTTGTCCTGATGGGCTTTGGCCTTGCTTTGGTCTGGTCTTTCTTTGTTGTGACCCCATTACTTCCTTTAGGGGTGGAGATATTTGTTCTGTACCATTGTTACTTATGGGGATGTTTTGTTTTCTTCCAAGTGGTAACAGGTAAGAGATGATTGCCTTGAGTCTCAGAAAAGACTTTGAATTTAGGGGCTTTTCAACAATGCTAGAACTGCTAAGATTTCTACTTACTCTTCCAGATAAACTAAGTGCACTTTTCTTTGTGAGAGTCTATGTGTCCCTGAGGACAAAGGGTGGAATTTCACAATTTAAAAGTTAACTGAGTATCAGGCTGACAAAGTATGGCCTTGCGATGTTAAGTCTTGATCATCAATTTATGGAATATAGAATCACCACGGGAACATTCCTCTGGATTTGACTGTGAAGGTATATTCAAAACCATTTAAGTGAGGTGGGAAAAGCCAAACTGAATGTGAGTGGAACAACCCTATGTGGGCTGGGGTACTAAGCTATATCAAAAGGAAAACACAACCAAGAGGCTACATTCATCTTTCTCTGCTTCCTGACTACAGTCATGATATGAGCACCTTCATCCTGCTGTTATAACTTGCCTGGTATGGTAGACTGTACCCTCAAACTGGGAGCCAAAATAAACGTTTTTTTCTTTGGTACTTTTACCAGATACTTTGTCACAGGAAAAGCAAACTTATATCCGAATCCTCCAGCCCAGGTGACTCTGGCACAGTGACTGGAGTGGGCATAACCATGGAACTTTAGAAAGTCTCCAGGGAAAGTCTGTCTGATACTGTTCTGCTTTGTAAGTACCAGTGGTTTTGAAGCTCTGGTTCCTGCATCAGTGTCTGTATCACTTGAGTCTTGGTGGATATAAATTGACTTCCTGATGTGGAAGTCCCATCTGTGTGCTGTGATTACCATTAATGAACAAAGAAACTGCTTTGGACCTAAGGCAGAACTTAGGTAGGCAGGGCAAACTAAACCGAATGCTGGGAGGAAAAAGGGCAGAGTCAGAGAGATGCCACATAACCCTGCCAGAGACAGACACTGGAACTTTAGCCGGTAAGCCACAACCACATGGCAATACACAGATGAATAGAAAAGAGTTAAATTCAGATAAAAGAGTTAGCCAATAAGAAGCTAGAGCTAATGGGCCAAGCAGTGACTGAATTAATACAGTTACTGTGTGATTATCTCAGATCAAAACTAGATGGGCTGCTGGGAACCAACAAGCGACCTCCTCCAACACTTTTTTTGGTCTAGACCTAGACTTACATGTTATAACTCTATAGTAGGGGCCATGTATGTTTCTGTTTAAGAAGTACTGATGTAGGGAGTAAGGAGATGCTCTCCGTGGAGTCCTCCAAGTGGTTGGCTTTTCAGCTGAGTGACAGATGTAAGGGAGTTCAGTGACTGAGATGAGTCCCCTGAAAAGAAGTAGCTTTTGAATCATGCCACTGTAACTCATAACCAGAGATGTCAGACATTAGCTGAACGTATATCAAAACTTGCAGTTTGAATCCAAGGAAGTGAACCTAAGAAGGCTACTTGCCACAGCTCTGTGGAGATCAGGTTAGCTAAACTGAAATCATCTAGTCAAGAGCTCCCTTCTCTGGTTCTGAGTTGTGGGACCAAATGAGAAATATATATTATTGGGAGCAGGGGGTGAAGCAAAGCAACAACAGATGGTCTGAGTTCAGTGTAAGCACAGGTACCGTTAAATACCTCGAGTGTAAGGCTGATTTGTTGACTTACATTGCCAGTTGCTTTTAATTCCTAAATGTATTCCCAGAGCTCATGTACTACAAATCTTATCCCCAGTCTTTGAGGGATTGAAGCATGGAAGCTTACACATTCACAGAAAGGTCCATAGCTTCATGGGCTATTGGAAGGCGTTGGGAATTTTAGGAGGTGAGGCATAAATAGAGCAAGTAGCTCACTGGGGGGCAGAATCAGTGGAGCCAACTGATCACAGGCTGTACCTTTAGAAACCTTAATCCAAAGGAAACCTTTCCTCCATCAAACTGACTTACTTCGGGTATATTGACACAGCAGTGGAAAGCTAACTAACAATCAGTGACTGAGCTGAGCACGTAACTGCTCCACCTAGCTGCATCTGCTCAATCAGCTGCCCTGGGGTCCAGGACAGATTCCTGTGCAGCTTCTTGGAGAGAGTGTCCAGCTTTTTCTGCGGGGCATCTGTACTGCTGGGGTGAAATATGGCATTTCAGCTGTCCTCGATCTCACATATACTTCACGTACACCTTATGGTGCTGTCTCTTTGACCTGTAGGGACCAAGGGCCCCTGGCTTAGTACAGAGTCCGTTTCCTGGCCATTCATACCTCCTTGGTAGTTGTTGATTGGCAACCTGTTTTATACCACCACCTCAAAATCATTGAACTCTCTAAAAGAAAGAAACTTTGTAGTTCACTAGGGTGAGAGGTAAAGGCACTTCATGCATACTCCCCTGGAAAGGCAATATTAGAAAAGAAGAAGAAACGAAGAAGGAAGAGAAGCAGCTTTCTAAGCCAGCTGGAGAAACAAATGCATACTTTGGCTTCACTGTGGAATTATCATTCATGAATAAGCTATAGTGAATACTTGCCATCTTCCGTGATGTTTGCTAGATATTTTTATTATGGTGCTTGTGTGTGTGTGTATGTGTGAGTGTGTGCATGTGTGTGTCTGTGTTCTTATGTATGTGTATCTGTGTCCTTTGTGTGTGCATATATCTGTGATCTTGTGTATGTGTGTCTGTGTCCTTGTGTGTGTGCATGTGTCTGTGTTCTTGTGTATGTGTGTCCGTGTGTCCGTGTGTGTGTGTGTGTGTGTGTGTGTGTGTGTGCGTGTGTGTGTGATGGAAGAGAGATAATGAACTTGCCACAGTGCAGGTCTGGAGGTCAGAGGACAAATCTGTCAAGTTAGCTCTCTCCTATGACTGACACATGGGCTCTGGGGATCAAATTCAGACTGTAAAGCTTACAGAGAAGGCCAGTACCTTACTGGCAAAGCCAGCTCATGGGTCTTCTTGCTTTTTTTTATTTGCTTTTGGTTTCATTTTTGTTTTCAGACAAAAATCTTGCTATGTACCTCAGGCTGTCCTTGAACTCACCCTCTAGCCCAAGTTGCCTTGAACTAATGATTCTCCTGCCTCAGTCCTCATAAATGCTGGGATTATAAAGAGAAGGCATCAGGCTTCATCTAAATATTTTAAATCATTGCAAATCTATCAGATCAATTTTTAATTTCCCTTGTTTTATGTGTGAGGAAACTGAGGTTCAGAGAAGCACCCTGACTGACCAATGTTAGTAATAGTTGGGGATGGGTTTTATTAGGCTCCCTCACCAGATCCAGATGAGGAGAGAGCTGACTCATGCAGTAAAACCCAATTGCCCCAACTTCATATTCATTAAATAAACCTATCATGATTGGCCCGCTCTTCGACATTTTTTATTATGAAAGTAAAATATTTATTAGAGGAAAATTGAACAATTCGGATAAGTGTAAAGAAGTGAGTAAAATCACCCAGAATCCCATCAATTAGGTAATTTCTTTAAAAATAACTTTCTTCTGCTTCTACTTCCTATAAAAATAAAATCAATTTTACGGGCTTTCTACCCCTCCTCTTCTCATTTTAAATATGTGTCTGTTTCTGTTAAACATAAGATGATTTCAATTTAAGTTTTATGTAAGAAGGGACTGTTTGGTGTGAATAGAAACATCTAATATTTGAAATGCATTCATTTAGCTAATGGTTAGCACGCCAAGAAAAAGGCTTTAAACACAATAAAGACGTGTTGGCGGTAGAGTTTCCCTTTGATGGTCTTCTGATCGGTTTTTACTTGCATTCTGAAAAAGTCTTTTATACTCTTTTACTGAGATGCGGCGAAGTCATAGTGGCTGAGAGTCACTGATGTTAATATGTCCTTCAGTCATGCTAAGTGCCAGTATGAAAGCCTTATGTGGCTCCCTTGGGCATAAAACTCCCATGGGTTCCTGGATTCCCTGCCATGAAGGGCTCCTTTCGTGAAGGAACCAAGGGTCAGGGAAGAGCAACAGCCATGTGAAATAACTTTGTCTTGGTGACAATTCGTTCTGTCTTTCAAGTGACCCAGTGATGTAAAGATAAGTAGTTCTCGGTGCGAATATATCATCATTCATTCCAAGTTTCCACGTCTTGGTAAATAATGTTGTGAATGATGGATTCTATAGGGTCATTGTGCCACTGTGCAATTATCTAATAGAAAAAAATGTAAGAGTTGTCCTTTTTTTTTCTTTTGAGCAGCGCTCCCTGGGTCAATTAATTAAATGAGAGCAAATGGCTTCACGTAGGAGATTCGGATACAAGGCAGGCAGCAGTCTCATGACGCCAGACGGCACAAAACTACAAAGTGAAGGGAGACCTGGAGGTGTAAACGGGAGACAAGTTTTTAAGAAGTCACATAGTTCTTTCTTTTGCACATATAGTTAAGAGGCATGGTAATTCCATATAGGTATGGTCAACATGAGGCAGTGGGGGCCATCCCTCAGTACTTCAGCTCTCTTCTGGATATGCCCTCTTCTTTTGAGCTTCTTAGAGTTGCGGGGGTCTAGCCTAAACCTGTGACATTGTGTAATTTGCATTCTGTCATCTGATTGGTTCAGATTGGGGCACCCATTTGTCTAATTACTTAGCTTTCTGATCATGTAATTGTCCCGCCTGTAGGAAATTTGACTTTCGTTATGATAGTCAGTGCTATGATGGAATAAATTTAAATAATCCCTTGGATATATGATCCTCATCAAGAAAAGTTCATCTTCCAAAGATGTTAAAACAGTTAAGGTACACATAACAGCTCATTCCCATATTCTCAGTTACTGAGCGGTAGACGCAGGAAGATAAAGCGTTCAAGATCATCCTGGAATATACAGTGAGTGTGAAGGCTGCCTGGGCTACATTACTCTGCTTCAAAAGCAACAAGAAAGCCCTGTGTGTCGATATATGTCTTTAATCCCAGCACTTAGCAGGCAGAAGCAGGGAAATCTCTGAGTCTGAGACCAACCAGGGCTGTGTAGTGAGACCTCTCTCAAAATAAACAAACCAACAAATCAGAGAAAACAAATAAGCACAAACAATTGAGTAAAACCTTCAAAAAACATAGGGTCACATGACAACATGATGAGGAGATTAAATGACGCATCGTGGGGAACGGGATCCCAAAAGCCAGCTAAGCACCAGGGACAGGTCTTGATCTCACTGCTAGGAGCCTTACAAAGAGACCAAGATACACAATTGTCACACACATGCTGAGGGCCTAGGCGGGTCCTATTAAAGCTCCTAACTGTTGGTCCAGAGTCCATGAGCTCCCACGAGCTCAGGTCAGTTATCTTTGTGGCTTCTCCCGCAATGACACCCCCCCCTCATACAATCCCTCCTCTTTTTCTGCAAAGAAAGAACAGGAGGGGAGGACAAAGTGGAAAATGTGTTTGGTATGTAAAATAAATGAAAAAAAGTTATTTAAATAAGATAATAAAAAAATAAAAAGATGTGCCAACCATTGAAGCCTTGTGAATTAACCTATTTCCTTTCTGTAGTACCTTGGACCTGAAATACACCCTCAAAGTCCATGCACTTTAGAGTGTGGTCCCCGGTTGGTGATGCTATTCAGATGGGTAAAGACTTTGGTCAGTGGGAGTCTAGCTGGAGGGAGCAGGGGCACATTCTAGAAGGTTGTATCGAGTTTTGTGCTCCCCACCCATTCTGGCCACCACAAAATGAGACTCACTATGAGTGACAGTGCAGAGAATAAGTGACCGTTGACTGCTCAGTCCTGAACAGGACACCTATGTCGTCTTCTCCAGGTCTTGGGGAACATCGCAAAAGAGGAGACAAAAGAACATCGGAGTTGGAGAATGGGTTGGGAGGCATAAAATAGTGACTGCTCTATATGGCATGGCCATAGCCGCCACAAACATGCTGCACAGAAGACCTCCTCGAAAAAGACAGGACGATAGAATTTCATCTGCTTCTCTTTACCCTTTTTATTCACTTTTTATTTTTGATAATTCTGTGCCTGTATACATGGGCTGTTGATATTTACTCACCATCCCTCTTTTATTTCTCCCATGTTTCTGCTGACCCTTCCTCCTCCCAATGAGTCCTCCTCCTATGTGACTCAGCTTCCCCTCTCCTAAATCCCCTTCATCCAAAGGAGATGAGATCATTTCTTGGAAGAGACAAAAGCAATTCCATGATTATGGTGCTACTCCCAACAGTCAAGAGATAGGAACATCCCAGGTATCCATCACTGGATGAATGGAGATTGAGATGTTGAACCTGCTGGCACCTTTGAATCATTATTAATAAAATCTCAGAGACAGATATTGGGGTTCAACCTGAAGACCAGACAAGCAAAGCATCCAGTCACTGGCTCTTACCTTGACCTCAGTCCAAAAATGGTGATCCTGCCTCCAGAGAACCTCAGAATGAGACTGAGACTGGAAATTGACTCCTCCCATTTTACAGTCCTTTCTAGTTCTGGGATTAAGGGCATGCACCACTATCACCTGGTTTCTATGGCAAACTAGTGCAGCTGCTGGGATTAAAGGTGGGTGTCACCACTGCCTGGTCTGTAAGGCTGGTCCATGTGGTTGTTTTACTTTTTCTAATCTTCCGGCAAGCTTTATTTATTAAAATACAAATGAAATGTCATCACACACCTTGATCTTAGACTTCATCCTGCAGCACTGTGGGAAACACATCTCCGTTGTTTATTAGTTGCCCAGTCTATGGCATTTTGTTTTAGTAGCTTCAACAAAGTAAAACTTAAGACACACAGCTAGAGAAGGTGTCGGTGCTAAAAGGAGGGCTCAACTAGGCCTGAAACAAAGCCCACCCTGTGTTCTGTCCCTTCCGAGTTGTGCACCAGCTATGATCAATGTAATGGGTTTGCTTAGGACAAAACTTAAACCTGACTTATTTGGATCAGTTCTTTTCAGCTGTGTGTGTATATGCGCTTATGTTCATAGGTGAGAATGTGGGCATGTATGTGGTCAGAGAATAACCTTGGTTGTCTATCCTGACCATCCATGTTGTTGGCGACAGGTTTTCTTGTTCACTGCTGTGTACACCACGCCAGGTGCCCATGGAAAATTCAAGGGTTGTCTTGTCTCCACCTCCCATCTTCTCTTAGGAGCTCTGGGCATCCGGCTTTTGCATAGACTCTGGAAATTTGAACTCAGGTCCTTACACTTGTATGATAGGTATTTTTACCCATTAAGCCACCTCTCTGGCACTGCTAGATCAGAGTATCACTAATTCAGCATGTGTTGATTGGCCTACATTATGTTTAGACTAGAGAAAACAACAAAGAAAACACAACGGACATGATCTCTGTTCTCGTGAGATTTACATACATACAGGGCCTGGGAGTGTTCATTAAACAAGTCATCTCAAAGCCAGGCGGTGGTGGCTCACACCTTTAATCCCAGCACTTGGGAGGCAGAGACAGGCGGATCTTTGTGAGTTCGAGGCCAGCCTGGTCTACAAGAGCTAGTTCCAGGTCAGGCTCCAAAACTACAGTGAAACCCTGTCTCAAAAAAACAAAAAACAAACAAAAAAAAAGTTGATACAAAAATCCAAAGGTACTACAGGAACAAATTAAGCTGAGGGGTGCCCATCAATGACAGAGAAACGTTTAGTGGAGGTGGGAAGCATAAGGGCATTTATGGGGTACAGGAGACACGGAATGGAAGTGGGACCTAAGGAAAACACCAACTCGCTTCCAACTCTACACTGTAGAGCTTGGGATCCCGAATGCCCTGCTGAGTACAGCCTTCCCCAAAGCACGGGTGCATGGTGTTTAAGTGGGTACCTGTTGGCCTATGAAGAACACACGGCTTCTGCAGTGTATTTCCTGATGCATAAACAGAAGGCTGGAGTGGAGGTCTTTAGAGACCTTAGGCTCTGTAATGAAAGAGTCCAATTAAAATCACTTTGAAAGACATGAAAACTCTAAAGCTAAATGTAACAAAGTCCCAGGGCCCAATACTATCAGGGCTAAGTGCTGATTAATATTCATTCAGGACTTCCCAGATTTCTATTTATGAATTATTATAGAAAATTATAAAAATGATCTGTAGCTGTTGGTTAAAATATCTTTCTTTAAAACTGCCCAAAATGCTTACCTATACTCTCTCTTTTGCTTATCTGAATAATTATCCATATTAATGTCTAGTTATTTGGAGTTTATTTACATGTATAAGCAAATATATATTTATTTATATATTGCTCTTTTACACAAAAATTTAACTACATAAAATTGTCTGTATTTTGTTTGTTTGTTTGTTTGAGACAGAGTCTCTCTTCGTAACTCTGGATGTCCTAGATCTTGCTAACTGGACCAGGCTGATCATGAATTCACAGTGATCAGCTGACCTCTGCCTCACAAGTATTGACATATCTTTTCTTCTTTTGCTTCTATCAAGCCTCTTTGTTAGTGTATGTGTAGGTGGGTGTGCACACGCATGCACACATGTGCCACAGCACATGTACAGATGCCAGAGGATAACTTGAGGTCATTGGTTCTCTCATTCTATCATGTAGGTTCCGGGAATCGAACTCAGGTTGTTAGGCTGGGTGTCAAGCACCTCCTCTACCCACTGAACCACCTAGATAGTCTATTAGCAAGGCCTTTCCATTCTCCTCCTCAGCTATAGAATGCTCCCTTCTATGGCTCTAACACAAATTATTCCGTTAGCATTTTTGAGGACATTAGTATTGCTTCAATCATTTGGCCATTGCAACTGTAACACAATGAATAATCTCGAATATGTCTGCTGCCGACTAAGGAATCTGTAATTTAACTGAAGAAGGCATGTATATGCACTTTAACCTTTCTAGATATCATTAAATATCTCTATTACTTAAATTATCTCTGTGTTTCTGTTTCCCCACACTTTCCTATTTATGCTACAAACATTTTGTTTCATTGTAATCTATAAATTTTTAATTTGCTTTTTGCCTATTTCTTCTTACTGAACTTGGCTATCTCATAGTATATAAGGAATTTCTACCTGGGTCATATAGTCCACCATCTTAAATTAGTTCTATAATCTTTGTCTAAAGTAAAATCAATATTTTATTTTGCCATATTTGCAAAAAGAAGATGCAAGGATTCCTTCCCTGGGGAGTCATACAAAATGTCTGCCCCCTCCTTACAAGGTCCCAACTAAAAAAATCAAAGTCTGATTCCACCAAAGTTCATACTGAGGAACCAAGGGGTTTAGTGTGCTTCTTCACAAAGCGATGGTTAGGGACTGTTTAGTGGAGGGTATGTGATGCCAAAGCTGTTACACTGGAAAGTCTTTGCCCAGCATGGATGATGGTTTTCCCACGGCTGCAAAACATTGAGATTCTTATGCTAGTTAGCTATTTTTTAACCAGTATATTTTCGTACCCTCTGAGGTCCCCTCCCCCTCAGGCCAGGGCAAATGGTTTAGGAAGAGATGTCGGAATCTCAGGTGTGGCTTCCGTGACCCTCTCCATCCTTTCTGGAAGGGAACACCAACAGCCAACAAGTTCAGTCTCTTACAGGCAGAGACAGATGTTCTAATGAGGACGGCAGCTGGTATGCTCAGAGAATAGTACTCTGCATCAATGTTATGTCTGTATGTCATGGCTGCAATGCACACATGGATTATGTATGCACCAACCTGCTATAATAGCTCTTAGAAGCTCACCTAACTGTGAAAGTTGCTGAAAATAGCTGGAAACTAAAAACAAGAGCATTATGGAAATGAGGATAAACAGCTCTTCAATTTGACATAAAATTATTTCCAAGCTCTTAAATCCATTTGAATTGTGGTTCTTCTTTGGAGGTGATGTGTGCTTTTCTTGTTTGTATTGTTTGTTTTGTGCTTTCTCTAGCACTATTATGAAAGTATCCACACCTCCAAAAAAGAAAAAAATACTAAAGGAAGCAAAAGACTATTTAAATCAAGAAAATCAGAAAATATAGAAGATGTGTATTTTGACTCTGTCTCTCTCCTGTAATTTGGGCTAAGAATTATCTTCTAAGTTTAGCTAGCTTGTCCTCCACATTCCAGATCAATTCAAAAGATTGAATGATAGTAATATTATGTGGATAACTAATCTGTTTTATCTATTTGGGTTTTTTGTTTGTTTAGTGTGTGTGTGTGTGTGTGTGTGTACATCTGACGAGAATATTAAGAGTCAATTCTCCTCTTTCCTGACATTTTGTTTGATGCAGGGTTTCTTTTGTTTCCACATCTGCTCTGTGTCCCAGGTTTGCTGGCTTGCAAGCTTCCAGGAATTTCTCCAGGCTTCTTCTTGTTTCACTGTTAGGAGTGACTGACACCATGTCAAACTTTATATGTAGGTTCTGGGGATTGAATGTGGGTCACTGGGGTTGTGTGGCTTGTGCCTTTTTTTATGTGTCCATTTTCTTCTGACCTGTGAATGAATTTTTGTTTTGCTTCCTATCTAATTATCTCTAAGATAATAATAATTATCTAATTATTCTCAACATGCATATTTTCTTAATATCACCCTAATCTAGATGACAGATCTTGGAGCAAATGCACAGTAAAATTGATGTTCCCCTTCACTGAGAATTCTACGTTAAGTATAGTCAGATTTGTTCTCTCTGTGATACCCAAGGCTTTGGCTAGAGGTCAAGACCCTGCCCTCTCAGAGGGCCAGTCTTTGCATCCTTACAACATTACTGTTTCATTCCAG
Source organism: Alexandromys fortis (assembly GCF_014885135.2). Classification (NCBI taxonomy): domain Eukaryota; kingdom Metazoa; phylum Chordata; class Mammalia; order Rodentia; family Cricetidae; genus Alexandromys; species Alexandromys fortis. The sequence continues at coordinate 4,665,261 of NW_026068002.1, forward strand.
ATTCTGTGTTTGGCATCTTGAATCTCCTAGGCATCCTATTCAAGCACCCCCAGTCCAACTTAGAAGCTCACACAGTCGATCATTGTGTCCCTGGGCACATTCTTGCTTCATTCTAATTCATTGCCATCAACATCACACCAAACACACTCCCCCGTGTAGAGTTTAAGTCACAGTTACTTTGATTATTGGATTATCAACACATACTGTCTTACATCTTGATGCTCATGGCTTTCCTAATGTTTTCTGGAGCAGGTCCTTGGAAAAGGGAAAGTCTAGGGTTAGTGGCTTTAAAAATCACCACTATATTTGCCCTTTACCACGCTTTAGGCTTCTCCCCCATGAATTCTCTGAGCTAATGAGCTCTTGACTCTGTGAGGATGGATTTCAATTCCTTAAGTGCTCCATGACATATCATCAGGGCTCACGAAGAGAATAGCCACGTCGAATTAATTCATGTTATCTCCGTATTTTATGTAAGTTTTTGGTTCTCCAACTGCAGGTGATTCTTGTTTTACATCACCTGTGATCCATTTGGGGAAAGAGTCTATTTTAAATGCTACTCTAAAATATTGGGAGCATTTTGTCTTTGTGATCTCATTAATTTGTGGACATTTAAAATGGATATATTATGCACTCATCAATATACTCCTTATATTCGGCCAAATAATAGAGGACATTATAGTTTAGTTGAAATAGTGCAGCTCGTTAGTCTGTGTGGATGGCCACGTCTATTTCTAGGAAGGATCTCTGATATTGAAAGCATAATGACCATCAGAAGCCAGCATCCTGCCCTCTCCCCAGCTCCCTACATTCATTTGCTTTGCTCTGTCTGTTTTGCACCCTGCACACAAAGGGAGCCCACTGCTCTTTCATTTTGCAGAAGCCACTATAATTTTTCTTGACATGGCAATTACTTTTTAATCCGGTTAGCATAGACTATAATGGAACCAAGTTGTAAAACATCCTTTACTCTTTTATTTTGCTTTTAATTTATTGCCTTGATTTCAATCCCTTTTATAAACCCATTAAAGCCCAATTACTCACTTTGAAGTCAATCACTAATCAATGCCATTTATTTTTGTGTTATGGGATATGGAGGGGTAGTTAAATAGTCCGTCTGTATTCCAGTAAAGTTTATGATAAATATCAGACGTTAGTGTTTACTAGTCTAAGGGACAAGAAGTTCAATAGAAAGAGAGGAGCGTTTCCTCAGAGAGAAGGCTAGGTCTGCTGCTACTACACCAGCTGTGTCTCCTTAAAAAGGCAGGGAAAGCACGTGCAGCATTTGAAGCATGACCTAACTGTTCACAACTTAGATTCATTAATGAAGATGAATGAGGAGGTGTCATTCTCTCACTGATGGGGCTTCCCAAATGAAACTGAAGCTTTCTGGGAAACATGCACTCAACACACACACATAAACACACATACATACACATACACACATGCACACAATACACACATACATACATATATATACACACATACATACATACACACATACACATACACACATACATAGATATATACATTCATATACACACATACATACATATATACATTCATATACATACACTAATACACACAAACATACATGCACCCACATACACACATACATACACACATATACATACATTCATGCACATGCATGCATGCACATACATACCCATGTGCATACATACACAAACATACATGCACACATGCATAAATACACATACATATACACACATATGCATGCTCATAATGCACATACATATACACACATGCATGCATGCATACACACATGTACTCACAGACACACACACATGAACACAGATAACAAATAATGATTTTTTTAAAAAAAATGTTTCTACATGCTTTCTACAGACATTCTTCAGTGAGGCCCTGGGATACGTAGGAGTCACCATTATTATTTGTACTCTATAGAAGATGAGGTTCACCTGAGGCTCAAGGAATTTGCTATTTGTCTCCAGCTTCTAAGTAGAACCATGTCTCATTCTATAGCACAGTGTAGAATTCTGGAGCTCTTCTATCTGTGTGTGAGGTTTTCCCTGAAATAGTAGGTGCTGTGAAGAGTCAGAAACTGCATGACTATTTTGATTGGTGACAGAGATGTGCTGGTAACCCATGCTAAACTGACAAACCATGATGCGTAGCATCTGCCCAATTCTTTGATACAAATACTATCACTGTAACCAATTTCAAGTTTCCTGAAAGTCATCCCTAAGCTCCACGTTGGGAAGAAATGTGCAAAGTGGTCCTCCTTAAAGTCAGGCTGGCTCCAGCACACAGCACAACTCTGTGCCCTAGCTATTGAGGTACCTGTGCTGTGAATATGAGATCCGTGAGTCTGAGGCATAACTGCAGTGTTTCAGTAACTGAGGGACATCTATTTTCAACAAACATTTTAAGACTACCAGATACGAGTCTCTGTCTCTTCCTGTGTTGGCGGCATGAAGAATATGCATAAAATTCTTACAGTGAAGCCCACCCACTTACATAATTATTACGAGTAGTTAATGCCTGTAATAAATTAGAATTGAATAATCAAGTGAAGAGAGATGGACACATCTAACAATAGATTGTGGGAAGTCAACTAAGTATTCTGGATTCTTCTAGATTGAGAAAAACAAAATGGAAGAAGGTATACACCACAGTTTTGTCTGGGAGATGTAGTGGATTTTAATTATATTTTAATAAATAAAGACTGCCTGAACATCTGAGAGTAAAACAGTCCCACTGGTCAGCCTTAAAGATCAGGTTATGGTAACACATACCTTTAATCCCAATAGCCACAATAATATGCACCTTTAATCCCAATGGTGCACACCTTTAATCCCAGCCCTAGAAAGGAATAAAAGACAAAGGTAGATTGCTCTCAGACACTCAGGCTCATTCTGAGATTCTTGGAGGCAAGATCGTCATTTCAGACTGAGGTCAAGGTAAAAGTCAGTGGCTGGCTGTTTTGCTTTTTGGAACTTCAGGTTGAACCCCAATTTCTGATGCTGAGATTTTAATTGTGCATCATTTTGTGCCCAACTTTTGGGGGTAAGAATTCACAAAAATGCCATTTGACTGAGGCTTTTTGGCCATCAACCCAGGCCAGGGCTGAGATTAAAATTCCATTCTAAAAATCAGAACTCAAGTTTAGCTATCTGGGTTCAGGAGAAAAATTAACCCTCCCAGCTCCCGTCTGCCCCAGCTTAGCTTCCATGTAAAGATGGAACATACACAGATAATCTGGATACTGTATGTTATTGTGTTGTTTTTGAATTGTTTGACTGCTGAGAAAAGAGCAACAGCTGCTAAAAAGACTTTTGATTATAAATGTTGCTAGATTAATTCAATTTATCTATTTTGAAAATGCTTTGACTTCAAATTTTAAGTGAGAAGATATGCTTCTTTGGAGAAGAGGTTTTGCTTTTCTTTCCACAGGAAATGAGCGTCTGTGGATTCACCCTTGGTTAAGAAAAAATAAGGTTTGATCAATGAAAAACCTGCAATGGGAACAGATGGCCCAGATGATCCACTCTTTCAGAGTACATTTGTTGCAGTTTCCTCTGAGTTCTACATCCACAACAGCTTCAAGACTGCTGGCTGAAATGATCCAGCCTCACAGGATACTCCAGTAAGGATTTGACCATAATCTTAAATTTTCTTTGGGTCCCCATAAGATTATCAGCATCCCCAATGAGCAAGAAGTAGCCTAGAAAACTATGCCCATGTTCCCCCCAAATAAATGGATTATGGATGCTTGTTTTTATTTAATGTGTTGGTTACAAGTTGTTATGGTTAATGGTCAGGGGAAAAAAAGGTAAACAAAGAAAATTAGATTCAAGGTTATTGGTTTAAAAAAAGCCAAGTAGTAGTGGCACATGTTTTTAATCCCAGCACTTGGGAGGCAGAAGCAGGCAGATCTCTAGGAGTTCAGGGCCTGGTTTATAGAGCAAGTTCCAGGATGGGCTCCATAGCTACTGAGAAACCCTGTCTCAAAAAAACAAATGAAAGAAAGAGAGACAGAGAGATAGGAAAGAAAGAAATGTAAAAAAAGAAAGGAAAAGATAAAAGGGGATATAAATATGATACAATAAAAAGGTAGATTATTGAATCTATTTTTTAAAGCAACTATTAGTTTTAATTTGAGATTAATTTTGTTAAAATATATATACATTTCTAATCTTGTTATAGCGCTCATTTAACAATGTAAAGCAAATTTCTGGTTCTTAAAAATTATTATTATTAACTGTTTAGGATAATAAAGAAATATTGTTAGTAGTTAATTGCCTAGTATGATTAAACTTGTAATCATATTAGGTATGTTTTCAAGGACAAACAAAGATATAATTTAGATGGATAGGTCATCTTCAAACACTTCAGAAATCTACAAAATATGGCATTTAAGACATTTTAATAACCTAGTTTTTTTAATTAATTTATTTATTTATTAAAGATTTCTGTCTCTTCCCCACCGCCGCCTCCCC
>NW_026068002.1:4674753-4697494 GCF_014885135.2 Alexandromys fortis
TTTTTCTTGGTTTCCCAGGGTCTCATGTACGTATTTACTCAATTCTTCAAACTTTTTGTTATACTTCTCATCCATTTCTATAAAGGTGTTTTTTACATATTGTTTAAGGGACTCTATTGCTTTCATAAAGTCGATTTTTTCCACTTCTTCTGTGTTAGGGTGTTCAAGTCCTTCTGTTGTAAGATCATTGGGTTCTGGTGCTTTCATGTTGTTTTTCAGCTTATTGGGAGAATTTTTGCCTTGGCGCCTGCCCATCTCCTCCTATTGATGATCACTAATTGGTCTTTTAAAACCAGATCAGGTTTCCCTGCTGGCCAGAGGCTCCTCTTGCAAAATTCCCTCGTTCTGTTTCCTGGCTCCTGCCAGGGGCCAAGATCCCTCTCACCCTTCAGACGGGTCTTCAGGAAAAGAACCAGGTTCCCTGTTTGCCAGGGATCTCGCCAACCAAAGGCCTACCTTTTTGACTTAATTGTCCTGGGGCAATCTGCTCTTGGTGTTGCACTGGTCCCTGTCGCCTGCGTTGTCTGCCACTGTGTCAGTACCCCCCGGTCCCGGCCGCTGTGCCAGCTACGTCACCCGCCGTGCGCATCTGTTTCCGGCCACCGCTGCCATGCGCGTCCAGTTCCGACCGCCGCTGGTGCCGTGCGCCCCTAGGTTTTTTTTTATGGCAATGATACATGTCTGCTCCTGGCAACACCAGTCTACTTCAGAAAAGATAATAGGCACTGAAGAAATTCCACATGGAGTTTACTTTTTTTGTGGCAAAAGTAAGCTGCTGGACAAAAAAAAAAATCCATGCCTCAACAGCTGACATTATGCTGTCTTAATTAGACAATCAGGGCACAAAATATCCTGCTTCACAGAAAAGTCTGTCAGATATGCTAGGCCTGTAGGCCAAAGATGGATGCTCCAATGTTGCAGAGGAACTTTGGGTGACTGTCCAGGCGGCCAGCTCTTTCTGTCATTACTCACATTTTTTAGAAGTCACTTTCTTGTACTTCTTGCTTACTCAGTTAATATTATTTCCTTCTTGGGTCTCTGAGGGAGTTGAAGATTAGATAGCTATAGTTACAGTTTACCAGGCACAGAAAGCAAGTTATATTAGAAAGTAATTTAGGTGTAATACTTTGAATTCACCAAGATAGAATATAAGTGAAATATTTTCTCTGAATTTTTCAACTGCAAATGGACTAGACATTGCCTGTATATAGTGTACATAGTCATTGTACTTATTGTATATAGTTTTCTTATATTAGTTATAGCCTTTTTATTTTAAACAAAAAGGTGAAATGTAATGGATTTTAACTGTATTTTAACAAATAAAGACTGCCTGAAGATCTGAGAGTAAAACAGTCCCACTGGTCAGTTTTATAGACCAAGTTATAGTGACACACACCTTTAATCCCAGTGGTACACACCTTTAATCCCAGCCCTAAAAAGGAATAAAAGATGGAGGTGGGGGGGGGAGATTGTACTCAAACATGCAGGCTCTTCTGAGATTCTTGGAGGCAAGATTCTCATTTCAAACTGAGGTCAAGGTAAGAGCCAGTGGCTGGCTATTTTGCTTTTTGGATCTTCAGGCTGAACCCTAATTTCTGACCTTGAGCTTTTATTAATAATGCTTCAGGGAAATTTATTTTAATAATCATTTTTTCAATCTTTTAGAATTCCATGTGTCTATACAATGAATGATGAGCATTCATGTGCTTCCTTATCTCTGTTGGAAAAATCATTGAAGATCCATAGATGACTCAGTTGTACAAGGTGATTTAAATTTAAAAAATATGTTTGCAACAAATTTGTAACAGTAAATGGAGATTCCTATTATGAAGAGAAAATAAGAGCAAAGCAGAGTGATGGAGGAAGGTCATTGGCTAATAAAGAAACTGCTTGGCCCTGATAAGTTAGAATATAGGTGGGTGGAGTAAACAGAACAGAATGCTGGGAGGAAGAGGAAGTGAGCTCAGACACCATGCTCCCCTCTCCCAGGCAGACGTGATGAAGCTCTGACCCAGGATGGATTTAGGCTAGAATCTTCCTGGTAAGCACATCTCAGTGCTACACACATTAATAGAAATGGGCCAGGCAGTGTATAAATGAATACAGTTTGTGTGTTGTTATTTCTGGGTATAAGCTAGCCAGGCGGCCAGGAGCTGGGCTGTGGGAAGAGGCCCGCCATGCTACCTCAACAGCAGAGGGCTGAGTATGCCCAGCTTGAGAAAATATAGAAGCTAGGTTAGCCAAAATCAGAGGTCAAGAAATGTGCCTGAAGACACTCCCCTGGAGGAACACATTTCCGAGGATGCTCTGGGCCAGCTGAACTGGAACTACCTCAGAGGGGGTTAAAAAGCACATAGATCTCTGGGTCCACGCCATGTCTGGATTCAAAACCTCTACAGCTCATTATTCAAAGTGGTATCTGAGAACCACTCTATGTCATCCCTTTAGGCCTTCAGACTTTCAACAAATGAGTAACAAAATGCTACCTAAGGGGGGAAATACTCTGGATGGAGAGTAGAGTCTGTGCCACAAAGAGCAGACTGGACTGAGAACATCGAGAAAGATTTATGCCAGACATGATGAAGTCTTGGAACTCCAGAAGATGATGGAGAACTGTGGAGATCCTTGAATTTGGAGAAGATTTAAGGGTAGGGTTCTAGCCTTGCCCTCCAGGCCATGGAGTGAGTTCCTTTGTGAGCCTTAGAAGGCCAGCTTATCCCAATAATCATCCATAAAATTCAGTAGACTTGGATGCAGTATTATTTACTAAATATTTCATGATTTCACAGCAGTCAAAGGTCTATACACCATGGACAGTTGGGAAACCATTTTCTTGCCAAGGATAAAAAAGGTTGGAAGTAATACAGGATTAACTTGCTAGCTTCAGGGAAGAGAAAGTTGAAGATTTGGGGGAAAAAATTAAAAGTCCCATAGTCTCCATTCTGAGTCATTGGGAAGATGATGTTATTACTCAAGAAGGGGCAATAAGCAGAGCAGCTTTGCTGAAAAATATGGAAAGTTATCCTTTGTACAGAACAAATGGAGCCTATTTGCTCTTCGTCATCACAGAGATGTCCCTCAGGCTCACAGAGAGGTCACAGGACACAATAGCAAATACTAATATTTTATTCACTGCTAAATATTTATTGGGTGCTAAATTTTTTATCACATGCTTACTAAGCCCTTTCAGTACATTTTTATTTAGTTCTCATGGCGACCAATTCATAATTATTATTCTAATTTTACAGAAAGACCAAGATACAGAATACTATGTGACTTAGTTAAGGTCATAAACCTGATTTGTGGCTGGGGTAGAATTCAACCCCAGCTGGTCTTCCCACATGTCTCCAGAGGTTACATTCTGGACTTGGATGCATTTCTGTGACCTTAGCATCCGGCCGTTAAAGATCAGATCTGCCTGAAGGACAGGATAATGACGAATGTCCAGAGAGGCAGAAAACGTGTTCATGGGCTGAATTTCATCCCCACACTGAAGACTCAACCAGGAAAGAAATGATTGCTAATGCTGATGAGGAGCGGATAAGCGCAACTCAGAATGATCTCAACAACCCAGTTTGTCTTGGGAGTAACCTCTGCAACCACCCCAATGCTCTTCCTGAGTCCCTCACTCCTATGCGTCTTCTTCTGTTCAAGGAAAGTCCTTAATTTAATTTGAACGACAAGAATCCAAGCTCATTGCAGTCAGGATGTTTCCTGCATGGGAAAGGTTAGACCAGTGTAAGGGATGAACAATTCTAACAGTAATAACAAGCAATAGATAATGAGAAGGGAAGTGCTCACATATTTAAATATGCCCCGCTACATTTATTCCAATGTTATGTTTCGAGTGTACAGTATATTAGAGACCTCTGTAGCATAAATTCCTCTGTTCTTACTCTGTTAGATAGATTGCTTCCCTGACTTAGAGTAAAAAAGATTAAAATAAGCACATATGATTCTATGTTAAGTTGCTTTCTAGTTAACCAAAGTATCTATACAAGTTCAGTGGGTAAAGTTCTCAGTGGGACAGTGGAGAGCTGAGAGAAGAGATTCAAAATAAAGGGGACAACTGTTTGAACCTCAGTACACCGTGTGGGAAAAGGTTTGTATAAGTGGTAGAGACTGTGAAGCTATCCAGTGAGACGAGAGACAGCATTAGCAATGACCACAATTTAGGGAATCCAAGAAAGAAAGAGCTCACTGTCTTGCCTTTCGATTTTGTTTCTCAGAATATTATTCACTGGTGTTATTATAATAAAACATAAAGTGGTCTAAAGCAGACAGTTGACAGTGGCTTTTCACATTTGAACAAAAATATTCTCAGAATATTCTCAGAATTATTATCAGAAATACCATGTCATCTTCCACCAGTTTTAAGAAAAACGGGAGCTGATTTTTGTTCTCTTCTACATCTCCTTAGGGGAATCCCTAGGAACTCTTCACTGGGAAGAGAGAAAGGTGATGTTGTTGCCACCCTGGAGTCACTGCCAGCAATGTCCTCCCCTCCAGCTTTCAGTTTGTTAGTAGGCACTTGCCTTCCCGCTACCTCCTCAGGAGACACGGACACAGTGTTCCCTGCTGCACAAATACATTCTCCAAGTTACCTACTAAATCCTTCTCTGCGGCATCGGTCTCATGTTCCTCAGTTACCCTACACACGAACCCCTCTTCCAGAGCTCCACAAGAGGCAGCTGCAGGTGGCTTTCAGTTCAGATTCATGTTCCGTTGGCAAAGGCCTTTAATGGGCTTCCTCTGTCTTTCCATAATCTTGTTCTTTACTTTCCTACACACAAATTCTACTTTTTGTCAGAAAAACTTCCTGCTGACCCCAACAATTTCCCATCTCTCTATCTTTCTGTGCTATACCGACTTTTTGTTTATCTGTTCCTCAGATTTGAAATGCTGTCTCCTTCATCTTGGAATGGATATATGATATTTAAGGCTTAAAATTACGGGATTGAGGATATAGCTCAGTGGTGGCATAAGATTCTATCTCCAGGGCTGGAGAGATGGCTCAGTAGTTAAGAGCATTACCTGCTCTTCCCAAGGTCCTGAGTTCAATTCCCAGCAACCACATGGTGGCTCACAACCATCTGTAATGAGTTCTGATGCCCTCTTCTGGCCTGCAGACATACACACAGATAGGATATTGTAAACATAATAAATAAATATTAAAAAAAGATTCTATCTCCAGCACAAAAATAATAACTAAGTAAATAAATAAATAAATGAGTTTAAGTAGACATAAAGCAGAGAAAAAAACAGCCTACAATTCACAATCCCAGAGAACCTAGACAACAAAGAGGACCCGAAGAGAGACATGCGTGAATCTAATCTTCAGGGGAAGTAGAGAAGACAAGATCTCCTGAGTAAATTGGGAGTGTGGGGATAATGGAAGAGGGTAGAAGGGGAGGAGGAGGGAGAGAGGGGAGTGGAGAAAAATATATAGCCCAATAAAAACAATTAAAAAGAAAAAGCTAAAAACAAAACAAAAAAAACTACTGTTGAAAGTGGTTAAAGATTGTGGCTTGTTGACACAGAGCTGCTGTTACAATGTGACACAAAAGAGTTTCTGTAGCCTAAAACTCCTTGTGCTCTTCCATTTTAACCTTTGGTCCCAAGTGATACAGTTTTTATTTTCTCCAGACTTCCATTATCTCTTTTTTTTAAAGATTTATTTGTTTATTACATGTACAGTGTTCTGCTTGCATGTATACTTGTACACCAGACTTCATTACAGATGGTTGTGAGCCACCATGTGGTTGCTGGGAATTGAACTCAGGACCTCTGGAAGAGCAGCCAGTGCTCTTAACCTCTGAGCCATCTCTCCAGCCCAACTTACATTATCTTTTAACTCCATAAACTCTAAGACCACATTTTAGGCTCTTGTTCCTCCACCAAAATTTCTTCTCTTTGCTATTTCTTTGGGTGAATTAAGATTGCTATTGCAACAAACCTTCACCTTTTTAATGTCGTGTAAGATATATCACTCTTCAGTTTTGACTGTCCTAGGAAATGACATATTGGTAGTAAAGAACCCAAGAAATTCCTTTTGCTTGACTTATAATTGGTAGATCCATGATTTGAACTATGCAACCGACCGTCCTCACTGTGCCTAGACCATCGGGAGAGAAGGCTTTCTGAATTCTTGCACATCAACAAGAAGCAAGCAGAAAGCAGCACTGTGGCCAGGAATCCTGCTCTCCTATGTTTTGATCACTCTTATGACACATCCAAGAACTCATGTCTTAAACTTGGAATGATGGTAGATGCCCTTAATCTGAGCATTCTGGTGGGGTCTAGAAGATCAGGAGTTCAAGGCTACATAGTGAGTTTGCAGCCACCCTGAGCTACATGAGACCCTGCCTCAAAACAAAAATAGGGCTGGACAGATGATTAAGTGGTTTAGAGCATTGGTTGTTCTTCCAGAGGTCCCAAGTTCAATTCCCAGCACCCACATGGAAGCTCAGAACTATATATAACTCCAATTCCAGGGGAATCTGACAGTCTCACACAGACAAACATGCAGGCAAAACACCAATGCACAACAATAAAAATAAAGTAGATTATTTTTAAATTAAAAATAAACAAGAATAAACCAGACTCACTGAACATAGCAGACAATGAGGACTACTGAGAACTCAAGAACAATGGCAATGCGTTTTTGATCCTACTGCACGTACTGGCTTCGTGGGAGCTTAGACAGTTTGGATGCTCACCTTACTAGACCTGGAAGGAGGTGGGTGGTCCTTAGACTTCCCACAGGGCAGGGAAACCTGATTGCTCTTCAGGCTGACAGGCTGGAGAGGGAAGGGGACTTGATTGGGGGAGGGGGAGGGAAATGGGAAGCGGTGGCGGGGAGGAGGCAGAAATCTTTAATAAATAAATTAATTAATTAAAAAGAAAAGAAAAATCCTTAAAAAAATAAACAAGAATAAAACAAAAAGTTATGTCTTGCTTAGTAGCATCATCTCCCCATTAAAGCAATGCTGAAGGGTGAGGAAAATAAAGCTGAGATTTTCTATAACTTAATTCTGATGGAAAGAGGGTGTTAATTGGGGAGCATCATCCCTTTTGTCTGAGGTCGTTTCCAGCTTTTTCTAGATACCATTGATTCAGAGCAGTAACTCGGGGATGAAACACTTGTTTAAGTATTGAGAATTGAGAGAAAGTCCTTATAAAATTACTAAAGGAAGATCGTGCGGCGGTGGTGTGGTCAGCCAGCTTTCTTGGCCATCCTTTTCTGCAACATAGGTGTCTTGCTAGTGCTCAGAAACACCGATCCTAGAAACAAAATTAATGTTTGACTACAAAGGAGACTCCCAACCCTTTCTCAGATTCCTTTCATTTTCTTTTGGAAACTCTTTTTCATTTAAATAAACAAATTAAACATTCTGAAATTCAAAGGCCTGTACAATGGAAGCAGTCTCTTCATGATGGATTAGTCTGATGTTTAAAAAGAAGGTAGAAAAAAAATGCAAAACAAGCTGCCAGCCCCAGTTAAGGGAGAGCTAGATCACAGGTAACACGGGATGCTGTTTCATCCGTGGGAGGTTAAGCAACATTTGCAGAAGCGTTCGCTCTGCTCCAGTAGGAGCAGTGGGAGGCTGCGGGGCTGTGTTTGTGTATTATTCTTCTGAGAACATGTTTACACCCCCGGAAAGTGCTTGGAATCTTTTTTTCTTCTCGAAACTCACATCATGCTCTGACTTTTAGGAAGAAACCCCACCATCTCCTTCATCTTTATGGCCTAAAAGACAGCACTGAGTCACTTCATCAAGGCTAAAGTAAGGTCATCAAGGCTCAAGGTCACTGAAGTGGCAAGTTCTCGTCATGCTACTTTTGATCTTGGAAGTGAATGTATTAGTTTATCATATATTAAGACTGTGCAGGTCCAAGCAGTAGCTCAGAAGAGTACATGTGCCTAGGCTATTGCTCTAAAATGCACAGCCTTAGAGTCTGCCACTTTAACTTAGTGTATGGTAAGTAGCACAGTCACAAAATGTAAACAATGATGCCTACGGGTACCAACTATCTTCATAATGATAGATACCAGTGACCCAGAACATGGCTGCCTGGATCATTGGTATTATCCAGTGCTGACTGGGAATGCTATCAAGCACCGCTTCCCTGAGCATGGGTCTGGCACTTTCTGTGGTTAGAAGTAGGATCAGAGGACTGCGGTCATCTCCCAGAAGTTTGTCCTCTGCCAGACCCATTCTTCTGAAAAGAATTTTGACTCATCTGCTGTGCTCTCTACTCCAAGGCCCCACTTCTTATAGCTCTTCACTCCCCACCCCCTTAACAATGAGGTCAAAGTTCCAAACATCAAAGTCTGTGCTACCTTCATGGACATAAAGCCTTCCTTCAGTCTCAATTCTCTCAGCTACAAATGAGAATTATGACATTTTTACATAGCAATCAAGCTTCATGAATGCTTTCAAAGATAAAATGTGGGATAGGGACACTCAATCCCTTCAACTTGGTGGTATCAGAGTGAGCGTGAGTTTCTGAGCCTTCTGTTGGTCACGCCTTCCTGTCCTAACCCAAGAACGTTGCAGATCAGCACTGCCAGGCGCACAGGATGAGGGCAATTGGAAACACTCCGTGCGTCTACGACAGGAGTTCAGCTCTGAGGCCAGCACTGCACGGGTCCAGATGGGGCCATCCATCTACTTGTCAGGGCAGGATTCAAAACAGTAGAAGCCAAGGAGGGCCTGTCATGTTGACAGTGCCCCTTGAGCCCACCGGGGGGCTTTTGAGGTCAGTGCTACATGATAAACCCTTTTGTCCCACTCTGCTGAGAGAATGCTGAGAGAGCCAGGGAGGATATAGATAGTGTTATGTAAAACACAATCACTGGAAATATCTCAGCGTGTGTCTTGCTGACAGTGGGAAGTCCAGCGCCGAGAAAAACACTGTCAGCAATAGTGGTTATTTATGTGAAGGATTAAGCTAGAAAATGCTTATTCTTATTGATATTTTTGGTACTTCTCCCAGAATTGAAATTGTTTTCAATATGAGTTTTTGCTTGCTTGGACTTTCGTGCTTACAACGGATCCTCATGAATGCATCCATAAAGCCTGCATTAACCACTATGTATTTCATCCTTAGATTATATGGAAATTGAGCTAGTATCACAGAAAGTCTTGTGCCAGGTACCAAAAACTCTCCATCCAGATCTCTGGTATAGCCTGCCTTAGTTCATGAACCCAGAGAGGGTCACCAATCCTCTTGGTCACCCCCAAGTATTAATCTAGTGCTCTTGTCTATTTCTTAGGATTTCTACACAAGTAAATATATGTGAAACATGTAAGCATCTGAAAAAAAAAAGAGAAGAGAAAGGGAGAAGAGAGAGGGGGGAGGAAGGGAGGAAGAGAGAGATTGCAAGGCACCCAATGTTGTATTTTAAAGGCTTGACCAACTCAAGATACTCTTCACAGGAATGTAAAAATAATGCTAGAACTTTTATATCCTGTTCTGGTCATCCCAAGTCAAATGTAACACATCTCACTTTTTTTGGTGTTTTTTTTTTTTTTTCCACCTCACTGTGTTGTCGTCTTAATAATTGGTGAGAAGAGCATGCCTGGTGGTGCATGCCTTCAATTCTCGAACCAGGAAGGCAGAGGAAGGTGAATCTCTGAGCTGTAGTCTAGTCTGGTCTACATAGTGAGCTCCAGGCCAACCAAGACTACTTAGTGAAACCTCAAAACCAAAACAAGTATATAAAACAAATAAATACAGTTACGTGTCTCCTTCATCTATGCATGGTTAGTGCTGATCAGAATAGGAAGGCGTAGCCACCAGAGGGCTCTAGACTCTTAGACTCACTCTGATAACAAGTTGAGGAACTGAATGTCCATTATCTCCCAAACTGCAAACAGGAAAGAGTGAAATAAAGACAGAGGGCCATCAGAATCCCCAGAGAGATTCGAGTAGTACAGGGTGAGGGAATCAAAGAGAAGAGAGAGTTCTGCTATGTCTCCTCATGGACCACTTACAGCATCTCCTCCTGGATCCTTTCTTTATATCTATATGTATACTGAGGAGAAAGCCAGCAAGCAACTGAGCATCATATTCTTGGTGTGCAAACAGCTTGCCTGGCTCAATATCAAGAGTATCCAATTCAACCTAGATTTTCTTCTTGATTGATGCCCTGCCTGATGGCTGAAGGGGTTCTGAGGATGTCAGCCCACCTGGGGAAGCTTATTGTTAGGACATTCTAAGGGTAAACAACAGCTACAGGCTTAGGTGAACCTCTGAATCTGACAGGGAGGGCCAGTTGTGACCGCAGACTCCTGAAGGGGGTCACAGATTTAATAGGACAGATACCTTTGAGTTCCCACTGTCTTTGAGAGGAATCACTGAAAAAAAAAACTAGTTGTAAATAAGCAAATAATGAATTATATCATATTTGCCTAGGTAAAACTGGAGATTAAGAAGTTAATAGAGTGATAAAATTGGTTGGCAGCACAAGGACAATGAAGGGGTTTTACTTTGCTTGCTTTCTTGATTTGATTGACTGAGTGGTTTGTTTGTTTTTTTTCCCTGATAAACAACAGAACTTTTTTTTTTTTTTTTTACATTTTAGCTTCCCATTAGAAGGATTCCTACCATCAAGCTAAGAAGATCCAGCTGTAACTTCACTGATGAGCAAGACATCTCTGCCAACTAAATTCCTATTGATTAGCATCTGATTCTGTTTGTCAGGGGATGAAAAAGAATGTATTCCTTAATGTTATATAACCAATGGGGGTAACTGAGGTGGACATGGATAGAAGGAATCTCTTTTAGAAGCTGATGAAAATATATTAGCAAGTATAAGCATTTCTGCTCCCGGCCATATAAATAACACCTGTAATCTTAGAGCCAAGTCTTGCCTGAAGACAGAAGACATGGCTGCCTGGTGTTGCTCTTCTTGCGTAGGAGCTGTCAGGAATGGGGTACTTGCCCTCCGAGACCAGTGAACTGTATTCTGCACATAGTTCCCTAGCTCTCTCTAGAAGATTGACGATGGCCATTCTCAGTAAGTGGGAGGAACACTATCCTTTATTTTACAGCTCTTTTGTGGAGATGTGGCTGCATGAAGGCAGGCCCCGTGCAAGACAAGTGGGAAGTGGATTCTTGACCTAGCAAAGCTAACCAATAGATACACCTCTTTCTCTCTCTCTCTCTCTCTCTCTCTCTCTCTCTCTCTCTCTCTCTGACTATTCATTTTATTATACCTGCAGTCTCCTGGGTAGTTATTACCTCTGTTTTCAAACTCTTGAAATCAAGGTCTAATAATACTTAAGTGACTCACCCAATATATCACAGAACTTACACAGTAGAACTAAATACGGAACTCATGCCTAAGGCTCCAAACCCAGTGTATGTTGAACTTTCTCTCCTGCTTCACTAAGTGGGGATGACATTCATGTTTCTAAGGCAAACCCTAGGTCCTTGTTGGTAATGAATCCTTTCCCTGATGAGGGCATTTTGTCACCAATCATAAAATTTTTAGTAATTATTAGCACAAATAAATTTTTACTTATGTGCTGAAAGAATAGGAAAGAATCGGGGTTGGTATTGAACCTAACACACATACCCATTGACAAGCCAACTTGAAATCTCTAGTAGCTAGGTCCCCTTCTTTTCCACCAGGTTCATATTCCTCGTATCAAGTATGGACAGAAGAAGGGTGTACAATATGACTGATTAACAGGGGAAAAAAATCCAGGAATGACCTAAATGAAACGTATTTTCTTGAGTGACTGATTGAAGATTTGCTTGTTTTCCCTCTCCCTTCCCTCCATCGTCCTCAGTGTTTCTGACCCACTGTGACCCTCAAAGAACCAGATTTAACAATGTTGTTCATGTCCTAAAATGATAAGTAGCAAGAGATAGATAAATTTGCAGAAAATGTGACACTATCTTGCCTTGTAAGCCCGGAAGTTTCTGAGAGTACTCCCTGGCACCCAAGAGGTGATGGGAATCTGGATACCTGAGAATGAACAAGCCATTGGCCCCTTCAAGCAGATGAAGTGCTATCCCATCAAGTAAAAGCATGGAGTGGGGCGTGACATGGAAATATTTTAGTGATAGCATCTTTGCAAAATAGAATTTTGACTCTGGGGGACAATTCAGGAGACTCTAATCTTCACTCCATCAATACTTTCTTGTTTTCAGGCTGCTCTTCTAGAATCTTCTTTACTGCCATTAAACCATCATCCTTTTTATAAACTGAGACTACTCGCAGGCACATTTATTTCCTGTGGATCTGGACTCCTCTCGGGGGTGGCCAGTGGGACACTGTTTCCTTCTTCATGGACTGGCTCACTAATGCTTTTTCTCACTGTTCAGCCAGCAGTCACATTTGCAGTCTTCACTCGTGCATCTCTGTTTCCCGTGTGGTTATGCCTGCAGCTAACATCCTCCTTCTCTGCCTTGCTCCTACTTTGATGCCAGGTTTGTTTGAATATGGCATACTACAGTGGTAAAACCTCTGGAGGCTTGTTGAAATAGGAGGGGCGGGGCTGCGTCCCCAGCACCCCGGCCGCCTGCTAAGCTCATGCCCGAAATAACAACACACAAATTGTATTCTTTTAAACACTGCCTGGCCCAGCTAGTTCCAGTTTCTTATTGGCTAGCTCTTACATATTAATCTAACCCATTTCTAATATTCTGTGTAGCCCATGAGGTGGCTTACCAGGGAGGATCTTAGCCTGCGTCTGTCTGGAGTGGGAGAACCATGGCGACTCCTGACTCAGCTTCTTTCTCCCAGCATCCTATTCTGTTTACTCCACCCACCTATGTTCTAACCAATAAAATGGGCCAAGGCAGTTTCTTTAATATAATTAACAAATGTCCTTCCTCCATCAGAGACTTCTGAAGAGTAGTAGCTGGTTATGATTTTCAAGAGTCTCATCTTGTTTCAAAGGGTCAGCTAAGGTTCTGTATAATTTGTCTGTCAAAGGAAAATTCTAATTAGGAAAAAAGTAAATTCCATATAGATGTCCATGCCTTGTCACGTCTTGTGTTTAAAAATGTCAACAGCTGATGTGAAGCTTGTGGAATTTCTGGGAGACAAGACCTCAATGGAGGAAGTGTGTCATGGGGAGGGGGTATTTGGTTTTCAAGCTTGACCCACGTCCTGTCCCACTCTGGCTGTCATGTGACCAGCAGCTTCCTGCTCAGAATGCTGTGACTTCCTGTCGTGATGGATTATGTCCCCTTAAACTGTAAACCAAAGGAACCCCTTCTTTCTTTAAGTTACTTTTGAAAGCTATTTTATCTGAGCATCAAGGAAAGCAATTAACACAATATATTATATGCAAAAGATGTACATTAAATGTATTTATGTGCAATAGAACAGGTAAGAGGCATACCATAAAAGAAACACTACATTATGTTCTTAATAAGATTCTCCAAAAAAGTGCATAAGACGTTTACCTCTTGCTATGGTCTGTTCTGTCACCTGGGTATCCTGTCCCTTTAAGAAACAAGCCCAACACACTCCTCTATTCTGCAGGCAATCAGATCTTCCTTAATCCTCTCTCCCCTCCCCTTTTCCTTCTGTTCCTTAACCCACTAAGTAAACTATACCCAAACTCTCTCTGCATGGTGTGTCTATCAGTCTCTCCTGCTTGGGACACCCACTGTGTTTTAAACCATAGCACACTTTTCCCTACAAAGCCTTGTGTTACCAGCTCACACGTCAGTAACAAATTTTATGTTAGTCTCACTTTTGCATAGCTAAAAAAATTGCTGTTGAGACTTTTATGACCATTACTCTATATCTCAAATTTTGGACCCTATTAGTGTAAAATGAAAACAATACTTTCTGCAATCGGTCTTCAGGAAAAAAATAAATAAAAAAGTTTTCTTTAAAAAACCCATTTTATGTGGCATGACACTTTTCTCTCTAATTAGGCAAGCTGGGCTTCATAGAGTCCCATACTACAATGACTCACAAAATATATTTAAATTCTGCTTTGAATATTGGCTTTCTTTTTTCTTCCTCGTCTGTAATTTTTCCAGATGGGGAGAAGCTTAAGATCCATTTTGAAGGAGGTAAGGTGTAAGTAAGTTAAGTGGATTTAAAGTATGTCTTTATAAAATTAGGAGAGAGCATTAATTACAGAATGACTCTTCTGTAATAGCACAATCACTAAGAGGAAACCCAAGGTGTATATGCCAAAAAGATTTCAGTTTCTATAAGTAACTATGTTGGTTGCTATATCATAAACAAGTAAGCAGTGTATAATATAGGAAAAAGTAAAGGAGTAATGACAGAATATTCAATTTGATCATCTTCAGTGTCCTGACCACTTGAGTGAGGAAGGCAGACTGACGTTGCAGAGAAAAGGTAAACGAGGGAGTAGCAACATAAACTCATGCAGTTTACTTGTCTTGATAAGTAATCATCAATAAAGGTATGTAAATTCAACACAATTCTAATTATAAAACTCAGCATGTCTTCTTTATGTTTGTAGACAAGGTAATTCTGAACTGGAATGTAAATGGTGGGGCATGGAACTGCAATAGCCAGTAGAATTTCAAAAACAAAGAAATTCAGAGAACACCAAATTTAATACTTCCTTAGAGCTGGAGAGGTGCCTCAGTGGTTGAGGCCACACATTGCTTTTGCAGAAGACCTAAATTTGGTTCTCAGCAGACTTACAGCCACCTGTAATTCCAGCACCAGAAGATCTAGTGCCCCCTGATGGCCTCCTCAAGTAGTGCACTCACACCACATGCACATACACACTAATACACACACATAAGTTTTTTAAGAGCTTCTTAGAAATGTACAGACTATAATCATAGGAAAAATTGAAAGGCACTAGAAGACTCAGAAGTTCTATAGTAAAACCCTCAAAACTAACTTACATCTAATCTTTATTGCAAAAATAAAAGGATTAGTCCAATAGGTATCTAGTATGTCTCCCTTGCCTTCATGAAAATTTTCCTAAGATTATAACCTGTGAAATTTCAAACATGCTGCTACTGTGAACTACTTTTAGATTCTTTCATTAGTATCTATGTGATTTGAATGGTATGAATTCGACCCAGAGTGAGGAATGGGGAGCTAAAGAAATAGAGTATACACTGGGGGAGCTAAAGAAATAGAGTATACACTGGGATGGAGATCGCACACTTGTAGCAGAGTTATTATCGATTCCCCAGATTATGTCTAGGGCATCCTAGGAACACCCTGGGATCCTTCTCAACCCGAAGAGTCATCAGACCCGTACAGCAACAGCAAAAGGACAAACAAGTAATCACTGGACCAGAGGAGAAAAAAAAAAGAAATAAATGCACACATACATGTGTAAACTGGTTCATTTCAAAGGTAAAAGACCAAGTAAGCAGAAAAGGGCAGTGCTCTTGGCAAATGCTGCTAAAACAAATATCTACCCTTGTGCAAATTCAAATTTTAATTCATACCTTGCAGTCTGCACAGGAAAGGTAACTCAAAATAAGTCACAGATAATATGAAACCTGAAACTGAAAGTTCTAAAAGAAAATGGGGGAGAAAACTCTTGCTCAAACATCTCCACATCTCTGAAAACAAGGGAGATGTTCTGCCCATCTAATCCAGTAAGCACAAGTTGGTGTTTCTGTGTGGCCCCTCTAACTACGGAAACCGTGTGGCTTAAAATTTACCCAAATGCGTTTCTGACCTTTTGATCCAGCTGCAAATGAACAAAGTCCTGTGACGTCCTTGTTTCTTCTATTCCTGCAAATGGCCCCACCAGGTCTAGGTGACTGTTTGGAGTCAACCTATTTTTCAAGCTCTGCACCAAAAGAGAGCGCACTTCTGGCCCGGTGGTGGAAGAAAACTCACGGTGTGCCACATCCTCTCCAATGCTAACGATTGGCTCCCCAGTTCTCCCTCCACAGGGCTCTGCAGCAACTACTCCTTCCTCTTTATGTGTGCATGTCTTCTTTTAATCTTGCAAGACAGGGCAGTTTCTCTGAAATAAGGTCCCTTTCTCCGCTGTAAGTGACCTGGAGTCGTTCAATGCTGTCGTTTCCCAGCTGTATTAGTGACTCCAAATTCAATTTCAAGGTCCGTGAAAGCTTTCGCTCGTCCACCTTGCTGCTGCCTTTCTTCCAGTGCCCTGTGAGGCAATTACTTTGGGATCCCTGTCTCCATTTTAGCATGCATCTAACTTAGCCGGAGAGAACAGCGGCGCTCATGGCTATGGTGCCTGGGGTCTGGCAGTGCTCCAGGCCATCGGAGCAAGGGCTTCTGTCACATCTTTGGATGCTGTGAGTAGCCAGTAATGAGAACAGAGGGAAATGTCATGCTAGGAACTTGCGGTCTACATCATGCAAATCATCTAACAACATAGTGGAGATGCCATTATTCACAGTATATAGGATCACGGGTGCTTTTCCAACAGTAAACTGGAATAATAAGCAATTATGGGCATATTTTAAAATGCAGATGCATGCTTCTGATTGATGGGTGGGACGGTGCTCACCGTGATGCCAATGAAACGTGCTATTTATGGTTGTCGTCAATTAGATCCAAGTTTGTCAGGAACAGCCTTGTGAAACTTAGCTTCCTCGTTTGTAAAATTTATGTCGAAGGCATCTTTCAATTCAGACCCTTTAGGCCACCTGCCTGGTGAGAACTCAGAAATATTTTGCATTCAGTGATCCATGGTTTCTTGTCCTCTCATCACATAAATTCTGAGCCCCCATAATGAGAAATAGATTTCGTTTCTGGTGTCCAGGATAATTGAGTGGTCATGGCTGTAGGGTTTTCACAGACTGTCCTGGATGCAAGTTGGGGAATCTATAGTAACTCTGTTACAGGTGTGTGCTTTTGCCTTCTCCATCCCAGTGTACACTCTATTTTTTATCTCCTTATTCCTCACTCTTGGTAGAATTTATACCATACAAATCATATATAATAAGGAATCTAAAAGAAGCTCACAGTGCCAGTGTATTTGAAATTTCAACAAATTACAATCATAAGAAAAACTGATAGGCACTATGAGACTTAGGAGTTCAATAGTAAAGCCTCAAAACTAACTTATATCTCATTTTTATTGCAAAAATAAACAGATTAGTGCAATAGGTGTCTAGTATGTCTCCCTCAGCCTTCATGAAAGAGTAATACTCTTCTTTTTTTTCATCCGTTGTGTGTCCTTATATTCTGGTAAAAAGAAACATCCATGTTTACTATCACCATTTCATGGACCCCCAAAATAATATTAATAAATAGATTAGTTAAAGGCTACTCCATGAAGTCTGCATTCAAAAGAGGCTCATTTATATCAAAGGCAAAACTAGGATTCCAATAACTTTTTCCCCTACCACAATCCCCGGGCTCCTGTCAGAGAACAGGAAAAGATCTGCTGCTTTCTGGAAAATGTATTAAACTCAGTGCTAAACAACACTGGGTCCGTGGGTACAGGCCTGTAGGAGCAGTTCCTTACAAGATCAAGCTGGAAGGATTGGCATTTTAAGGCTAGCCTCGGCTGCACAGTGAGTTGAAGAGCAGGCTGGGTAATCTACCGATACCCTGTTCCTAAGTAGAAGGTAGAAAGAGGCCTGGCGTATACTTTAGAGCAGAAGACTTGCCTAGCCGGCATGAGACCCTCAGTTCAGTTGCCAGCACTGTCAATCAAACAAGTAAATAAACAAACAAAAAGTTACTGTGTGTATGCACAAAATATCATTAGTTGCCAGCACTATAAAATAAATAAATATGCAAATAAACCAAAAAGGGTTTTTATGTGTGCACAAAATAGCATTTTTCAATTTAAAATTATCAGACAAAATATAAACCAAGATTTCCAAGCAAGTGTAACTCTCATTGATTGGAGTCATTTTTGACTAACTGTCATGATTAGCATTAATTTTCAACTTAATAAATCTAGAGTCACTTGGGGAGACCTCTGGTAGTGCCTGCAAGGGCGATGATAGCATTTCGATTATGTTAACGAGTAGATGTCCCATTTCCATTGATCTGGGCAGAAGATCCTGGAACGGATGAAAGAGAGGAAGCAGGCAGAATGCTAGCATGCGTTCAGGGCTCTCTGCTTCCTGGCTGACTGTGGATGCCACGTGACCTGCAGCCTCAAGCTCCTCCTGCCTTGACTTGGCCATGATGGACCTGATGCCTGATGCCTGATGCCACAGGATAACTCTTTTCCCCACTAGGTTGCACTTGTCATCATATCATAGCATCAGGAGAAGAAGCGACCACGCTCCCCTTATCCCATCCTTTACCCACGCTCTGTCTGTTAAGTCGCTGGGAGTTTAACTCACTGCAATTCGGTCACCTGGGTCTGAGAAGTGTTGACCTCTCTTCGGGGCTTCCCTAGAGCTAGCTTGTCTTTTTCTGGTAGGGGAAGCCCATGCTGTATGCACGTTGATTATGTATGCGAGACATGATAGGCGCCTGGTAGCACGAGTGTAGCCAGCCCTAGGCACACACAGAACAAGTGTAAGAAGAGGTCTTTAGTGAACTTGAGTTTGCCCTGCCTCAATCAACAGAAACAGGAGACTAACACTAAGAGAAACTTATCTTTAAGCCTTAATAAAATAAAAGGAAAATTGCGTAAGAGGCCATCTCAAGATAAAAAGCAATCTGCATGCAGAGTGAAGGTACATTGAGTCCCGCTGAGTTCCCTACCCTCTCTCTCCTTAATTCAACACCTCATTACAGCCTAGTGCCACCTGCCCATACTCTTGGGGATGTTTATATACGGCTGGAATATACAGGGGCTCAAAGATATTCGTTCATGAAAACAGTCTGTGCTCTAGAAAAATGTGAGAAAGGGCTGTTACACAGAGACTTTACTTTGCATCCTTTCCTCAAATCTCAGTATCATTTGGGCCCCGGATCTTAATGCTTTCGTGGAAAAAGCCCACGGAAAAATTTCCCTCTGAGGTTGTGGCATTGAGGCCACGGCTACCTTACTGTCCAATTGAGATAATGGAAATGAAAGGCAATCTTTATTTTAAAAATGCTTATTTAATCTGCTATGCTAAGTCTAACACCCTTACGAGGGACTGGGTCAATATATCTGGCATACAAAATTCAGAAGTTCTGGGTAAAGGCATCAAGGAACTAGCTTTGTTTAAACTCTGCATTTTCCCTAGAGAATTCTGCCTTCTGTCAAGATTAAGCTGTTCAGGCCTTAATATTTGCTGTGAAATAAATGTCTTTGAACTCACAGATGCCATGGCGACAGGGTGCAGGAGCCCATTACTCGGAGAGAAAACAAATTTCATGGGGTTGCCGTCATATGCTCTGAGAGTCAAGCCTGGACACCGTGGCCATTTTTGAACTAGAAATTGAAAGGCTGATAGAGAAATGTTTGTTTGCCTAAGACGTAGCTAATTCTTCTTGGAAGGAATGGCAGTTCAACATCTGTGTGGTCAAATAAGGTTTTCCTAACTCAAGGTCATTGTTGCAGAATGGCTTAACATCCGTGTCCACCACCAAATGTCTGGGAGAAGGCAGCTATTTAAGGCCAAAGCTCGATCCTCCTTAGCTTTCCTGCAAAGTCCTGGCACAAACCCAGTGCTCAGCAGAAATATCCAGAGTGAAGAAATTCACAGCCAACAGAATTGGAAAGGGGCGGGTGTTTTCATAGTGATGCGATTTCATCTTCTTTCCACAAGGGGGCGCCTGGCAGAGTATGGAGACACGGTTGTTACTATATGGGACTTGTGCTATTATGGACTAGAGGGTGGAGGCTAGGGGTGCCCAACCATATTCTGTGGTACACAGGGTGTCTCCACAACAATAGACCGACTAGGAGGTCCAGACTGCCAGTGGTGTTATTGTTGAGAAATAATAATAATGTCGTGCAAGCCATTAGAATGAAGCTGATCTCCCCCACTCTGTGAGCGTTCTCTGGACACCAGCTACGTTAGCTTAAAACCGAGGGTTGGATCCTGCTTGCTAAAGTCATACCACAGACTTTACAACTCACGGTCCAGGGAGGGCGGAGGAGGTTTTGTCCAGTCCAGACTGGAGCAGGCAGGTCTGCATAATTTGAAAGGTCACTTCTGGAGACTCCTTCGTTTCTCCACATCTGAGGCATGTTATATATAAGCTTCTTTAATTGCTCAAAAGTGAGTGGAAGAAATAACCTCCCTTTCAAGTTACCTGGGCCCCCAAATAGGCCGCGTTTTATGTTCACTGGAACTCCTGAATTTGTTTCATTAGAAACGCCTGGGGTGTGGCATCGTTTGCTAAAAATGAGTTTCTGTTTTAGTAATTTTAGTAGAGTTTACAGATATGTTCGGAGCCACTGTCCAGCCATCACCATGTAACGGTGGTCCGACCGACGTGAGTACATCCGGGAAAGTTTCTGCTCAAACACTTGGCCACGCTTTCCAGCACAGAGGGTGTGGCCCTCACTGAGAGGAAGCAGGAGACATGGTGGAGGACCACCAGCAACCGTCCTTCTCAGGGTGTAGTACCCCTACTTCCCTGCTGCCTTGACAACGGAGCCGTTTTCATGAGATGCTTCAGGTCTGAAGGGACATCAGTCTTCCGTGGGAATCTTCTGAAAATGTGTCTGCCAAGATGAAGATAGAAATTTGGCTTCAGGGACTTTCATTTCTCCGAGCCTCGTTTACAGTCGCTTGCTATTTTTTGGTACTATTGCTTAGTGTGTAACATTGCTGTTTATATCCAATTCTTCATTAACTCAAAAATATGATAAGACATGTAATTTCTATGTAATACTTAGATTTAGGGAGAAATATCCCTGACTTCTTGTTAACATTAAACTCTTTTTGGTGGGGTGGAAGCTCTCTGTTTTATACTCTTTACTCGCTAGGGTAAAGTAGATATTTGATGTCTAGCAAAGATATTCATTTCAGAAATGTCTTTTCCCCCATTCTTTACTGCTAATTTGCTTTCTAATTCTTTCACGCTTTCTTGCAGTTGTTAAGATTCATCTACCATCAACACTCCAGGTTATCATCTCTATGGCAACAGCATCAATTTCTTGAGCATCTTTTTTGGCAAATCGCGGGGCTTATTTTACATAATATTTCCTTAAGTTTCATGATAACTACATGAAGTGAGGTTCACAGCCTAGATTTTTGCAGAGAAGTGTAAGACACTCACTTAAAGTTACATAACTATTTACAACTGGCTTACAAACAAGGGTGCTCTTGGTGATAAAATCCAACCGTGCAGGAGACGGATGATAATCAGAAAGCTTCTTTTTTAACCCTGTGCAGCTATTCAAAGCTACATCTCTGATTTTTTTTTTAAATTGAATCTCAGGTTGTGTAGTGGCAGACACTCAAGCATACACATAATAAAAATTACATAGACTCAAATACAGATCAGTATGGTAAAACATAGAGAAACCCTTGAAAGGTCAGAAGATCATATCAACCTTCATATCTAATTATAATAGCATGCTGCAATCATGCGATATGTTGCCATGGTGAGCTGGTGAGCTGCTTTGGGGAATTAAGTGATGCTGTACAAACCTGGTGTCCTGACTTTGCTCTCCAGAAGCCAGGGTGAAAGGAGAGAACCAGCTCCCAAAAGTCATCCGCTGACTTCCACATACAAGCTACGGCACACCTGTGCCCACACCCACATACACACATATACACACTCTAAGAGAAACTGTTGCCGCTGTAGGAAGCTGGGAGACGTACACTACAATCTGAATGATTTCCTCCAAAGTCTATGCTCATCCCTTCATACTTGCATGGCCATCGAGGCTGGTTCCAGGTCTCGGCTGTTTGAATGACATTTTACTCAGCTCTAATGAATTGAAATTATGTCCTCTGCAAGGAAGTATATGGAACTTGAATCATCATAGAGGGTGAAATAAGCCAGACATACAGAGACAAGTATGCTTTCTGCCATATACAGAATCTAGATCTAGATTTAAACATGAAAATAAATGTAGGTGTGTGTGTGTTGTGTGTGTGTGTGTGAGTGTCTGGAAACAGAAAGACAGGAAAGACCTAATGAGAAGAGGGAGGGGATAATAGGAGGGAGAGAAAGACAAATACAACCTTCTCTCGAGAGTCTAGGTTTACATGTCTGCCTGCATCTGCTATGAAAGCAGAAAGGGAAGTACTGGGATGAGGACAAGAAGGGGAGAGAGACAGAGGAACAGTGGAGTGGCTACTGCATCAAGACACGGTAATATTTACGTATGAAAACGCCGAAATGAAACCCGCTATTCGGAGGCTAACTAAAAATGTTAGCAACATTAACAAAGAAGTGACAAAACCTGGTTCTCAGGATTGATGCCCCTTAGTAAGTGTCTGAGGCGTAACTTCACCCTCGTGAATGGGCCAAGAATCATTATAAAAGGGCTCAATCTTCCATCCCTGCTGCCATATAAGAGTGCAGGGTTCAACCCCTAGGGCGGATGCAGCAATAAATGAAAGGTAGACAGTACCCCTACCACACAGCGGTCCTGCCAGCTTATCCAGTAGCAAGAACTACGAGAAAGAACAATCGTGTACAAACTAACCACTGTTAAGTCTTGGGTATGACGTGTGCCTCAATAGGGCTCATACATTGAAAAATGGTTCCTAGTTTGTGTTATAATTCTTATGCTGGCCTGCCCTGTCACCTGGGTACCCTGACCCTTTAAGAGACAAGCTCCACCCACTCCTTATCTATCCTTTCCCACTGAGGCAAGCTGATCTTTCACTCTCTATCTCTTCTGAGGAGGCAGCCTCTGCCTCCTCTCTCTCTCTCTCTCTCTCTCTCTCTCTCTCTCTCTCTCTCTCTCTC
>NW_026068002.1:4698783-4723979 GCF_014885135.2 Alexandromys fortis
AAGAAGAAGAAGAAGAAGAAGAAGAAGAAGAAGAAGAAGAAGAAGAAGAAGAAGAAGAAGAAGGAAAAAAAAGAAAAGAAAAGAAAAGAAAAGAAGAAAAAAATACTTGTGGCTAGAGGGCTAAAACTGAATCAGAGCTATGCAGTATCCCAGGAGGTAGAACTCTGGTCGAAACAACAGACTGGTGTAGATTTGCAGAGGACAGAGAGCCCTGCACCGTCCTCGTGTGTGCACAAGGACCCATGAAACCATCTCTGTACTAACACCCGGTAGCTCATGCAGGACACTATGCCCAGGTGAGCTTGTCACGTAGGCTCTACCCTCGGAACTGAACACACAAAGGCAAAGCCTTCGCCTCTCCCCTGCTCACACACACTAGGGTCTGCACCCATAGTCTGTCCTTGTGAAAGGATCCCCGTACCCACCCTGGGGAAAGATGGGACTGAGGAAGGCCTGGGAAGGGGCTGCACCCCCCCACACACACACACACTGTGTTCTTCCCTTCCCTTCCCTGCTTCCTTTCCTGCCCAATTACAAACAGCAGAATGAGGGGAACAAGTACCTACCTCTCAACAATGCCTGTGAATATTAATGCTCTCAAATTCCTTATCAAGAGACACAGCCTGCGTTTAAGAACAAGATTCATCTACTTGTTGCCTTAAGAAAAAAAATGCACTTTTATGGCAAAGAAAATCCCAGCCTGAGAGAGAAAAATATGGAATGAATTCCAGGCAGCCAGGTGTGGTTGCGTGCACCTTTAATCCCAGCACTCAGGAGCCAGAGGCAGGGGATCTACATGAGCCTGAGGATAGCTTGGCCTTCGTAGAGAGTTTCAGACCAGCTAGAGCTACATAGTAAAACCCTGTCTCGAACAAAACAAAACACACACACACACACACACAAATATTCTAGGCAAATGGAACTAGAAATCACACAGGTTGGCCATACTAGCGTCTGAGGAATTAGACTTTAAAACAAAGTTAGAAAAGGCAAAGGAGGTAACTTCATGTCTATTAAGGGGATAATCCATCAAGTGAGCTTGAGAACCGTGAACATTTATGCACTGAACAGTGCACACCAGACTTCATCAAATAAACACTCCTAGATGGGAAGTCACAGACAGACCTCAACACAGTAGCAGTGGGTGATACAGAGCCACAGTCACAATACAGCCCATCCACACAGAGAAACAGGGTTAAGTGGCATTTACACCAGGACCAACATCTGGAGAATATTCCATCCAAAGACTGGAGAATACATGTTTCTTTTTCAGAAACCCAGGCACCATTTGAGAATGCACAAAACATCTTAACACATACAAAAAAAAAAGAGAAAGAAACAGAGAGAGAGAAAAAAAGAAAGAAGAGAAAGAAAAGGAAGACATTTGTGTATACTATATGGTCACAATGTAATAAGACTGGCACTCGACAGTGAGAGAAACTGTAGTGTTGAACAGCACACCACAGAATGAATGCTGTCATAAACAGGCAAACTGGTCTTTCGTTGACTTCTTGGCCTCTTTACCTTCCACCTTATGAGGGTAAAGCATTTATGCTTTCAAGGGGTATGGTGGTCAAAGTACCATTTAAGAATCAGAAACTAGGAGTTACTAGCTAGTAAATTTATTGATTCCTTCATCTTGAACTTCCCAGCTTCTACAACTGTGGAAATAAGTCTCTGTTGTTTGCAAGTTATTCTGTCTCGGGTACACACTAAAATACACTGCAGAAGCTGGGATCTCTAAACACGGGTGGAGAATTCATGATTCTATTCAAAGCAATCAAGAGACTGGCATTTTCTCCTGCTTTGCCTTTCTGCTCTGTTTAGAATTCTCATGAATTCTTTTCACTACCATCTAGATATTTAAGTATAGGAGGAGAAGAGCGAGTTCAGTCCTTAAGAGCACTTGCTGCTCTTCCAGGGGACGCAAGTTCAGTTCCCAGCATCCATGTTTAGAGGCTGGCAACCAGCTCTAGGAAATCAGATGCCCTCTTCTGGTCTCCTCAGGTACACACACACACATATACACACACACAGATACTAAGACATAGATAAATACACACAGAGAGAGACACACACAGCATAGGCATACATACATAAATGCACACAGAGTAGACACACAAGGTACACACAGAGAGACACAGATACACACACATACAGATACACAGATACACACATGACATACATACATAGCATACACACACAGACACACAAATAAAAATAAAATACCCCTCCCATGGGGTTTCTCTATATAGCTTTGAAACCGTCCTGGAACTTACTCTGTAGACCAGGCTATTCTTGAACTCACAGAGATGCACCTACCTCCACCTCCAAGTGCACCACCACTGCCTGGCTAATAGATCTTTTTTAAAGGCAGATAGATAGATAGATAGATAGATAGATAGATAGATAGATAGATAGATA
Organism: Alexandromys fortis; assembly: GCF_014885135.2. Lineage (NCBI taxonomy): Eukaryota > Metazoa > Chordata > Mammalia > Rodentia > Cricetidae > Alexandromys > Alexandromys fortis. The sequence continues at coordinate 4,701,208 of NW_026068002.1, forward strand.
GATAAGATTTTGTGGTTACTAAATCATCCTTACAATGGCCCAAATCTCTTCAGTTACTCTGGACCTGGCCAAAGCCTACAGCAAACATCACTCAACTTGATCCACTGTCTTTGGGGTTTTTTGTTTTGACTTTGTTTCATTTTACAGTCCAAGGATCCTTCAGTTCTAGAAACTCAGTCTGTTGCATGGGATCTAGACAACCATAGTCTCCACATCTTAGTTGCCCCAGCCCCTCTGTTAGCTACTCCCTGGACTTGGGGCTCTTCTGCTTCTCTTGTCCATCAGGAGCCCTTGCTCAGAGCTTCTTGATACCTATGCCCAGTCAAATTCTCCACTATTCATGTGCGGTCCTTTAGAAATCTCTTCACAATTCATCCTGACAATTTTTATTTGACACTATCTAGATTTCTCTGTGCTCAGAAAAGAAACAGCTCCATCACAGATGTCCTCCAATTCACATAAGGTGGGAATGGAATGGTTCCACTTCTTCCCTCGGGCTTCAGCAATCTTTAGACACCTTGGCCTACATACCTGAAAGGTAAAAACTCATTCTAAAATTCAAAACTCACAGAACATTGTCCCATTGCCCTGCTTCTGGAGCTGAATGAATGTCTTAACATAATCTTAACTTAGGTAGGGTTAAAATCCTATGTAATATTTGAATGTATGTGTGACTTATCTTCATACTGAGAAAAGGGACAAAAGAACAAAAAGTCCTGATTAGTAAGTGACAGTGGATCTCTGCTCAATAAATATTGCTGAACTGAATATGGGAACTCAAGTATACCAAGGGAATAGGGTTCAGAAAAACAAATAGAATTAAACTATTGTTCCTTGCTTCACTCCACATGAGACACCTCCTCTTCAGTGGCATTTGGGCCCTGGAACCTAGGTTGTACAGTGGGACAAATTCAAGAGCCCTGCATAGCTATTGAAAGTCTTCCCTTGACCCTACACTTGTGTTGTCCTATTCTCACCCATGAATGGGACCAAGATTGAAATGAACTTCTCCTTACTGGGTGTCTCTCCACATTGTCTCCTACATTCCTATAGACCCATGAACACCAGCAAGTACTATAAACCAGACAGAACTTGACATAAGCATGAGCCACTGGAAGAGGGACCTTCAGTTGAGATATTACCTGCCCTTGGGATAATTGTAGGTAGGTCATTGTTTTGATGAACAATTCATATGGGAAGACCCAGTTCACTGTGGGTGGTGCCAGACCTGGGTTATATGATAAGGCAATCCCAGGAAACCTTGGGGAGCAAGCCAGTAAGTACTGTCCCTCTGATCTCAGAATCTGTAAGACAAATAAACCCTTTTCTTCCACAAATTGCCTTTGGTCATGATGTTTTTCATAGAGACAGACAGCAAACTCAAACAGAAGTTGAATGAAGAGTCTGGGGCATTGCTGTAACAGACCTGATCGAAAGTTTCTGTACCCCAATAGGCCTTTCTGCCCGTGCAATAATCTGAATCAGACCAAATCAAACCGAATTAGAAAAAGCCCAGATTTAATGGATACAACGCTCCTGGATGGCTTTCCAGCCCCCCAGAGAAGAGATGAGGAGGGAAGACAAAAAAAAAAAACACATTTGTTCTGGGGGGGGTGGACGGGTGTCAGTTTAAACACCCTGCAGAAGTGGTCTTGAGCATTTCTGGGGAGGCATCATTGTTTGGTGGGCTTTCTCAGGGGCAGAGTTTGGGAGTCTGAAGGGAGGTAACACCCAGAGGAGGTGGCTTGGGGTGGAACTTCTACCCGAACATTCCAGACCCTTTGGATATAAGGATGTCAGGGGCTAAGATGTGGCTTCCACCCAAACATTCCAGACTCTTTGGATGCCAGTGGCTGGGGTGAAGCCTCCATTCAAACACTGATCATTGGCTTTTATGTGTTGATTGAAATGGAGACTCCAGGACGGAAAGGGTCCTGGAGAGAAGCAAAGGCTCAGCACCATGTGGCAGGGTTGGAGTCCCTGAGGAGGCTAGGAGAAAGCCACTGTAGCAGCACAGCCTACCCTGCAGTGAAGAGCCCAGCATGTTAGAGCTGCTAGGACTGGAGGACTTCATCTACTGCATGAGCTCTCTGTGTGTTTTGGCACCAGAGCTGGAGAATTTGACTGCCCAGGCCCTTTGGAATCCAAAAGGTGCTAAGTGAGTCCCAGATGTCAAATGCTCAGCTATTTCTACTATTGGAATTTGGTTCTGCTTTGATCTGGTTATTGCTCTAATCTTGGTCAGAAGCACTTACCTTTATTTTAATTTTATAGGAACCCACAGTTAGGAAACAAGATATTTAAAAAAGACATTGAAATTTCAAAGGGTTTGAATTTTTGAAGACTGGAACTTTTAAAGTTATCTTAGTATTAACATATTTTTATCTTAATATTAACATCAACATGTTTTGGGGTACAAACAAAAGGAAAAGTTATGGTTGAAAAGTAATGCATTTGTGTGCCAAGCAGAACAGGGGTAAAATGTGCTTTTAGTTTCTGTCAATTTGATACAAACCAGAGTTTCCTAGGAAAGGGAATCTCAGCTGAAGACTTTCTTCCACCAGCTTAGTCCTTTGGCCAAGTCTGTGGGTGCCATGGAATAATTTTGTACAATGTAAACATGTTTCACTCTCATTGATTAATAAAAGGCTGACTTGTCAGTAGCTAGGCAGGATTTCTGGGGCAGAGGAATAATGGGAAGAAAAAAGGCAGAGTCTGAGGGGTCCCAAGCTAAAAGCAGAAGCAACATGGGAAGTTCATAGATGAGGTAAACAAGTCTCAGGGTAGCACGTGGATTAATAGAAATGGGTTAGATGTTATATTGGGAACTCACCAAGGCCAGCTGGCCTGGGTCTGAAAAAGCCTGGGATAAAACCGGACTCGCTGAACATAGCGGACAATGAGGACTACTGAGAACTCAAGAACAATGGCAATGGGTTTTTGATCCTACTGCACGTACTGGCTTTGTGGGAGCCTAGGCAGTTTGGATGCTCACCTTACTAGACATGGATGGAAGTGGGTGGTCCTTGGACTTCCCACAGGGCAGGGAACCCTGATTGCTCTTTGGGCTGAGAAGGGAGGAGGACTTGATTGGGGAGGGGGAGGGAAATGGGAGGGGGTAGTGGGGAAGAGACAGAAATCTTTAATAAATAAATAAATAAATTTTAAAAAAAAGTCCTCAGCCTGCCCAGATGGAAAAAAAAAAAAGCTAGCTGGAGACAAGCCTAAGCTATCGGCTGAGCATTTCCAATTAATAATAAGCATCTCTGTGGTTACTTGGGAGTACCTGGTGGGACCCAGAGAAACTCTGCCTACATGTAGAGGTTATTTTCTTTATTAATGATTGATGTGAGAGGACCTGTTAGGCTCTGGGCTATGCCATATCCCCATCATTTCTCTACAGGAAGACTTGCGTGGTATAAGAAATCAAACTGAATTAACCTTAGGGATGGAGCCAGAGATCACTGCTCTTACATGGTTTCTCCTTCAATTCCTGCCTTGAGTTACTCCTGCCTTGGTGTCTCTTGATGATGAACTATAACCTGTAAGATAAATAAACCCTTTTCTTCCCCAGGTTGTTTTCAGTCATGGTTACCACAGCAATGGACAGGAAACTAGAACAACTGGGTACTGCAAGGGTTGGTGGCTTGTACAAGAACTACATCTGTACAGACAGACATTTGAAGTTGGCCTTCATAGATGAAGTATCTCAAGTCTTGTCTGACCTGACCATGAGGAAGTATAAAAAGTTTATATTTACCAAGAAATGGGGAAGGGGTGCTTTAATGTTCATTGCTTCCTTCCCCCGCCCCCCTGTCTTATGTAGCCTATCTTGGCCTAGAACTTTTATGTCTCCAAAGACAACCTTGAATTCCTGCCTTTTTATACTTGTGACACAATACCAGGTTTATATGGAACTGTGGATCAAACCCAAGGCCCATTACCAGCTGAGCAAGCATCCTACTGACTGAATTGCATCCCCAGTGCTTTTCCTTTATGTTTGTATTTTTTAAATACATAGTTTGGGGCCTATGGGATGGCTCAATGGATGAAGGCACTTGTTGCCAAGACAACTCGAGTTCCATTCTGTGCATCCACATGGCAGAATGAGATATGGAGTCCTGTAAGTTGTCCTCTATTTCTATATGTGCACCATGACCCACACAGACAGACACACATTTTTTAAATGTAAAAGAATTAAGTACACAATTTACATAAATTTCATCACACAGGTAATTCTTACCTGTAATTGTGATTCTTCACTTTTTAACATTTTTTCTTACTGCTTTCAAATACTTATATACTTTACCTTTCACTACATAATATTTTAAGAAATGGAGTCTTCAAACTTCGATAAATGTTGATTTCCATTCTGAATTGTTATAAATAAGGTTTTTGTGCATCAAAGACAGTGTTTTAGGGCCAGTTCCCCAAGGCACAATGACGAAGTCAGAGTTTGAATAATTTTAAAGCTTATGTATGTGCATTACCCACTTGCTCGAGAAGCATTATCGTTCGTGTATAAAATTAATTTGCCTGTAAATTAAATTTAATTTCAAAGTACTTTTTATTGTTTTTCGATTCCATAAATTTTATAAGGTCATTACAGAAAAGTTAGACAATATAGGCATGTACTAAGAATGAAATAAAGACGGCAGGCAGCTTTACTCTGCAGAATGAACCAAGCAGTATCTTATTGCAAAGACTTCCAGAGAGATTACCATGGATACAGGCAATAGTATAGTAGTGTGTGTGTGTGTGTGCGTGTGTGTGCATGTGTGTGCATGTGTGTGTATCTTACACGCACATATATGCATAAGAAACTCTACAAGGTCTCACAAAAATGCTGCAGATTGTTATGAAGATTGAAGGTTCATTTATTTCCAGGATGCATACAAATATTGGGTGATGTGAGTTCCATGTGGACCCAAGGGTTCTATAAAAAGCTTTATAAAGCCAATGCAGAAGACTGGTCTTATCTTGGTACATGAAATTCCAGTTAATTGAATGCTTTAGGTATCTTTATTGCTCTAAGGAGAGATCCAGTTGGATTTGCTTGCTGTGTTCCGTCTACGATAGTTCTAGAGCACTGTTGCAAAGAACATGACGTGTCTCCTGCAAGACTCTTGTCCTCTTTGGTATTCTGCTTGTCTACATCTGTGCCATCTGTTTCTTTATCCGTAAGTTGCCGCATGTTCTTCACAGAAGAGCCCCTGTCTTCTATGAAGACAGGGGTGTGATGGTTTCATTCCTACCAACTTGTTTATAAGGCAAAAAAAAATCTGACTCAAGACACTTTAAGATCTGTTTTTGTATAGAAGATCTTTTTATATCCACTTTGGGGAGCTCAAATTATTCCTCTTTTCAGAGTCTGGGGCCTCATAAAGGCATTGTGCATGTCCAGTCAAAAGGAAAGGAAAATCAACATTCGTGGCATGTGCTGTAGATTGTATGTGAGTGTGTGTGTGTGTGTGTTACTGTGAATGTGTATAACAGTTTTCTAAAATCAGAGTTTCAGCTGCAGTTGGAGCAATACTAGTTTCATGTGGACCCAAGGTAAGATCTATGCAAAATATGTTTGACTAATAATTTGGCTCATTTTATTTGGGGGGGGGCCTTTTGTCTTTTAAATTTTCTCATTCCAAATTCATCGAGGTATTGAGTATTTTTGCCCCACTAAAACATTTGCTTATGTAGTACCTTCATATCTTGATATGTTCAATTCTGTCGGTTTCTAAATGAAAAAATAATGCATTTCTTGGTTTACATGGGAAAACCCTTTCCCTCTCTACCTCAAACTTGGACAGATAGTCTCTTGCAGTCTCCTGTGATGTGTAGATTCATTTTGTGTATGCTGTGAGGCAGAGCCCTTTATGAGTTTTCCTTTTAGTTGGCTAGTCAGTTGTTTCCATGCTGTATTGAATAATCCATCATCATTTTCTCACTGGCCTGTAGATAATGTAAGTCTCCTTATTTTCTGTTCTGCCTATTTTAGTGATAGGCAGATGTGTTTAGTGGCCAACAGTATCTAGACTACAAAGCACTGTGTGTGTGTGTGTGTGTGTGTGTGTGTGTGTGTGTGTGTGTGTGGTGTTTAGGATATGAACTTTCCCTACAGGCTCATGTTTTGAGTGTTTGGTCTCTGGCCAGTGGCACTATTTGTGGGAACATAGGAAGTGGGACTCACTTGGAAGAAGCCACTGAAGTCAGAACAAAAGTCTACAAAAATACCGTTGAGTTGGTTTTGTGTTGGCTAACTACTCCAAGGCATGGTACCTACCCTGAACTGCAGTTCATATAACCAATGAAATTCCATTAGATAAAACTTTTTTTTTCCTTTCCAAGCAAGTATCAGTTGCAGATAGTGTCTTTTTTATTTATTTATTTATTTTTATTGAAAAAAAATTTCCGCCTCCTCCCAGCCTCCCATTTACCTCCCACTCCTCTTCCCCTCCCCCCACTCCTCTCCCCCTCCCTCTCCAGTCCAAAGAGCAGTCAGGGTTCCCTGCCCTGTGGAAAGTCCAAGGTCCTCCCCCCTCCATCCAGGTCTAGGAAGGTGAACATCCAAACTGTTCATTTTCCTTTCTCAGTGCTGGGACCTTGTCTGGCTTGAACCTGTGCTGGCCTTGTAATTGCTGCCACAGTCTCTGGGAGTTCACATGTTTGTTCCCGGCTGCCCAGACCACAAAGTAATCACTCAGAAACTATATTAATAACAACACAGCTTGGCTTATTCGCTTATGCATATTTATTTCTAGCTCACTCTTACATCTTAAATTAACCCATTTCTATTCTGTGTATTGCCACATGTCTGTGGCTTACTGGCAAGATTCTGTCCGGCATCTGTCTCAGGCAGGGCTACATGACTTCTTACTGACTCTACCTTCTTTCTCTCAGCATTCAGTTTAGTTTTCTCCACCTACCTCTATTTTGCCCTGCCTATTGGCCCAAAACAGCTTCTTTATTAACCAATGGTATTCACAGCATTCAGAGGGGAATCCCACATCAACATGTGAGTTCTTCATGCTGCCTCAGTCTCTGGGAGTTCATATGTAACCTATGTATGAATCACATTTAATAGAAACTCAGAGAGAGTAATTGGAGTTCAACCTGAAGATCTGAAAAGTAAAACAGACAGTCACTGGCTCTTACTGTGACCTCGGTCCAAAAATGGCATCCTGCCTCCAAGAATTTCAGAACGAGACTGTGTCTGAGAGCTGTTTCCTCCCATTTTATAATCCTCTCTAGAGCTAGGATTAAAGGCGGGTACCGCCCAGTTTCTCTGGCAACCAGAGTGGCCACTGGTATTAAAAGTGTGTGTTACCACTGCCTGCTAACTTCCCTGGTGTAAGGCTGACCAGTGGAGCTGTTTTACTCTCTGATCTTCAGGCAAGCTTTATTTATTAAAGTACAAGTGAAATGCCACTACATAACCATGCTGCCACAATGTCTGGGAGTTCACATGTGCCCCGTGCATGCTGCCACGGTCTCTGGTAATTCACATGTGACTCCGTCCTTTCGTGTCTGGAGGGCAGATTGTAAGAGCTCAGAGGTTGGTGAATGATTTGAAGGAAACTGTGTCCTATAGTTGCTTTTATTCACGGTATTGTAATTCTCTATCTTACAGAATGCATATTCTTTTATAAAATGAATTTTAGCAGATACTATAGTCTGTCACTTATCTTAATGCATATACGTTCTAAATTTTACATTTTATTGTTTATGATTGTTGTTTATATTGCTTTCCCTACCTTGAATGTTTGCTGGAGCTTGTTATTGGACTGAAGTAATTCCTTAGGACTCTTGAGGTCCTTGATGCCATACTTCCTGAATGACTACACATATGAGCATGTTTGACTCCTCTCCCTTAGGTGAGAACTGTCTTCAGCAGTTTTAGAAATCTGAGGTTTCCAAGTGTACTAGTGTGTGTGCGCTCACGATCATGTCAGCCATGCTTCTAAAAAATGACATCCGATATTTCTCATTTGTTATTTTCTAAAGAAGCAGCCATACTTTCAATGACTTCGCATTGTTGCTCCACTAACTTCTTACACACACAAGTCATGGCAGGCTGCTTCTTTAAATACTTTAAGGGGAGTAGAGCCATTGACCATTCATTTACATGTTGTGATGGCGGTCTTCATGTGCTACAGTGGCAGGTCCAGGAGCCGCAACAAGAACTAAAAGCCCTCCACCCCAGCCAGGCCTGAATGCCTGAACTAGGTACTGTCTTTCCCGTTACACAGAACGTTTGCCCACCTCTGCCCTAGCCTGGCCCAGAAGGAGAGGGTTCCAGTGAGGGCATTTCAAACCTATGAAGAGCAATGGTGGAGCCATTTTCCAGTCTGACAATCATTCAGTACTTTCCCTATTATCACATCACCCATGTGAGCTACTGGAAGTTCATGAGATAAATTTGAAAATACCTTTCTGAATTGATGGGCACACCAATACCCTCTGCAAAGCCAGGTCTACTACCACCCATGATACAAACCTGCCTGCATTGCAGGTTTCAGTTTCACTCTGAGTGAGGAAGGAGCAGGGGAGAGCAGAAGATGCTCTTTCTGGGTAGCTGTATAAGTTCGGTGCTGGATCCAGCTGTCATATTATTGAAGTTGCTTAGTTCCTCAAAGCAAAAATTCCTTTAGGGCAGAGCAATCTTGCTAGTGGAAGAGGTTTAATTTATTAACAGTCTAATTTAATTTTCTCTGTTTGGACAGAGTGTAATTTGGAGCTGGTGAGCAGCCCTTAGAAGAGTTCTGTTGCTTTGGCTGACAATTATGTGACTTTAGTTGCGCTCTCTCTGAGCCACGCTGCTCACACATACATGACAGATTTATTTTCTCTTCCTCTGTAGGTGCTGTTTCAAATCAATGCTTTGGGGAGAGCAACTTAGGCAGACAAGGTAGCTCGCCCAATTCAGCTTATGCCAAATTACATTCAGTATCGAGGGTGAAACATTTTAAATCAGAGAATCAAAAAATACAAGTTCTTTTACGGTTCCTAATTGGAAAAGGTAATGTGTTCAACAGTGCCCCGGGCCTGCTCTGGAGGTAATTCCCCTCCCCAGATGGAGTGGCTCCCGCTCATCACACAGGACCAAACATACAGGAAGGACTCCCTGCTTCTTGACAATACGGAGTTTAATCTAAATTCACTTTCTCTTCCATCTACAAGCATTTAGCTTGCATAAATCACTGAGCAAGCAACATGAATTTAAGGCCATTCTGTAGTTGGCTGTTTTCATATGTATCTAGAAATAGTCGCACAATCTTAGCAGGGGAAGAAATTAAACCCATCTGTTCCGAAGATGTGAGAAGGAAAGAAAAAGCTCCCTTTGCCATCACAGGCTGAAAGCTTTACACGGATTTGCAAACTTGTGGACTTCTGGGGGTCAGGCCAGGTACTCCAGTCCTTAGTTGTTTCATTGGCAAACTGAGACACCGTGTTCTAACTAGAGGCTAGACCCTGTGCTAAGCCCTTGAAATATGAAAATGTTTATTGAAATGTTTCATTCTTATAACAACTCCATGTGGGCAGGCACTATTATTAAAATCCAATTGACAGGTAAGGAAACTGAGGTTGCCTTGCTTAGCCTGGGTGAGGGGCCAAACTCCTAAATACTAAGCTACTATGCCTATGTCCCATCTCTGTTAGCATCCTTCACTGTGAAAGAGAAATATTTGTCTCCTAGCAACATGAAGTATCCTTGGCTCACCCAGAGCTCCCACAGTACCCCTATGACAAAGCTCCTGTAGGCTGATTCCAATTCTCCTGATTTTTCCTGGGGGGTTTGCATTGTTAGATCATGCGTCAGATGGAATCTATAAACCTACTGGCTCTCAAAGATCTGCTGTGGGCTCAAGCCCACAGTGTGTTCAGTTGATCTTTATGGCCTGACATCAATTCGTGACATCCCTTGAAGTAAGCTCCTTGGAAGTGCCACTTGGCATTGTAGAGATGTGGTCTGCCTGAGATGGCTTTCACACAGAAAGGTGACTAGATCTCAGATCAAAATACATTGGGTTTAGAGACCCTCCAGCATCTTTTGCCATTTCCAGACAGATACTTGTAGCACTGGCAATCTATGGATGAACCATATTTTACAGTTTATAATAATCATTTCTGCCTCAGCGTTGTTAAAATTCCATTGTTTCAAGGCTGGTGTGCGGGAGAAAATCAGCTAACCAGAAAGGGAGAATTACCCAGCAGCCACCTTTCCTCTGGGTGCTACTTTGTTGGTCTTTATATTAAATATATTATTGTCATGTAACACGGAAACCTATGACATAATTATTAAAACCATTTGGCAGATGAGAAGATTAAAACCAATCGAGACTGGAGCAATAGTTCAGTGAGTTGTCAGAGTCCATGGATGTGAATCTGTTCCACTTTGGCCAAAGGTCAGAGAATTTAGGCCTATTCTTGCTCCTTCAAGATTATGACAAGAGATTTGACCCAGGGTGTGTCTACTACAGGATGCTTGGCCTAGGGCGTGGTTGCTGCATGTACTGCTTAAACAACAGAACACTTAACTCAGGACATAGTTACTTGATGCTAATTTCTCTGTTTGTTCTTTGTTAAAATCCTTTGCCTTCTTCCTCTCTACCCCCCTCCCCCACCTTTTGGTTGGGGTGTGTGAGGCAAATGGAAAATAAATGCTGGTGAACTCAGTATTCACTGGGGTGCCCTCCTGCCTCTATTTTGTGTCTTTCTTTTGTATCTCTGCTTTTTTCTACCTAACGTTTCTAATCCACACACCCCCTACTCTGGAACGTACAAACCTGTCAAGACTGGACCTTGACAGATGTCACCCCAAGGTGGGACCCCAACAGAGAGTAAAGTGCTTGCCACGCAAGCATGCGAACCTGAGTTCAGATCCCCAGCACCCATGTAAAAGCCAGGCAAGGAGGTGCATGTCTATTTTACACCTGAGCTGGATGAGGTCACGTGGATCCCCAGATCTCAATGGCCAGCTAGTCCAGCTGAAACAGTGAGCTTTGGGTTCAGTGAAAAATCCTGTCAATAACAACAACAACAATCATAATAATAATAATAATGACGATGATGGTGATGATGATGTGGGGAGTGATAGAGCAAGACACATGCTGTCTATCTCTGGCTCCCACATGCACATCTGCACACACAGGTACCACACACACAGCCACATAGAAGGAAACCCCATCGTGCAGTGGAGTTTGCTCTGAGGAGTAGAGAAAGTTGCTGGCTATACTATTGGAGACTATACGGGTTCTATCAAATTTAACAGTTTGTAAGCGGGTTTGGAGCAGGACTTCCCACATTCAAAATTTGCTGGTGGAATTCTGAAAGACAGTGTTATCACAAGCCTCCAAACGAGAAGCATATCAGGGTCCTGCAGCACTTAGAGAACACCACAGGCAGTTTCTCTACAGGAGAATGGGTGCTTGGTTTTATGAGGCAGGCAGGGACTGGGGGGGGGGCACACATATGTAAACAAGAACACTTTATTTCCATAGCTCACTTTCATATGCAAAGATGCCAAGAGAAGGACTTACTGAGTTTGCCTAGAATTCAACAGACTCTCCAGGTTTTTTTTTTTTTTTTGACTCAAATTAGATGGATTTTTTTTTAATTTTATTTTTATTTTTATTTTTTACAGTTTTTATAGCATAGATATGAAGTCATGCTCTCTCATTTCCCTGGGAGGGAACTCCAATCCCTGGGATGGCAATCTCAAAGAGTGCTGCTCAAGATGGCTCCATAGACTCGGGTTTGTAATCTCTTTTTGCCCCAGTGATTCAGACACTTCACAAAGGCTGCTGAAGAACAAGAGGCCAAGGCAACAAGGAATAGAGCTGACCCCTTCTGGCTTGTTGGCCTTTTGTTAGAAAGTGGCAGTTGGTAGCTGAAGATGGAGTTTCTAATGGGTGCTGGAGGCTGAACATCTAAGGCAGAGGATCAGAACTCACTGGTGGGGCTTTCTTGGTATCTAAAAGGGAAAAAATACCAACAAAAACAAATGAAGGCTGCTCCACTGAGTTCATTGATCAACCCTACAGGATCATCCCAAACCAGGAAGGAAGCAACTCACTGTACTGCACCTACAATGTGCAGCCTGTGACAATCTTTGCCTAGTGCGGCCTACAAAAGCTGAAAGGTTAGCCACCCCTTGGAGCATTTCCCATACCGCTGCAGACCGGTTCCCCCAAACACTAAGACCGGATTCTCGATTGGAGATAAGGAGCTGTGATGGGAAAGTCAGCATTTAAAAAAGACACGGGCAAAGAAAAGCATACTATAGTTGCCTTTGAGTGAACTTGCAAAGCTCACTTTTAAACAGAGAAAGGAAGCTAACAGCTAGATCAGACCATAAGTGAACAGGAGCTGCTTACTCCGGTCTACGCGTTTCCTATTCTAGCCTCTTACCAACGTCACTCTCTCTCAATTATATGATTTTCCATATGTTTACCAGGGAGGACAAGACTTCCCTCTCACTGTTCATCAAAACTGCCTTATTTTTGGCCTTTTCTGGCTCCATCCTAATTAAAAGACAAGTTTGCCACATCTTATTCAAGGGAATGCTGAGATACCCAATCACATATACCTTTATAATGCATACAGAATGGTTCCTATTGTCATATGTAAATATAGGAATATCCACAGACCCAGACTGTGTGTGAGGGCGCACAGATCTTTCTGAGGACGCTTTGTCAGTTCCTTCACAAAGGTCTTATGTCTTTGGATTTCACTTAGTCATCCTTTGTTACTATTTTGATACATTAAAAATATTTTTTAAATTACTTATAATTTTGATATATATAACCTTTAGTGAATGAAATTTTCACTGACAAGGGACTTTTGATGAGCTCTACTCAAGGCCCCAGGACCTAGCAACTCTGTAGTGATAAGGGAGGAATGATCCTTTTAGAACTTAATATTCTGCTAGACTATCATTCAAGAAAACTTCCCACTTAAGAATCTATACAAAAATATTCTTTCTCTAATTTTTCATGTGTGTGTGCTTGTTGTAAGTATCTGTCTATATGCATTTTGTGGAGGCTGGAATTTGATACCATGAATCCTCAATTGCTCTTGCATATGATTCATTGAGGAGGCCTCTTCTCTTGGTCAAACATAGAGTTTGCACATATGGCCATCTTGCTGTGGGAACCCATTGCTTCCACATTCCAAGGATGGAATCACAAGTGGGCATCCATACCCACCCAACATTTATGTAGCTTTTAAGGTTCCATACCTCCAGTCCTCACTCCTATTCAGCAACTGCTTTAGCCACAGAATCATCTCTCTCAAATAATTATCAAACATATCTTTCATCAAGGAAAAAGAATAAGCCAGTAAAGACTTATGAAGCAAAAATCAATGGGGTTGGGAGATTTTGGATTTTTTTCTCGTTCCCCCACTTATAGAATTAGTTACTTATGTGTCTCTTTGATCAAATTAGCTGACAAAAACTTCTTAATGAGGAAAGATTTTGTTTTTGGCTTGTGTCTTAAGAAGGTATCAGTTCAGTCAAGTGGTCCATCTCAATTCATAATGATGGTGAAGCCAATGTTGTCTATCTCCGTTCGTAATGATGGGGAAGCCAATGTGGTCCATCTCAATTCATAACGATGGGGAAGTCAGAGTGGTCCAGCTCAGGCCATGACAGTGAAAGTGTGTGGCTGAGTCAGTGCACATCACAACAATCAGGAAGTGGAGAGTACACAAGAGAACGAGAATGAGGGTGTGTATAACTACCAAAAGCTTGCCTTTAGTGACATTCTTCAACCAACCAGGCCCTGACTCCTAAAGACTTTGGGCCTCCCAAAATAACATCAGCAGTGGGGAAACAGCCATTCAAACCATGATACTATGAGAAGCATTTCAAGTCTAAACCATGATAACTATGAAGTATCTAGATGTGGCCTTATACCAATTTTTCCTGCTTCATATGCAAGGCATACCTTTATCCTGAGATATGGTTTTTTTTTCTTTCCTAATTTTACTTTTTTTTGGGCTGGAGCCTAGCCTATAGTGACTTGAACCATCTCTCGGCCCTTTCTTTATAAATTGCATTTATTTCTCAATTTGTTTTTTTTTTCAATTGAGTATGTGTGTGTGTGTGTGTTCCATACCTGAACCAATGTGTGGAGTGCTCACCTATGCATATACCCGTAGAAGCCAGACACAGACATCTTCCTCTGTTGTTTTCCATCATTATTTTTTTTTAAGATTTATTTATTTATTAAGTATACAACATTCTGCCTCCATGTATGCCTGCACGCCAGAGGAGGGTGCCAGATCTCACTACAGATGGCTATGAGCCACCATGTGGTTGCTGGGAATCGAACTCAGGACCTCTGGAAGAGCAGCCAGTGCTCTTAACCACTGAGCCATCTCTCCAGCCCCCTCCATCATTATTTTTAGAGACAAAATTTCTTACTGAATCTGGGACTAGTTGTTTTGGCTAGATTGGTTAACCACCATGTAATCAGACATTTCTCTATGTCCTCTTGTTCCAAAATACCTGGAGGCCACTTCCCAAATAATCAAATCAGGGACTTAATACTACTTATAAATGTTTGGTCAATAGCTCAGGCTTATTACTAGCTAACTCCTACATTATAAGTTAACCCATGTTACATATTTACTCTCTGTCACCTGGTGGTACTTTTGTTACCATGGCACATTCATCTCCTGTTCCCTCTGCATCTGGCTGGCGACTCATTACCCCACCCTTCTTCTTCCCATCATCCTTAGTTTGGTTACCCCACCTATACTTCCTGGCCAGTCAAGGTTTTATTAAACCAATTCAAGTAACAAATCTTTACAGTGTACAAGAGGATTATTACACAGCACCACCAAGTGCTCAGGATGTCCACATCACTGTGATTGCAGCCATATAGCAGTAGTCACACTAGGCAATATCTCATGGTGGCCTTGATCTGAATTTCCCTGGTGATTCATTATGCTGAATATTCTTTTCATATACTTTTTGACCATTTGTATGTCTCTCTAAAGAAATATCTTGGATTTTCTTTCTAGTTTTTTTTTTTTCATTTTCTTTCAGTCCAGGAAATTGTACCCAGGACACCAATAAAGTAT
Organism: Alexandromys fortis; assembly: GCF_014885135.2. Classification (NCBI taxonomy): domain Eukaryota; kingdom Metazoa; phylum Chordata; class Mammalia; order Rodentia; family Cricetidae; genus Alexandromys; species Alexandromys fortis. Next base: position 4,716,295 of record NW_026068002.1, read on the forward strand.
AACTCTAGCTTCCAAAATACTGTTTTCAATCCTAAAAAACTTCATTTTTTATTCCTTCATATTCTCTTCTTTTGAAAATCGTATTAGAGACACTTGAAATGTTTCTTGTAATAAGTGTGTTTATCTACACTTTTAGTGCATGTTAATTTTTGTTTGTTCTCTTTGGAATTCTAGAACATGCTGTATTTTATACTTCAGTCTTCCTCGTGATTCATTTCATTTGAAATGGACCTAAGAGATTTTTTTTAAATGACCAGATAGTGAAATAGAAAAATAGAAACACAACAGAAATGGAAATAGCCAACAATACATAAAAACATGTGCTCCTGCTAGTAAAACAAGAACAAACATTCATAGAGTGCTGCCAGGCACCCCTTTAAACCCTTCCAAGCCTTTTATTTCATCTTAACTTAATACAGCAACTTGTAAAATTCTCTGTTTTATAATGCACTGATTCAGTGACTTGCAACAGATCAAATATCAAACGATTGAACTGGTGTTTGAACTGCTCATCTACGGCTGTGTTTCCAGACATGACAACCATAAACAATGTGTGAATACAATTCCAAGATTCAGTTCTCCAGTCTCATGTTCACACTTCATGGGTGGCTCAATGCATTGGTTTCTTTTCCTGTTGGTATAATAAAATACTCAGACAAGAGTTGGGCATTATTGTACACCCCTTATATCTATCTGAGTGCTCTGAAGGCAGAAGCAGGTGTGTCTGTGAGTTCAAGATCAGCCCAGTCTACATAGTGAGTGATAGCCAATCTAAAAACATAAACAAACATCTCCAACCAACCAAAACAAGTTAAAAGAGAAGGAATTTATTTCAAGTCATGGTTCCATGTCTTTCATGGCAGGGAAGTCATAATGGCAAGAGTCAGAGGTAGTTGGTAACATTGCATCTGTTGTCAAGAAGCAGCAAGAAAGGATGGAGATGACTCAGTGGTTAAGAACACTGGATGTTCTTCCAGAGGAACTGGTTTTGGCAGCAACTCACACCTACTTGTAATTCTAGTTTCTGGGGGTCCAGTGTTCTTTTCTGCCCTGCAGGGGTACCAGGCACTCACATTGTGCACAGATATGCAGGTAGGCAAAACATCCATAGAGAGAGATTTTCAAAATATTTCTTAAGAAGCAGAGAGAGGTAACACTAGGGCTCAGCTTTCTTTGTCCACTTTCTACAGCCCTGGCTCCCCACTTAGGGAAGGTGCCGCCCACGGTGAGTGGACTGACCCACCTCTCTTTGCATTATAAAGACAATCCCCCTCAGCCATGCCCAGAGGGCCATCTTCCAGGTGATTCCAGAGCCTGTCAAATTGGTAATTCACATTTACCGTCATATCTAATCTGTCACCACATTGGAAATATTGGTATGAACAGAAGCATCAACAGGACAGGGCCACTCTACAGACTCTGCTTATAAGTGGACCAAAATGACCTCTGCAGACAGGCATTCTTTCCCTTCCTCCTGGAATACTCCATTTGAAGAACAAGACTCCAGAAGACAGCCCTATGAGGTTAGCGAGGAAAATGTTAATGAAGCAGGGAGATGTTGATTTCATTTAAAGAAGCATCACAAGGGGCTGTGCAATGGTGGCACATGCCATTAATCCCAGCACTCGGGAGGCAGAGGCAGGAGGATCTCTGTTTGTTCAAGGCCAACCTGGTCTACAAGAGCTAGTTCTACGACAGGCTCCAAAGCTACAGAGAAACCGGGGCTCAAAAAACAAACAAACAAATAAATAAGCATCACAGTTCATATTGCAGTTGGAATATGGGAAAATACAAATATTTATAAGCTTCTCAGAAATTCAAATCTTCACATAGGGAAATTTGGCAAATTATGTCAAATTAAAAATGTACATACTCTACAGCCCTGTAGTTCTATTTCTGGATACATTATTCAGAAAACCTCTTAAACAGTTAAGGTGACTACAGTAATTTTTGTGGGAGGATGGTTTGAAAACTGAAAAGCCAGAAAACACATAGAAATACTAATTTATTTTTAATGTATAGTATTAATGAGATATACTCATAAATTTAAATTTTGAAAATAATAAAAGAAAACATACATGACCTGACAACAAAGAAAGCCACAGATAATATTTGTGGTTTTTAATAATAGCTAATATTAGATATGTTTAACCACACAAAACAGCCTGACACACTGTTCATGAGTCTTTGAGTTGCTATGAAAGCTACAGACTGCAGAATAGGGGCCAATTATTAACACAGGAAGAGAAAAGAAAGCAAGGGGACAAGAAAAATCTTTGAGTTGCTGGAACTAATAATTTTTAAAATATTAGAAATGGGGGTGTTAAACTCTATCATGGATGGAGTGTTTGCCTAACATTTATGATGCTCCTGGTTGATGCCTAGCACTGTAAACAAGGGAAATAGAAAAATGAGGTCTAGTGAGATGTTTCAGTGGGTAAGAGCTCTTGGTGTGAAGGCATGAGGACCAGAGCTGGAATCCCCAGCACTCACTTAAAATGCTACACAAAGAGGTACATGCACCTGTAACTCCAGTGCTGTGGCCGGGGAATGGAGATGAAGGATGGATAGAACAGACAGCCCCTGGCTTATGGAAATGAACATAGGCATGTGTACACACACACACCCGCATACATATTTACACACACGTATACACACAGATACACACACAGTAAGAGATGTTGGGGAAGGAGGAAAAGGAATGCATGGACTCCCTTCCCATACTCACAAAATAATTCTATGGAAAGGCTTGGATAGGATGTTGCTGGTTAATTTTGGACAAATTTCAATCAAAAACAATTTTCACTGTAATTATAGAAGCTAGTATTTCTATACGTTAAGTTTGTAATGCCACATTTACTTCTCCTCTGAAGAAACAGGTGCCTTAAGATTATTAGTTAATGGCACGTGGAAACAGATGTCTTAAAATTATCCATTGGAAACTCTGAAACAGCTTGCTCCACTACTGAGTAAGTGAACAACCACATGGTGGGACACCTCACTTTCTAGGACCTCCACAGTGGGACAAAACCCCAGGCCCCTCCTCCAACTCCTTCGGATTTTATAGCCAGCCAGCAGGAGAGTTACCTGCACGTAGGCTCCCCCAACACCCAACCCCATCCACCTGACCTTCCAAGCTCCTAGCCCCCTCCCCCAAACTCACCTATCTTCCTGCAATCTCAGTGGAACTCTGAAACACAGCTTGCTACAATACTGAGAGGACTAAGAGCTTGATACAATACTAAGAGTACCAAGAGCTTGCTATAATACTGAGGGGACCAAGAGCTTGCTACAACACTGAGGTGACCAAGAGAGCAAACCAGGAGAAAAGACCAAGAGAGCAAGCTTAGAGAGACCTCAGAGGCTTCATGAGACACAGACCCAAAAAAGAGTAACCCCCTGTGTCCCTGTATCTTACTGGATCACCATGGATTAAAGTTAGAACTTAACAACAATACTACTCTCAGAAAGCCTACAAACTCATAGAATTGAACAGCAAACTACTAAACCACCCCTGGGTCAAGGAAGAAATAAAGAAAGAAATTAAAGACTTCCTAGAATTTAATGAAAATAAAGGCACACCATATCAAAACCTATGGGACACTATGAAAGCAATGCTAAGAGGAAAGTTCATAGCACTAAGTGCCCACATGAAGAAAATGGAGAAAGCTCACATCAGTGACTTAACAGCACACCTGCAAGCTCTAGAACAAAAAGAAGCAGACTCACCCAGGAGTAGAAGACAGAAAATAATCAAATTGAGGGCTGAAATCAACAAAATAGAAACAAAGACAAAATGCAAAAAATCACTGAAACAAAGAGCTGGTTCTTAGAGAAAATCAGCAAGACAGACAAACCCTTATCCAAACCAATCAAAAGGCAGAGAGAAAACATCCAAATTAACAAAATCAGAAATGAAAAGGGGAACATAACAACAGACACTGAGGAAGTTCAGAGAATCATTAAGTCATACTGCAAAAACCTGTTCTCCACAAAATTGGAAAATGTAAAAAAAGCACACTTTTCTAGGTAGATACCATATACCAAAATTAAATCAAGACCATGTGAGCAATTTAAATAGACCTATAAACTGCAAGGAAATAGAAGCTCCGCCCCCCCTAAAAAAAAAAAAAAACTCCCAACCAAAAAAAGGCCAGGGCTGGATAGTTTTAGTGCAGAATTCTACTAGAACTTCCAAGAAGAGCTAATACCTATACTCCTCAATGTGTTCCACATAATAGAAACAGAAGGAACATTGCCAAACTCTTTTTGGGAGGCTACAGTTGCCCTGATATCAAAACCACAAAAAGACCCAACCAAGAAAGAGAATTACAGACCAATCTCACTCATGAACATGAATGCAAAAATACTCAATAAAATACTGGCAAACCAAATCCAAGAACACATCAATAAAGCGTCTACCATGATCAAGTCAGCTTCATCTTTGAGATGCAGGACTGGCTCAACATATGAAAATCTATTGATGTAATCCATCATATAAATAAATGGAAAGAAAAAAACCATATGATCATTTCATTAGATGCTGAAAAAGCATTCAACAAAATCCAACAACCCTTCTGATAATGGTCTTGTAGAAATCAGGGATATAGGAAAATATCTAAATATAATAAAAAGCAATATACAGCAAGCTGACAGCCAACATCAAATTAAATGGAGAGAAACTCAAAGTGATTCCACTAAAATCAGGAACAACACAAAGCTTTCCACTCTCACCGTATCTCTTCAACATAGTTCTTGAAGCTCTAACTATAGCAATAAGACAACAAAAGGAGATCAAGGAGATACAAATTGGAAAGAAAGAAGTCAAACTTTCTTTATTTGCAGATGATATGATAGTATATATAAGTGACCCCAAAAACTCTACCAGAAAACTCCTACAGCTGATAAATAACTTCAGTAATGTGGCAGGATACAAGATCAACTCAAAAAAAAAAAAAATCAGTAGCCCTCCTATATACAAATGATAAAGAAGCTGAGAGGGAAATCAGAGAAATATCACCTTTCACGATAGCCAAAATTAACATAAAATATCTTGGCATAACACTAACTAAAGAAATGAAAAACCTATTTGACAAGAAATTTAAGTCTTTGAAGAAAGAAATTGCATAAGATACCAGAAAATGGAAAGATCTCCTATGTTCTTGGATAAGTAGGATCAATATAGTAAAAATGGCAGTCCTACCAAAAGATAGATGCAATGCAATCCCCCATCAAAACCCCAACACAATTTTTCACAAATCTCTAAAGAACAATAATCAACTCCACATGGAAAAACAAAAAACCCAGGATAGCCAAAACAATTCTGTATAATAAAGGAACTTCTGAAAGGATCAACATCCATGACATCAAGCTCTATTACAGAGCTACAGTAATGAAAACAGCTTGGTACTGGCATAAAAACAGGGAAGTTGATCAATGGAATCAAATCGAAGTCCCGAATATTATTCCACATACCTATGAACACCCGATTTTTGACCAAAAAAAGCTAAAATTATACAATGGAAAAAAGAAAATATCTTCAACAAATGGTGCTGGCATAACTGGATATCAAAATTTAGAAGAGTGAAAATAGATCCATATCTATCACCATGCACAAAACTCAAGTCCAAATGGATTAAAGACCTCAATATAAATCCAACCACACTGAACCTGATTGAAGTGAAAGTGGGAAGTGAAGTAGTCTTCAAAGCATGGGCACAGGAGACCACTGCCTAAATATAACTCCAGTAGCACAGACACTGAAAGCAACAAGTAAATAAATGGGATCTCCTGAAACTGAGAAGCTTCTGTAAAGCAAAGGACACAGTCAATAAGACAAAAAGGTAACCTACTGAATGGGAAAAGATCTTCACCAACTTCACATCAAAGGATTGATCTCCAAAATATATAAAGAACTCAAGAAATTAGACATCAAAATTCTAAATAACCCAATTAAAATGGGGTACAGAACTAAACAGAGATGCTCAAAAGAAGAATCTCAAATGGCCAAAAGATACTTAAGGAAATGTTCAACAACCTTAGCCATCAGGGAAAAGCAAATCAAAATAACTCTGAGATACCATCTTACGCCTATCAAAATCAAAAATCAAGATCAAAAACATCAATGATAGCTTTTGCTGGAGAGGATGTGGAGTAAGAAGAACACTCATCCATTGCTGGTAGAAATGTAAATTTGTACAACTACTTTGGAAATCAGTATGGCAGTTTCTCAGAAAATTGTGAACCAACCCACCTCAGGATCCAGCAATACCATATTTGGGCATATACTCAAAAGATGTGCAATCATACTACAAAACATCTGTTCAACTATGTTATAGCAGCATTGTTTGTAATAGCCAGAACCTGGAAACAACCTAGATGCCCCTCAACCAAAGAATAGATAAAGAAAATGTGGCATATTTACACATTAGAGTACTACTCAGCTGTAAAAAAAAAAAAAAAGATGACATTGGGACTGGAGAGATGGCTCAGAGGTTAAGAGCACTGGCTGCTCTTCCAGGTATCCTGAGTTCAATTCCCAGCAACCACATGGTGTCTCACAACCACTCGAATGAGATCTGGTGCCCTCTTCTGGAATGCAAGTATACTTGCAAGCAGAACACTATATACATAATAAATAGATAAATCTTTTTTAAAAAATGACATCTTGAATTTTGCATGCAAATGAATGGAATTAGAAAACACTATCCTGAGTGAGGTAACCCAGACCCAAAAAGATGAATATGGTATGTACTCACTCATAAGTGGATACTAGCTATAACCAAAGAATATTGAGCCTATAGCTCATAATCCTAGAGAAGCTAAGTAATCAGGTGAACCCTAAGAAAAACATATAAAGATCCACCAGGAAAGTAGAAACAGAGAAGATCGCCTGAAAAAATTGGGAGCATGGGGGTGGGGAGAGAAGGAAGGGTGGAAGGGGGGAAAAAGGGAGTAGGGGAGGGGTGAGGAGAACTTGTGGGAATAAGATAGTCAAGAAGGAGGAAGGACAGAGCTGAGAGCAAGGAAAGAGATCTTAATTGAGGGAGCCATTATAGGGTTATCAAGAAACCTGGCTCTAAAGAAATTCCCAGGATTGCCCCAGCTAAGACCCTAAGCAATAGAGGAGAGGGGGCTGATCTTGACTTGCCCTGTCGTCAGACTGATGAATATCTTAACTATCACAATAGAGCCTTCTCCAGCAACTGATGTGAAAGACCCCCGGTGTGGGAAGACTGTCCCTCAAGTCTCGGGATAACACGACCCCTCCCCCCCAGTAACTCACGAGAGACTGTCCTTGCTGCAATCACACGAGGTTTATTCGACAAGACAGGAACCAGTGCACTGGGGCCGAGACTCATAACCCACGCAGGGAAGGATTTTGACCCCACGTAACTGGGAGAAGGGGTTTTTAAGGGAAGAAACTACAGCCCAGTAATCCGAAGGGGGTAGGGAGGGCATCATAGAAAATTCCAAAAATACCAATGATAATCACAAAGGGGCAATTCCCTGTTTCTCAAGATTATTCTCAAGATTACAATCTAACTTTATCTTCAGCTAGTTCTTGAAACTGAACCAGCTATTCCTAGGTTTCTGATTCTCCCCTTCCTGCTTAGATTTTTGGCTCTAATTTTTTTTTTTTTTTTTTTTTTTTTTTTTTTTTTTTTTTTTTTTTTTTTTTTTTT
>NW_026068002.1:4724294-4731686 GCF_014885135.2 Alexandromys fortis
TTTTGGGAAACTATTGTCTTTGGATGGATACCTTGCTCAGCCTAGATATAGTAGGGAAGGGCCTTGGGCCTTCTCCTAATCAATGTGCCTTATCCTCTCTGAGAAGTGGATGAGGCTGGGGTAAGGGGTAGGTGGAGGGAATGGCAGGAGTGGATAGAGTGGGAGCTTGAATTGGTGTGTATAATGAAAAAAATATAGTTTGTTTTCTTTTGTAAAAAAAAGAAAGAAAAAAAGAAAAAAAATCACTAATTGTATATTTGCCATGTGTAAGTTTTATGATGTGTAAACAAAACTGAAGAAAAAAACTATGAAAAATAACCAAAAAGTTTGTTGGCAAAAAATATTAAAATAAAAAATAAAATTATCAGTTGATGGTACTGAAGACATGAGGTATGGAACACTGTTGTTGACATTAACAGATAAGGATGTGTCTATAGACAACCAGAGATTTCGTATGCTATTGAAAATAACGTGGTAAAAATTCCAAGTAGGGTGTTACAACCTTAAAATGTTAAATATTATCTCCATGGTAACCACGAGGAAACAGGTATAGAATGTACACAGAAATAAATGAGAAGAGAATTAAACCATCTCCCTACAAAAAAAAGTGGATTAAATGTAAAAGGTGGAAATAAGGGAGGACATGAAGGAATGAAAGCACCCCATACTACAGAAAAAGCAGTCTCTGACCCCCCCAAAATAGTCTAACTGTAGACTGCCTACAAGGGACTCGGTAGCTCAAAGAGCACAAATAGGTTGTAAGTAAAAGGATATAAAACAGTTTTTAAACAAAACTATCATGATACAGTAATCCTCCTGGACATCATTCAATGTCAATCACTGTCAAAATCCCAGTGATGTTTTATATAAAAACAGAGCTCCATGCTGATATCCTTCAGCATCCCAGGGCCCTATCAGTGAAAACCATCTTGTTAAGAACAATGCTACATGATTTCCGCCTTCTTGGCTTTGAACTTGCCATATAGATACTGTTATTAAAACTGCATGATCGTGACCGAAAGTTGAACATATTGAGGAATGGGATGCAATGCAGTGATCAGGCCAACCCTCATGTATATGTAAAAATTATGTTTGCAAGGGAGTTACGACATCCAATAGGAAAAGGACAGGCTTCCTTTCAACAAATGATAGTTGGGAGACTGGATATCGGCATGCAAAATAGGAAAAAGGGGGAAAGGAGAGAAACTCAGTTTATTTATTCTTTATTTAATTTTGAGAATTTCATACATGACTGTATTATTTATATCATCTCTCCCTTCCTTCTTCTCTAAGTCTTCTCTGGCCTTCTCAAGTTCATACTGAGATTATTTAATGCTGCTCATATGTGTTTAAGGCTGATCCCTTGGAACTGGTTAATGGGGGCAGGAGTGAAACCTCAATTCTGGTTTTTACAGAATTCTGGTCTTACACTGATTCTCCATCTTTCTTTCTTTCTTTCTTTCTTTCTTTCTTTCTTTCTTTCTTTCTTTCTTTCTTCCTTTCTTTCATTCTTCCTTCCTTTCTTTCTTTCTTTCTCTCTTCTTTTTTTAATTTTTTTTGATTCTTTTTCTTTCAACCACAAAAGAACTGTAATGAGATAAATATTATATTCTTCATGAGCCTCAAAAGAGGTCCAATAGCCTATCCAAAGTCAGAATGCAAATTGTTGATGTGAAAAGTGGGTTCTGTCCAACTCCTATTTAAGCCTTTCAAGCCAGACTACCTAGTGACCCCAAGTAGAAGTACCTTGGGTTAATTTCAAATCTAAAAAAATAGTCTACAGATGAAGGAAAGATACAATGTATGTCCTCTGGAACTGGAGAGTTGAGAGTTTGGCGGAGTAGGGTGTCTAAAGATAGATACCTATCTTCCAATAGGCTGGTGCTCGAAACCTGCACAGCTGGCATGCCTAAAATTACATTGAGCTGAGCCAAACCTAACAAAGTTTAGACGTATGTTGATGATGAAGATAGATGGCACAATGATTCTCTTCCTACAGTGTCATGGAAGAAAGAGGAACACTTTCTCTAAGACTAGTAGAACCCAGGCACCCACAATCCAATACAGTTTCTATCTTCCTGTTGTCCTGAGTAAAGTAGACATCACTAGAGAACCATGGAACTCAGAAAATTAAAAGGGAGGGGGGGGGCTGGAAGCCAGGGATGCAGCTCAGTTGTGAGAATGTTTTCCCAGCATGCAAAAGCCCAATTTGTTCTTTCTTTGGGTCGCTAGCTAGTACCACATACAGCATGGTGGCATGCCTAGAATCCCAGAAGGTGGAGGCAGAAGGACCAGAAATTCAAGATCACAGCTTAATAGCTCATTTAAGGCTAGCCTGGGATGTATGAGACCTTGCCAAGAAAAAGAAAAGTAAAAGAAACACAAAAGAAAACAAGACAATGGACCTGCGACCTTTTGTCACGTCAAAAGTTATTTTCTGTCCTCTTCCCATAAATCCTTCACATCGTGGAGGAAATGTTTCTAAGCCTTTGTTATTACGAGTTCTTTCACCCTGTTCAAAGGAAATTGAGGAAACGTTTCCCTCTTAACAAAGCGCATCTTTGTTAAGTTCTGAATAATCAAGTCCTCCAGTAAATCCTTTGTCAGAATCTCCCAATATTTTCTGGTGTGCCCTTTAGCCCTGCGTACATATCTCCTTTAACATGCCACTTTTCCTGGTGACAAGTTCCCTGAGGAGGCCTGTTTCCCACAGCAGTGTGTCTGAAGTGATAAACTCTCTGCAATTGTACACAGCTAAACTTAGACTTTCAAACACCAGTTCCCCCAGTCTATTACACGCTTACAAACCTTTGTTTTGCTGCCATCAATTGAACTAGGGATTGTTCCCCCTTTGAATTAACGAGGGGATTTTTTCTCATCCCTGGCCCTTTTACATGCTCAACCTGTAGTTCATTTTAATTTCTCCTGGCAGTCCCAGACAACTGGATTCCATGACTTCACATCACAGGAGGCGCGGGGCTTTGAACTGAAAACAATCACACTTTTCAAAGAAGAACAAACTATGATACCTGTGCTAAAGTAGTGCAATAAATCGTCCCTACCTTTAGCGATGCAGCCCTTAGGCCAGAGAACACAGAATAGTCTTTAAGGTATTAGTTACATTTCCTGGATAGCTCAAATTCTGGTTAGCACAGCTGGCGAGCTGGACTCACTCAACCCCTGATCATATTCATAAAAGGTCACCTTACAGATGCTGTCTCTTTTTCCCGCTCAAATTTTTTTTTTTACTTTTTAAAGAATGTTATTATTATTTTATCAAGCAGCATATGCCTGGGTATTTCTGCGAAAGGGAGAGGAAAGCAAAGGTTTGGGGTACAGAATAGAAATCCGTAATTACGTTCTACTAAGCGCATCATAGCCGTCCAGCTGGCACAGTTAGAGAAATAGCTGATCAGTTCCAGCTATTGGTTCTGCTAACATGTTTGTTCAAGGTTACTTCTTGTCTAATTAGTTTTTCTCTGCTTTCTTAGTCTAAAAGCATACCTTTCCAGACGGGGCTATTTTCAGACATTAGTGACCAAAGCTTCTTTTGGTTGCTTTTGACATTTTTTTTATGCAATAGTTTGCCTATTCATTTATTCTGTTAGCTAGGAGATGGCCTGAAAGCAAGACTTTCCTCTGAATTCCTTATTGAATTTCAAATCTGGATTTTTACATGCTTCTCTTTTTAATGGATATATCAGCGGCAGCGTTGGTACAGCTGCACCGGGAGCTGTTGTCATCAGAAAATGCCTTGGTACCAGGGCTGTCTCCACAAATTGGGGCAAGCTTGGAAATGCCTGAAAGATACTTGCTGCCTGTATCGCTTGGTGAAACTCATGAGGAGCGTTCCTACTCCTTTCTGCTGAATAGGAAAACGGAACTGAACGTAATTTCCATTTCCGAAATGCAGATTATACAAAAAAAAATGATTCACTGTTGCTTTTATGTTTTGTTTTGTTTTGGTGTTTTTTCCCTCTAATTTAAAAAAAAATCAAAGTCGAAAATCGAACCTTGATTTCCAGGACAGAAAGCCCATAGACACACACGGTCTCAGCAAAGCCTCTCTCCAGTTCTGTCTGTAGAACAAGGGCTTATGGCACCAGAGTCTTCGCCTTTGTCAAAGGTGATGAAATAAAGCTTTAAAATATGGCAGCAGATGCAAGTGTGAAATGGATGTGCAACACGGGGGTGCTCAGCAGAGCAGTTTACCAACCGAGTTCACCCTGGCTCGATGGAGGGCTCTCACTCGAGAGGGCAGCTTTCACCCGGACTGGAGGACACCAGTGGGCTGTCGGGATTTAGCTGTTCCCAGTGCACCCACAGTAAATATTGCTCTTTTAAAAAAATTGTCTGTCAATGCAAGATTTAGAAGCGAGAGCATTTGTTTACCTAAATATTAAGCTGGCACAAAACGAGAGCTTTAAATATTCCAGTCGGGAATTTTCCTCTCCGTCAAAGAGGACCGTGTTGCACCATTTTTGTCTCGTGTTTTACTGTTCATCGCTGATCTAGTTGGTCTGGTCGCTATAAAGCTTTCATAGCGTGGAGGATGAGCCCATTTTCTTTCTCAAACAAAAGAGCATCCTGCAGATTACAATATTCCATTAACTTTACAGCATCGCTTCAGCACTGTCCTGAGACACAGGGACACTTTGACTCAAATGACGGAAAATTAATTTTCACTTTTTTATGGCATGGGCGATGGCAAATGGCTGAGGACAGAGCTGCTGCAACATAAGAATAACACAGGAATTTTGATGTTTATGCTCCTCCAGGAAAGTAAAATAGACAATTAAAATCTTTAACACTACCTGCATCTAGCCTAAACACCCACCAAAGACTGCAATTTGAAGAGGAGGAAAGAAAGAAAGAAAGAAAGAAAGAAAGAAAGAAAGAAAGAAAGAAAGAAAGAAAGCTTTTAACTTGTGAGTTTTAATTTATATTTTTTGTTAATTATACTTAAATGTTATACACATAATAGTAACAAAAATGAATTCTATCAAATTAGCAATAGTTAAAGTTTAAAAAAAGAAGTCTTCAACAAAGGCAGATGGTGATAAAAGCCTGGACCAAGCCAACAGTGACACAGGGCCAAGTCTAGCCCACTGTCTTTTTATAAATAAAGATCTTTGGGGCACACAGCCACGTTGACTTGTGCACTGTGTCTACTTTTGCATTACAGCAGCAGAGCTGGGTAGCAGCCCTGGGGCTGTAGGTCTTACCTGCCCAATACATTATCCATTGGGCTCTTTTTCTGTGATTGAAACAGAAAAGGTTTAGATATTTTCCTCCCCGGTAATGATTCCTTTAAATGACAAAGTAAGATAGAAGTTCTCTTAATCTTTATTATGTGTCCCTGTGTTTGTAATAAGCGACATCCAGGGAAAATAGCATCTACTTAAGATAGTAGATTGTTTCCAAGAAGGAATCGAAACAAGAATAAGCTGGCAAAGGGAAAGGCGGGTCTCCCCATGGAAGAGCACAGCCATTGATTGTCCAGTGCCAAAGAGCCCTGAAAACATACACACAGATGGCACGGACTGGATAGGTTATATTTAGAAATATATATGTATATACATGTAATAACAATTCTTTATTTTTAAAGGCCATGAATCTGAAGGTGATCAAGGAGGTACGAGAGGATCTGAAGGCAGAAAAAGGAAGGGAAAATGATTCAATGAAGTTGTAGTTTCAAAAAAAATTTAAAGAGAGATTGAAATGTGAGATTATCTCTGAAAAAATAAATGTGATGATCTTTTAATTTACTCAGCTTCACAGAGGCACTGTGATCAAAAGGGGCTACTTTTACCCTCTCCTTTGCTTGTGCCTGTTTGTGTGTTTGTTTGTTTGTTTTTGAGGCAGAGTCCCACATGTCTCAGGCTGGCTTTGAACTCATTATACAACTAAGAATGACTTTGAACTCCTGACCCTTTTTCCTCCACCTCTAAAGTGACAGGATTACAGGCAGATACCAGTAGATATAACTAGATATCACTTAGTTTATATGATGCTAGGGTTGGCACCCAGGGCTTCACTCATGCTAGGCTAACACTACAAACTGAACCACCATATCCCCTGCCCTTTCTCCACGTTATTTATCCAGTTTCTTGATAATGGGTGGTACTCTAATGATGTGAAATTACCTGATTTTATACCTTTCTCTGCCAACTAACTCTTTGGGTTTTCTTTACACTGTGGCCTCCACTAGCTCCCATTGCTTGTTCAACCATCTACTCCCCAAAGTCACTTCACATCTGCCATCTCCCCTCCCCGCAATCAGAAGTCTCTGCTTCTCTCCCCCTTCCCCCATTCCTACCGGGATGATTTACTTTACCATTTCCAGCCATCCTTCCTCCTCCCTTCAAGTGTATCCATTAGAGAGAATCCGAACTCCATTCACGGAAGTATGGAGACTAACAGCACAAAGATTTCATACCCTCCTCCCCCATTGGCTTTCATCGCTGGAGAGTGATATTGCAGCATCCGTCAATGCCCCAACATGTAGGAGTGGGAGAGCCACCCTGAGCGCTGTGTGGCTGTCATTGGCCACTGAGAGTGACAGCCAGATCGTCCTCTCAATGGTATTCAGAGCATGCAACCAAGTTCCTGCCTAAACCCATATGCTTGCTACGCTATACCTGCTCCCATCATGACATGTCCTTTCTTTTAGTACTCAAACCCATGAGGGTATTCTATATCTTGGAATGTTCTGATGGCTATCCTGTTCATTCATTAGAGAGGCTAAAGCAAGTCCTGAAAACTACATGTCCCAACATCCTTTATCCCCCGCCTCCTTCCGTCTGTCCTCTATCCCTCTGCTGCTCTCCCTTCTCATCTCTTTGTTCAGGGCCCAGGCCTCCTTGCTCTCCATCCTAAGGCCTTCGAACTTTTTAATGCTTCTACCCAGTCACTTCCATGGCTTAACCTTTTCACTTCTCACAAGTGTCTGCTTTTACATCAAGTTCAATCCCTCACACAGACTCACCGTCACCCACCGTCCTGGCTTTCCTTCCTTGCCCTGCTGCTGTGATAGAACACTGACTAGAGGCAGCTTGGGGAAGAAAGGGTTTCTTTGGTTTACAGGCTACAGTTCATCACCATGGGGAAACCAGGGCAGGAACTGAAGCAGAGACAATGGAGGAACACGACTTACGACTGCCTTTCTTACCTAGCCCACCAATCAAGACGTGGTACCTCCTACAAGTGGGCTGGGACCCCATCAGTTAGAAAAGAAACGCCCCACAGGCCAATCTGATGGAAGCAATTCTTCGGGTGAGATTTCTGCTTTTCAGATAAGTATATATTGTGTCAAGTTGACAAATGCTAACGATGACTACCCGCCACCACCCACTCATTCCTGCCGTCACCCACTCAGACCCGCCGTCACCC
>NW_026068002.1:4731978-4735168 GCF_014885135.2 Alexandromys fortis
CAAGACGTGGTACCTCCTACAAGTGGGCTGGGACCCCATCAGTTAGAAAAGAAACGCCCCACAGGCCAATCTGATGGAAGCAATTCTTCGGGTGAGATTTCTGCTTTCCAGATAAGTATATATTGTGTCAAGTTGACAAATGCTAACGATGACTACCCGCCACCACCCACTCATTCCTGCCGTCACCCACTCAGACCCGCCGTCACCCACTCAGACCCACCGTCACCCACTCATTCCCGCCGTCACCCACTCAGACCCACCGTCACTCACTCAGACCTGCGTCACCGTCACCCACTCATTCCCGTCGTCACCCACTCAGACCCGCCGTCACACACTCATTCCCGCCATCACCCACTCATTCCCACCGTCACCCACTCATTCCCACCGTCACCCACTCATTCCCGCCGTCACCCACTCAGACCCACCGTCACCCACTCAGACCCGCTGTCACCTATTCGCCTTTAACTCTTGATTCCACACAGCTCGTTAATGGAAGTGTGTTTCTCCCCTGCACTTCCACTACCTCTTCTATTCCATGGGTTTCATCCCACATTCCGAAGGCCCCTTTCCCATCCCAAATTCCACATGTCATCAGGCCTTTGTTACCGTGCTCCTAATAACCAGACAGCATGGCTGCCCAGCTGCCTGGAAATCCACGAGTGGTCTTCTTGGCCCACCCCCACCAGCTTCCAGATGGCACCGCTCTTCCAGACAGCAAATCTAATACGTGGAAAGCAGGAGCAGGCCACAATACTCTTGGCCTACAGAGGAGAGGACCTCCAGGGTGAACCTCATTATATGGCCATATGACAGCCCTCTCCCTTGACATATGGGTTGGGAATTGGGATGGCTGTCGCCTTACTTAGCTAAATTGCTACAGGGCAAAAGAGCGGTTCTTTGGACCAGGTGAAACCTCACAGTGGCTAGCACAGTGCTTTTCTCCTGTTAAGTATGCGTTGCAGAGGTAGCAATAGACGCTGGAAGTTAGGGACTAGGAAGAGGAGGCATTGTCTTGGTTGGTTGTCTAGAATCATTGCCATCAAATAATGGGCATGGTAGAAATGTGGCCCTCTGTGCTCAGGAGGCACTATTTTGACATGTGCAATAAATGTACGGAAAGACACAAACATAATGAGTGTGTATTCACAGGGGGATCTCAATGACTTTTTATCTAAACGACTTCACACTCCTTTCTTCTCATGTACAATATGAACCAAATTGTCACGGGGAAAAAAGTGTTCATCTGTCTTTGTTACTTTCATTTTATTTTTATACTAATGAGACATGATTTTCTAGAATTAAAAATGAGACACGGGCTTCCCAGAAGCAATTTCTAATCTCACAATTTTCAAATTAACTTAAGTGCAATCAAGAATCTTGTGTACTTATTTTTTAACTGGGAAAAAAATGATGACCACATTTTCACATTACCTGGCAAGATCCAAACAAAACATCAACAACAAAACCATGGAACACAATAGCACGAGCAGATCAGAGCCTTTGACTTTAGGAAGACTAAGAACCTGGATGCTCGCTGAGCTATCCCTGTGCTAACAGCCCCAGTTACAGAATCGCGATTCTCTAGCTGTTGCAGACTCGACGTTGTCTGCTGTTTTTTTTTTTTTTCTTCAATCATTATATTTTATCTGCATGCCTTTCTTAGCAAGCTGTCAGGAATGGTGGGAAAGATGCCGGCCATGTCCCCTCTTTCCATCCCAGGCAGGCTCTGTATGCTCACAGCTCCACTTCACCCCAGTCCCTACATTTTCCCTGCATCTGCCTGGCTCCCAGCTCCTCAGGCAAGAACTTCTCGTCTCTAAACTCACACCAGGAGTCCTGGTCCCGGTGGAGCTGTGGGGGCGCAACAGTGAGAAAAGTGATGAGCAGGTCACTAACTGCTAACAGAAGCATGTTTCGTTTCCGTGGGAAATCGCATGCAAGGTAGAAATGCAACAGATAAAGGCTTGGCTTATGAAGCGCTATCCTTGCTGGGGACTGCTTTGTCAAAGTGGGGACAGACACTTTTGAGATCCCAGATGTGTAACCTACAAGAAATACAATGATGATGAGCACAGACAAAGAAACCAACTCACCGCTAAGTCAGGGTTGGGAGGTGTAGCAGTTGGGAGTCCCGGAGAAAGATCCATCAGCAGTGTCTCCCCTCCTCTTCTTCCACTCTACCCGGGAAAATGTGCACTGCCTTGAGAGTGTGTCCTTTCTCCCCCTCTTTAGTAAGTGAAGCTCAGCTAAAAGGCAAGGACATGATTAATGGAGTGTGAGTTAAGTGCAAAATTTCACACTTCTTCACACAGGTCAAGCCGCACGCCCTGGACTTCTTCCGTCTTAGATGGGGTCAGAGTGTGGAATGGTGAGGAGCCATCTTCAGGCAAAGGGCACGACCTTCAGGATTTCAGACGTGGAGTGGAGAGGTGCACGAGCCCAGCACAGCTGAGATGTGTGACATCCTGGATGTCGAGGGACAACACAAAGAGAATATAAATTTCTACTTTCTTTAAGCCATTGTATTTTAGGTCTGCCATTAAAACAAACTAGATTATAACTTAACACTCATTATTGAAAAAATAAATAAAAGTAAAGATTTCCAAAGAGTGGCAAGCTTTCTCAGTGTATGATTTATCAATGATAAATGGATTTATGTTTTTAAATCAGTGTTCTTGGAAATAACACAAGAAAGATGGGTAGCCATGTGGAGAAATGAATGAGTAGCTTGTTAAGATCCCACAAGAGCATATCCACAGAGACAGCAGGCATATGAAAAGGTACTCACCCTCATTATTGGACCCAAGTATTCCACCCCAAAGATTCCGGAAAGTCTGAATTTAAAACCATTGACACACAAAGTGTTGGTGGCAATGCATATCCCCTGAAATTTTTCTGTGCTGCTTGCTACTGGGAAAGAAGAAGGCCCAGTGGTGTTCTCAAATCTCTACTGGGAAAGAAGAAGGCCCAGTGGTGTTCTCAAATCTCTACGGGCAGGCACTGACATTTGCATATTTACAGGCCATGGTGGCACACGCCTTTAACCCCAGCACTCAAGAAGCAGAGGCAGGTGAATCTCTGTGAGTTTGAGGCCAGCCTGGTCTACAGAACAAGTTCCAGCACAAGCTCCAAGGCACCAGAGAAACCCTGTCTCGAAAAACAAAGAAGAAGAAAAAGAAGAAGAAGAAGA
>NW_026068002.1:4735213-4908082 GCF_014885135.2 Alexandromys fortis
GAGGAGGAAGAGGAGGAGGAGGAGGAGGAGGAGGAGGAGGAGAAAAAAGAAATGTGCATATCTTGAGTCTCAAAGCATAAATTACTTTTGTTGCGGTGATAAAATACTATGGACCAAAGGCAACTTTTGAATGAAAGGTTAATTGAAAGAATGGCAGCAACCAACCAAGGCAGGAAACTGAGGGATCGCATTTTCAATAACTCAAAAAGTAGAGAATGCCCCACCAGAAGTGGGATGAATTTATAAAATCTCAAAGCCAACTCCCAATGACATTCTTTCCCCAGGTTCTACCTCCTAAAAATTCCATCTCCTTTCCCAAAAAGTACCAGTGTTCAAATATGTGAACTAACAGGGACCATTTTGCCTTTAACTCACCACGGTCCACTGCCGCCCCACAGGCCCATGGCCATGTCATGATGAAAAATACATTTAGTCCAACTTCAAAAGTCCCAAGTCTTCAGCAGTCTAAACACTGTGAGAATCTTTTCAGTCTCAAGGCATGGCATTCTGGAAAAAAAAAATGCTGGGAAACTATTGTCATCTAAAACAGCTTAGGTGAGTATCTCAAACCCAAGGAACGTAGCCACGGGGCATAGAGGGCACCAAGCAGTCTTCCCAGCCATGATCTAGATTCTAGTGAATTCTGGCCTTTAGCTTCCTTGCTCGGCTTGATCCCTTTATGACATCAACACAATGAGGACATTCAACATTTACACATACTTCTCCTAATCTAGTTTAGCCAAGTGAAGCAGAAGCAAAGAATAATTGACAAGTTGTCATAAGACTTCACAACACATTCTTCAGAAGGCTCTGTTTCCACTGCTGTAACAAAGTCCCGAGGAAGTCAGCCTCAGTGAGAAAAGGTTTACTTTGGCTCGGGTTTCAAGGATTTGGTGCCCCGTCACTCTGCTCCATTGTTTGCAGACGGGTGGGGAAGCAGAGCCTCGCCATAGAGACTGACTCACAGTAGAGACTGACAAGGAGACCAGAGCCACCAACGTCCTAGCAGCTGGAAAGCAGAAGTTCTGCAAAACAGGAAGATGCCAAGGACAAGAAGAAGGTCTCTAGGGCATGTTTTCAAGAACCTACCTCTTTCAAGTACATCCCAACCCCTCAATTTCTATGCATCTCCTTTTGATAACCTATCAGATGATAAACTTATCTATGCATTAAGATGTTAGTGAAGTCAGAGCCCTGTGATCCCTCCCTTTTTCCAATGCCCTGTTTCTGAAGATTGCTCCATTGCAAAGGAAGCTTTCAGCATCTGAACCTTGGGAGGATGGCAATCTGGGTTGCAAAATATAAGGAAACACCACAAAAGGAGTTCCAGAAAATAAATGCAGAAAAAATGGGTTTCCAGTGTCTGGGTGCATGGCTGGGGCTGGGGTTGTGATGAATTCAGGGATGGGACTGTTTGAGAGAAGAGGATCTGGGTCGGGAAGGTGATGGCTGGAAGCCTCACAAAGCAAGGTAATTTTAAGTCATCTGGCCCTGCACCAGAAAGAAACCTTGCCTAGAAAATGACGCTCAGGAGATAGGCGGCTCTGCATTCTGATCAGGGCGCTACAATTTACTATTTGCATGACCACAGGCAAATGGCATTAGCCTTTCTGAGCCCCTATCTGCTAAATGGGAGGGGAGGGTGGCTGTTTTTATCTTGCAGCAATTTTGTGAGGAGTAAATGAGGCAAAAGAGTATCTGGAATCCAGATAGTACTCAGTAAATTTAAGCAGTAATCATTTCTATAATTACTACTAATTTTATTATTGTCACTATTATATGCACAGCTTAGCAGGAATGTTGCCATTAAGCTTTGTGATTCATGCTAATTCGCTTCCTGTGATATAGGCCATGCCTATGGACTGCTAAATCCACAGAAGAGATTTCGCCTTCAGATTTATTGACTGGGGCTTCAGTGTTCTCCTAACACTTTTAATAAATTATCTTCTAGTGGTCCCGATGGCACTCAGGTGATATGTGTCCATTAGAGGCAAATATATGTGAAAGCAAACAACAAAATGCTATTTGGCAAGACTGGACCCCTGAACTTCCTCTTTCTATGTGACTATGTGTGGCACGGGCCAACCGAGAAGAAAAACGGTGACAAGTGTACAGATACCTAAAAAAGCAAACAACTAGTTCAAAACAAATGCCGTGGAAAACTCAGTGTTCTAGTTTACGTAAGGAGGCTCAGCATGGCGCATTTCAACTTTACAATGTCTTACCACTGCGCCACTTTTTTTATGCCCCTAATTCTAGTTTTACTTGCTTTTAAAAGGCAATATTTAGTGTTTTATATAAACATGCCTCTGAAATATAAAAACATTGTTTCTAGACAGGGGCTTTATACAGAAATACCTAGGGTAACACTATCAAAGGTCATCAGCCACGGAAATGCTCTGGCTTGCTAATAATTGGGATTCAATCCTACCCCTTAAAGGTGTATGCCCCTTCTTTTCTTTTTTATTACAGCCTGGATTTGTATACTATTTTGAATGCTCACATTTCTACAGTCATTTGCATAGCACAGAAAACATATTACATAACAAGTCAGTCAAGCTAAATTATAGGCAGTTCTTTTCAATCAGGCCACCGCGGTTCTGTGTTGCGCACTTCAGCTCCCTGTCTCCCACTGCTCAAATGTTGCCATGGTGACCAATTTTTGTCATGTACATTCCCAGGTCCCATGTGGCCCCCTTATTCATAGCTCTTTGCCATCGCTACGGCGACCGCTAGCTGTTATCTCATTTTCTAATCTCCCCTTAGCAACACGTATCACCTTTAAAGTTACCTGGGTGAGTTCTCGAAGCCTGAATACAGATGACATGTTACACAAACAAGCAAATCATTTCGTGGTAAATAAAATGATGATGGTAATAGCAAAGCACCAAGGCTACCTGAGCCGTCCTTAAGCAGGAGCTGTTCTGCAAGTTTGCTTCCTGTTCAATATCTGCGCCATTGCCGGGCAGCTGGAGAAATCGACTGTTTTGAGACAAATGGAACAAGATGGCAAAACCCGAGAGCCGAGTTGGATCAGCCACGTTGCCATCTATCCGATCGTGAGCTGTTATGGCAACTAAAAATCACGGCTGCTCAGATACTGGAAGGAGGAGCTGAGCCATATAAAGACAGTCTCGTTTATCCATATGCCTCAAAACACAATGTCATATGGGTAAAGTAAATGTCACCTTGTTTTCCTCTTTAAATATTGTGGGGTGAACGTCTTTCAAATAAAAACACAACCTCCAAAAAAAAAAAAAAAAGAAATCACAAGAAACCAGATCAAAGACGTAAATAGAACAAAATATGCACCAGAGATCTCATCCAAGATCAAAGATGTGAATGGAATTGCCATAAGAAGTGCAGAACTCACCAGAACAGAATGTCTTCAGTGTGGAAAGAATTCTACCCAAAAAAGAATAAGAGGGAAAGGAGGGGGGCAAGGATTCTGGGAAATCAAACCCTCCACAAAGCCAGCAAAATTTCTTTATTTTCTCCTTTGCACTAAGCAAAAATGTCTATGCCATTCCGTAGACATGATCAAATGTGGGGCCAGCTTCATCAGCACTGAAGGACAGAGGCACAACAGAACAGCGCGTCTTCTGCGGCTTTGCCTTTCTCACCAGAATTAACCCTGAAGACATTTATCTTTTACAGTGTTTCTCTGTAGTTCAGTGTAGTTGCAGAGAGTTGATGAAAGTGTGAAATAATTAAGGTTGCGTTTCAGAGAGGAGCTTTGCTTATTAAAATGAAGTAATTAATTTAATGCATAGGAAAAAAAAAGAAAAGAAGGCTGTAGGGGGAGTTCCCTTTGTTAAATATTTATCACTTGAGTCCGGAGTGGAGATCACTCAGAGAAGCCATGGTGAGAGCTAGGGCACTGTCTGAAGCGAATAAGCAGAGCACTCTACTAAATAGGGAGGGCTGATTGTTTTTTTTTGGGGGGGGGATAGTTCTTGGTCCTCTTAGACATTGTCTTTTATACTGCCTTGCTGACTGTGCTCAGTTTGAAGTAATTCAGTCTTTATTTCCTAAGTGGCCTGTCTCTAGCCCTAAGGGACAGTCATCTCATCTGAGAGAGTGAAGTCAGCTCTACCACTCTGTGGTAAGGAGGAGCAAGAGAGGAGAGGGAGGGACAGAGAGCACCCCTAACAGAAACATGAGAAAGCAGGGATCAGGGACACAGGTCCACATCTGCAGAAAGGAGAGACATGGGAATGGAAAGGCCCACAATTCCGTTCAGCCTCCTAAGAGTAGACAACTTAGACTCCACAATAAAGTTTGATCAAATGGTAGCATGGAAAATGAATTTTATCAAATTGATTCTTTAAAGAGAGAAAGAGAGAGAGAGGGAGAGAGAGAGAGGGAGAGAGAGAGAGAGAGAGAGAGAGAGAGAGAGAGAGAGAGAGAGCAGCCTTTTGGGACATCTAAATAATGTTTTCCTAATAGTATTTAAGCTTTAATATGTTCGTTGACTGACATATGTACCCTATGTTTCTTTTAGAACAGAGATGTTTTAATTTCAAATGCATAAGAAGGGCCCAAATTTAGGGCAATCTGTTTCTATGAAGCCAGTGCACCCAACAAATATACATCTCTTCATTTTGAAGCTATTTCCTATATTTTGGTTTTTTCATATGCTGGAGCCACATTTCCATACTACTGTAGAACCTCATTATTGACTGGCTTTTGTTTTGACCCAGGGTCCCTACACATCTAATAGAATTCCTGGACTGATTTTACCTGAAAGTCAAATGCAGACTCATGGATTCAAAGACACAGGATTCCTTACTGGGATATTTCTGCTACAGCGTGAAAGCAATGGGGGACCACTGCTGCATCTGGAGGAAAATGCAAGGCCAAGAGGAGGAAGGATGATCGAGGACATGGGTGACAAGCATAGATAGAACACTGACAGCTCTGAGGGATTCTGGGGTTTTTTAGTCCTTAGCTCTAATTTCTATGGGATTTGTCGGGAGGAGAGAAATCGCATTCCAGTACGTTATCCAGCTGATGGTTGGAAGAATATGTGCGGACAGATGAAGAGCTGAGACCACTTCCATCATGGGGAAAAAAAGAAAAAAGAACAGGAAGGGGAGAGGAGGGGAGGGAGGGGATGAAAAAGGTGTTAGAATCAGTAAACAATGGCCATGGTCCTGCAGCTAAAGCAAAGAGTTGACCACGCATGTGGCCTGCAGCACCTTCAAGGCCCCCTTTCTTTTTTGACAAGCTGGCCTATACTGGGGCTGGTTAAATGGATTTTGTTTCTTTGGCTGAAACATTAAAATAGTACTTTCCAACCACAGGCAATGCTCCCTCCCCAACCAGGGGACAGCTGGGAGGGGGGAGTGGGGGTGGTTACCCTGACAGCTAGTGTATAAAATGCATACAATGCAGGGATGACACTCACACCCTGAAAAGCACAAATCCCAGCTCCCCACCTTCAGGAAGCATTCCTGCCCCAAATGGAAATATGGCCAAAGTGAAGAAACTACTAAGATTCTAAAATGCCCCTTCAAGTTCTCCCTACTCAACCTTTAGACTTTATGGAAACATTTTGACCCAAAGATGTTTGCTCAAAAATAATCAGATCCCATCATCCATATTTTCATGATAACAATGCTTAGGACACTTCCCAGTCACGTACTAAAAACCCCTCCAAGTTTTATAAGTACTCAGTTTCCCTTTGGAACTGATAATTTGGTAGACAAGCTTAAGCCCAAACCTTTCGTGGGAATAAAATAATTCTTCACAGTACTGTCTCTCACTTTTATAAGCTCTTTGGGGTCTGGTGCCCAGAAATGACTTGGCCCTTCCTTCTACAGACTACACTCCTCCATTTTCA
The DNA here is from genome assembly GCF_014885135.2 of Alexandromys fortis. Classification (NCBI taxonomy): domain Eukaryota; kingdom Metazoa; phylum Chordata; class Mammalia; order Rodentia; family Cricetidae; genus Alexandromys; species Alexandromys fortis. The sequence goes on from NW_026068002.1 coordinate 4,741,059, forward strand.
TGGTGTGGGGAATTTCCAAAAACAAACTATAAATAGCTTTCACTTGGGAACTAATTTGATTTTCACAAATCACAGCCTTGACAAGGAAGAAAAGTCATTTTTTTTTTCCAACCGTGTTCTACTGTGGAGCAGAGGTAGTTAGACAGCTGTTTTTCTCAGAACCCTTGAATGGATTTTGTTTGTTTGTTTTTTTACATAAGAGACTTGCAATCTTGCAATACAGGGCTGTTCCACACCAAAAATAATGTCCTCTTTCCCAGTCTTTTTGACTCAGGTACATGAAAATTCACAGAACTGTACATGGTTTATAGCTGATGAGGATCCTGCTGCGTTTGCACACTACTTTAGAGAATGCAATGTGTTCTTTTGGATGTTTCAAAGTTCACTGAAAGAAATAAAGGAGACCCTATCATGGCCTCACTCAGAGACCAGCCTTGGACCACACTTCCTGGTAAAATCCATTGAGTAATGTTGTAAAGTCACTTAGTAAGGTGCAGTGGATTAGTTACAAGTTATCTCCAAGAGTTTAAAATTTAAAGGCCAGGCATGTCTTTCCTTGAAAATCCCCTTTGTCGTTTATTAAACTACTTTGAAATTTTAGGATAGCTTTTCTATGTAAGATTCTATAGCCCAAGATTCTCATGCAAATATTTAAAAATATGTACTACATATCTGCTGCCTAATTTGCATGGAAAACACTTTGCTTTACTGTCCTTTAAACATGAAAGTATGTCCTATAAGTCCATACACACACCAGAAAGCTCTTTATTCTTCTCTACAGAGTTCCCAAATGTCCAAAGCTAAGTATTATCTAGGTTTCAAGAAAGAGTAAATTTTGTGTAGCCTAATCAAGACTTCTCTGGAAGGGGTCTAGGGATTTATGTTTTAAGATAATGTCCAGGGATTCACATATTCAGATCATCTGAGATGCTTGGAGAGAATAAGCACATGGCAGGAGAACGGAGCAGACATTTTAAACTATTAATTCATCAGGCACTCACCCCTCAAAAACCCTACAGATTCTGAAGACACAGAGAAGCACGCGGCAGAGTCAGCTCAGTGTGTGTTGGGCAGCCTAGCTTCACTTGCACTCTTGAAGCAGATACTGTTACCTCACCTAGACAAACTTCTAAACCCATCAAACCTTGTCCAGCAAGGGGGCCAGAGCCTGTGTTTACAGCGTCTGCCACCACTGGCTCCTTTGTGATCTTACTCAGGTGCATCTTCAGGTTCTTGCCCCTGGTCACTAACTATCTTATCTTTTCTGGTATCTCCCTGTCCCTCCTGCTGGTGATTTTCCTGCAATAGTCTTTTCTCTCATTATCTGTGTGTCCGAGTTTCTCTTCCTGAGACTTCTAAAATTCCACCAAGAGCCATCAAAGTGGGTGACTGGATCCTACCTGCTAAGCCCAGTTTATCTTTTACCTGGAGCCTGTGACTGATTCTTTGAAACTGATCTAATCTTTGCTGGTATTTGTACTTGCCTCAGACCCCTGACTAGTGTGGACTCCACCCAGGTTTACATTTTGGCTTAGAAGGTCCCAGTTGAGTAGTCACTGACTCCCACCTGTCAGCAGGGCTTGAGTGACAGCCTTTCAACCTTGGAAGACCCAGATGGCCTCTTGTTTTTTTCTATACCTTAGAAAACAAGCCCCATGCTCCATTCATACCTATTGCTTCTTTAAAAAAGAAACAAAAACAAAAAACAGAATCCATGCAATAAGTGTTTAGACAGAAACAGAAAAGGCAGTGTGTAACTAACCTGTTTCTTGCTTATTGCTCTCTGTTGTAGCTTTCCCAAAGTGAGAAATTGGACTTCACAGTTCAAACCTGTAAAATCTATGCCATTGGGCTAAAGTCATAGAGAAAGAAGCTGTAACTATGGCCAACTGTTATCAATCATGTATGTTTAATCTCTGTACTTTGTCTGAATTATGATGTCATAGACCACATTTGCAGTTGAAAGGGTTTTTTTTTTTTTTGTATGTGTGTGTTTTTCCTAGGAATCCATGTATTCACCTGATTTTATTCACCAGGAGAATTTTCTTTTCCTTATAGAAAATAATGTAATCAAAGTGGGAAAAGGAAACAATTGCCTTTGTTTTGCCTGGCGATTCTTCCTTTCAGATGTGGACGAAGTGAAATCTATCTGGGGCACCCCAGGAAATTCCCAAATGGCCAGCGTAGCTCCCATTAGTCTATTGAAAGAGGTTAAACTGCCCAGAGCCATAATTTCAAGTCTTAATTGAATGCTAGCAGTTCAACCATGAGACGAATCTCCTAAGAATGGTAGACTCCTCTGTAGCCTTTGCACAATGGGAATGCGTGGGTTGGTGCCATCTGCAGCCCAGGGGTACGAGGACAAAAAGACATTTGAGGAAGAGGGAATTTCTTACAGATATGATATAATGGGAAAGATCTGAAAGTCATCCATCATGGCGTTGACACGCATCACACCCAACAACAGCCAAAAGCCACGAGATGTCACGGACCGCCTGCAGCGTGTCAGACCTTCTGGCATAAGCACTTTTGTGTATCCGGCCACTTCGTCTTTGTTACCCACTCTGCGACGCTGTATGATGAAGCCCCAGAATGCCTTTGCCTACCCCAACCCCAACATTTGCTTATGCAGGCTTTATTATCATCCCCACTACCAGGCACTCAGGACGCATTCATCCAGTGACATGGAGAGGCTATCGGAGCTGGATGAAGATACCAAACCACCAGATGTTGCTGGGTCTCATAAATCGGGTTAACTGACACAACCGCTCCGAGAGGTCAGAACAATACAGGGCCACTCCAGGGCACTTGGCAGCTCAGAAACTCTTATGGAGACAGCTGCTGGGGGAGAGAGAGAACCAAGACCTTCATCCACTGCCCTTTGGTTTTCTTTCCTTTAAGAAAGAGAGAAAGAGACAGACAGACTGACAGACAGACAGAGACAAAAAGACAGACAGAGAAACACACAGAGATAGAGAAAGAGAAAAGGGGACAAAGAGAGACAGAAAGAGATGTGACAGAGACAGATTGGGTTAATATGAGCAAGAAAAAAAAATACACTGGGTTTTTAACATCACTGTGTAATATTAACCTGCCATTTATATCAAGGTGTGTTCCCTTTGATTTCACAGTACCATTTGGCTTATGTGTACACACAGACTCATGGAACATTAGCAAAAGTTATAGTTGGACTTGTATTATATTTTGTTGCTTTAACCCCTACATGCTATTTGTTTCTTCACTCATCTGTCAAAATCATGAGACCTTCATGCTTAGCCCCCATGAGCAGCGATTCTTCTTTGGCCCTTAGGGGACTCAGCAAAATGTTAATCACTTATTAGACACTTAATACATCCTAGGTTTGTCTTATCTTCAATATTTTCAAAGGCTCTATAGGAAAACTGAAGACAATTTAGAAACAGCCAAGGATAGATATTGTTGACTTAGACAATATTATAGAAACATAACAATATTGTAAAAAAAAAAAAAAAGCTGGCCATTTGTGGAGTTGACGATATGAACAGCCTAGGGTTCCTATGCTTTCAGAACAATTTCCCAGGTACTCCAGGTCCCAGGCTTCTTTGTAACTGTAGAACAAACAGCCCACTAAAAGGAACGGTCAGGTATGTTGATTACACACTTATAAGAATCCAGAAAAATCTAAAAAGAAGATACACTTCTCCAGAGAAAAGTCTGAGTGTAAAAAAAAAAAAAAAGAAATTCCTTCTGACTAAATACATTATAGTGTTTCAAATCACCCTACAAAAATGCCAGCCATGTTCTGAAGCTAACTCTTCAAGATTATCTGGAGAAGGTCATATCATATGATCTGGACACTAAGCTATTTTTAAATCATTCCATCATCTTCTTTATTTGACCCTGTTAATTGTTTCTTGCTGCATAGGTCTTAAATGATCTTGTTTCTTCTAGAATTTGGTGAATCTTAAGCCCACACGTAACATGAGGTGTTTATATCACCAGCAAGTAAATGTGTCCTTTCCTGAGTACTATTCCGTTTGAGCTGTTTGCAACAATCTTAAAATTTGTTTAATCTTGAAAACAGCCTCTATATGGAGCACTGGCTTCACATTTATCTTGTCTGCTAAAGGCAGAGATGACGGAACTGCAGTCCTTTCTCTGTGTGATGGCAAGTTCACAGTTGGCTCTCACAAACGGTGGGCCAACATGTGAACTGGGGGAGAAAGGATGGCAAAGCAAAGTCTATGATCATTTGTAATGATTAAGAACAAGTCTGATGTTAAGCTCCTTTAAAAAAAAAAAACAGCTCTACCCCCAATTCATTTTTTAAATAAACTTATTTATTTTACATCCCACCAGCAGTTTCTGCTCCCTCTTTTCCTCCCAGTCCCTTTTCCCCACCCTCCCCTCTTTCCCCCGCCAGTCCACTCCTCCTCCATTTCTCTTTAGGAAATAGCAGGTCTCCCATGAGTATCAAGAAAAGAATCTAATACCATAATTCTTAAATTCCAAATCCAACAAGATATATTAACTTACAAATAACAAGAACTGGTTCAGTGTGCCTTTCCTATCAGCAAGTTGATGTCTTAGAATTAAATTATAATTTAATTAGCTAGAGTAAAGACTAGGGAGAGGTTATGTTGAAAACATTAATTTGTGTTTATTAGTACAAATCTATTCCTTTTTAATCCAACACTTGAAGATACACACCCTAAATTATGTAACTTTAGGAGAACATTTTTTCTTTTGTGTGTGTGTGATACATGTGAGTGTACAGATGTTCCTGTGTGTGTACATGTATGTGCCTTTGCATAGAGGCCAGAGGTTGTTGTCAAGTGACCTCTTCGATTGTTCTCCACCTCATTTTTTGAGGTACTTTCTCTCACTGAACCTGGAGCTCACTGATTAAAGCCAAACTGGCAGCCAGCACTGTTTGGAGATTCTCCTGTCTCCCCTTCCCTAACATTGGGATTATAGGCATTTGGCAACCTATGCCTGACTGCTGGGGAAATCCAAACTCGGGTTCTCATGTTTGCATGCTTGCATAGCAAGTGCTTTACCAAATACATTTCCCAGCCTTAAAGTATTAACTCAACACAAAAACGTGTGATGAGAAAACTTACCTAACACATACATAAGCAGTGAGGACACACGGAAGAACATATTCCAGACAAGCGTGAACCATCTCATCCTAAAAGCCTTCTCTAGTATCCCATCCCAGAGGCAGCAATGACGCTCCCATGTGTTCCAGTACACAATTTGTTCATTTGTTTGACTGGTCCGCAGCCACACTGGAGTTTGCCTTTAGTAGGACAGAGATTTTGCTGCCTTAGACTCTGTTGCATTTCTCAGCCTCGGCACAGGACACAGTACCCAAAATGTGAGTGTGTGTATTTGTGTGTGTGTGCAAATGTATGAATATATATGACTGCACCTGTTCTTTTGCAGAAAAAAATGGAAGAAACATCAAAAGAAGGCTGTACAGTTAAAAAAGTTAATAGCTTATAATATCGATTATAGTGACAACTATTTCATTCAAGTCTAATGCTTCACAGCAAGTGTCTGAGGATTCTTTGCATGAATAGTGACTTTCGGCAGACTGCTTTCAAGAAATACTTTTCCATAGGGCAGCTCAAAGACAAATGTGAAAGAAGGTTGTAGCTAAAGATTCATGAAATCTTAGGATTAAAATGTCTGAAATACTCAAGGTATCATTCCACAACTGGAGAAACAAAGGCTGATAAAAATCAGTTTAGGGAACCCCAGATCAGTACGCTGTATTTATTATGGCTTTTCTGGCTCTCATAGCAAGTTTCCTGGCCCATAAGGATGTGTTATTTATGCAGACATTGAGTTTGCCAATGACAGCCAAGTGCAGGGACGAATGGCAAGATCTCCTTGATTGGAGACAGTGGGGTTCTAGACGCCATTTAAGAAGTCCCAGTGAAGCTGTCATCGCAGCACGGTTTATAATGAAGTCACAACAACCTGAAACTTGGATATGACAAGCACCTCTAGTTCTAGTGGGTTTCAAATGCACAGGCAGAACCTGTTGTCAAAAGCAGAAAGTCGGTTCCGCAATGAGGGGCTTTGGCGGCTGTGATGTCTTTCCTCTGCAATGGTGTAGGATTACACTTTGGACAAACTAAATAAAGTAGATGATTTCATAGCCTTACAATCTCCTTCGCTCGCCGACTGTCTACATTATCCCCCTTCAGCTGCACTTACTTATGATGGCTACAGCCCTCTGGCTTCGACGTGTAAACAACTGACTCAGAGAACTGGCGGAAGACCAGGTTCATACAGTCTCACACCCACAGACAATGTGCTTAGGAACTGTGCGCATCGTCATTCTAGCGTTCTGTCTTTGAGGGAATTCCAAAAATGTGCATTTTACTCCCCAACTCATGCCTCCCTTTAACAAGATGACGTCTTTGAAGCTTTTTGGGGGGTGCATTTCCATGAATTAACCATCAAAAAAATGCTAAATGGGTCTAGAGAGATGGCTCAGTGGTTAAGAGCACTGGCTGCTCTTCCAGAGCATAGAGGTTCGAATCCCAGCACCCACATTCCAGCCCTCGATCATCTGTAACTCTAGTTCCAGAGAATTAAATGTCCTTTTGTGATTTCTGTGGTCATGTACCAGGCACATACATGGTACACAGATACACACACACAGGGAAGATACCCATTCACATCAATTAAATAAACAAATAATTTTAAAATATTATATATATATATATGTTTTACCCATATATATTAAAAGTGAAGAGTGAAAAGCCATCTTTCTCGTAGTTTTTCCTGAATTAGTTGCCCAGTTTCATGGAGAAGGAAGTAAATCCCAGTTTCTATTTTCTGTTCTGTATTGCTTTTGGAAGTTTCTAAAAGGGAGTCTGCAAAGCAAGGCTTATCTCAGGCATGAGATATCAAATCAGGACACTGGAACCTCCCTGGACCACCACCTGTTGACATGGAAATCTTACTGTCTCCTTTCCTTCTAAATTACAAAGAGCATCTTCGCTGTCAGCCATCTCCACTGTTGTGGTCGCTCGGCCCCTTTCCACCTGAAAGCTTCCAGCTTTGGGGTGAAGACAGGACCAACCCAGTTCCTGTCTCTCTCCTCTGCTCTCATCTGAGTTACGTGTATCCTAGAGTTCTCGGTTTTAGCTTTTGGTCCTAACCTAAAGCCTCCTACCTCCACCCTAATTCCGATGTCTCATCTTTAATATTCCACTCTTCTCAGGCATCTCTGATGTCTCCGTCTGGGATTCCAGTGATGCACGGCTGTAGCCTTCCATAGTCTATTACCTGGTTGCCCCATTGCCTCCTCGGTCTGTTATAGGGAGGGGGAGAGGAGTGGGGGGAGGGGAGAAGAGTGGGGGAAGGGGGAGGGAAATGGGAGGCTGGGAGGAGGCGGAAACTTTTTTTTTCTTATTCTCAATAAAAAAAAAAAGCAAAAAAAATGTAGACTTCCTTAAACTGCTGTTGTCAGTGTTGATTCGGCTGCTCTGACTCCCCCACCCACTCTCAGCCCTGAGGACAGAGGGCAATCTCTGGAGCCATTGTCACACTGGAAGAGGACGCTGCTGGTTCCCAGCTGGTGAAAGTCCTGGCCATCCTTCCCACACACCAGGCACCAGGCAGCTCCCACGGCGTCTATCTAGCTGCAAATGCCAGTGGCATCCAGGCTACAACTCTGTCCTATCCAACTAGCACAGAAGCTTCCCCATTCATGTCCTCTGGTCTATTCCGCAGAGACCTGACTTTGGCCATGCTGCCTATATTCTCTGTTTCATTCTTTTCTCCTATGCCAGATGCTCCACTGAGTCTGTGGCTTGGAAAATTCTGTGCATCGATTATCTTCTTCAGACAGCGTTCTACCATAGTGCATGCATCTGCCTGGATGAGAGATTACACTTAGCAGATCCCTCTGCCTCCTGTGCTTCCCAATTGAGGTGTTGACTTCAAGTTCCTCACATCGAAACCTTGCAGTGGCACTTTTCTGGGTTCATCGACACCTTCTGAACACCTTTGTAATCCCTTACCTGAACTTTTCATTCCACCAGATTGGTCCACTCAATAGTCTACAATTTGTTCTACATATGATTGCCATATTATATACTGCCATTATATTAGTAGTCCCACTAGACAGCAAAGGAGTTGGCTACCACCAACAAAGGTGGGTTGATCTTCATGAAGCTCTCTCTCTCCTTGATATCTCAGAATACATATCTAAAGATGTTAGAGTCAAGCTATCTGGAATTGTTCTTAACTCTGCCGCTTCCTCTCTTGGGCAAGTCATTTTATTTCTCCATCTGGAATATGATTTTATGATGAAGCTTCCCTTCCTGGGTTGCTGTGTAACTGGGAACCATCCCAGGACAAAGCAAGCAAGATAATTAGGCTGTTACTACCAAGAAGAGCAGAGAATTGTTTCCTTTATGCACTTATATTTGAAGGCCATATACTGATATACAATGTTCACAAAACTGGGACTCCAAATGATTGATGTATGCATGCCCTACGGTTTGTACTGATTGTATGTATGTATGTATGTATGTATGTATGTATGTATGTATGTATTCACTTTGGAAGTCCTAGAGTATGAATTCAGGACCTCATGAATGCTAAACAAGTGGTCCCCACATCTTCAGTCATTTATTTAATTTTACTCGAGGCAGGGTCTTTTCTACATTGCCCAAGCTAGCTTCAACTTGTAATCCTCCTGCCTCGAAAGTACCAGGGATTACAAGCATAGGCCCCCATGCCGAAATATTAAATGAACAACTTCTGCATGGATCATCAGCTATGTGTTGTTTATGCATATTAATTGTACTTCTTCCTGAGGGACTCCACAGGTTCTGGAAACCTAAAGCTCACTACCAGCTACATGCCTCCGCATACTACTCTTCCCCTACCCTTTTGCCAGGGTTATCAAGTTTCTGCAATTCTGTATTCAACTCGGTCGCTGTTAATTACAATTTGACTGTGGTCTACTTGGGGAAAACTCCAGAAAGCAATTAAGAGTGAGGCAAAAGCAGAAGTAAAAGACAGGCTTTCTCCTTTTTATCTTTTCTCCGCGTTTTCCCAGAGTTTCACTGTAGCTCCCCATGGGTGAGTTGGGAGCTGCAGCAATTCATAAGTAATTTATTTTGAGGCGGGAGGGGGAGGTTCAGGGATGCCCATGCTCCCAATCCCCACTTTCTCTCTCTCTGCAGTCCCTTCCCCTCTTTCTGCTGACTTATCTCTCTCACTGAGTGATGACAGGAGCAGAAAAGACCAAGTAGATAGGGCAATCTATGTACCTACTTGACTTTATTGCCTGTTGTATTGGCTCCAGATAACCACTTTATTTTGTAACTTAAATTCTTTGCTTCTGCAGTCTCCTCTGTGAGGTATCAACCGCTCCCCACCTCCTCTCCCAGCCACCACCCTCTTAACTAGTAGAACAAGTGAGGATCTGCCTGTAATTACTGCTTAATTCATTTGCATGTGGATGTTCTCATTAGAATGTCATTAGCATGGGGAGGGAGTCTGGTTGCCAGAGCAACCAGGAGTGGGGCAGGTGCAGTTCAGCCTCTACTGGAGTCTCTGCTCTGTTTGGTCAAATTCCACCTGTCTTCCTGGCTGCTCTTACTCCAGTGGCTGCCAGCAGAAAAACATTCCATGGTGGTACCCTCTTTATATTGGCTCTGTCTCCAGAATTTCTTGGTAACCTGTGTGGCTCAGCCTGATTTTCCTAATGTTTCCTTTTGTTTTAACTCTCCATGTTTGGGGACATAGGTTTCTAGTCTGTGCCATCCAGAATGGTAGCCACTTACCACATCCAGCTACTGAACACTTAAATAGGATTAGCCTGCATTAAGATGTGTTTTACGGGTAATGTAAGCAAATGACTTCAAAGACTTCATAGAAAACAAAGATTGCAAAGCACCTCCTTAGCAATTTCATCTCTGTAAGACCATGTTAAAATGTTATTGTCTCAGGTATATAGAGCTAAATAAAGTATATTCTTAAATCTATGGTTGTCATTAGTAGTAGAATATTTTCCTACCATGAAGGAGGCCTTGGGTATAATTTTCAACTCACATATGCACATGTGTACATTTAGACAGACACATATAAATGCACACATATACACACATACACATCCATACATATATAACCATAAATACATAAGTAAATATATAGACATGCATACACATACATGCATGCATAATACATGCACATATATGTGCACACATACATAAATACATACACACATACCTTCACAAATATATACCTATATACAGACGTATATACACATACATACATACATAAGTAAAAACATACATGAAAATCATCTAGTGTGTTTTTCTAGTTAGATATGATTACTTAGCCACTGTATCTAGGGGTTCCAAGTATATTCCACCAGCTGCACAGCCTTAGACAATTGCTGTCTCCCCCAAATCTCTAATCAGTGCTATCTGTTTCCTTCTTTGTGACAATTCCAGGATTCTTCTAGGATTGCCCAGCAAGTTGCAATTTCAGCCATCACTTCATAAATACTTATAGAGGTTAAGAAATTCAGTTTTTCCATCAACACGGTAATTCCTTGCTGCAGATGTGATAGTAGGTGGCTCTCCAGGTCCCGCTAGGGGGCCACCATGTAGAAGAAGGACAGGTGCAGAATAACTCTAATTCTGTGACAAGCGTTTCTTCCATTGACAAGAAACCCACTTCCTCAGGAAGCTTTTTACTGATCAGAGTTCTGCCCTCAGAGCAAAAGAGCAAAGGATACTGTCTGCTCCTCCCCCACTGACTCACTGACTGAAGAGAGATCTCAGGGTCTGCTCAGCTCAGCATCTTTTTGTTAAAAAAAGAGTCCATTTCCTTCTGAAGATGTGCCCTCGAGGCTCAATGTCACTGGTGCCTTCCCCCAGATTTTTGTCATTTGTCAATGTCCCTGTAAAAATGTGGCCTCTGACAGGGAACACCTATTCCAGATGTAATAGAGTACAGTCTGCAGAAAACGAGGCAACTACTCTTTTCCCTCAGGGGAAATCTAGAATTTGATAGATTTAATCTAAATCTACATTCATTTTGCAATCTTCTCTACCCAATTCTCGGCACATGAGATATTCAATACAATAGACATAACATCTTGCAGTACAGTGGTGACCCACGCCTTTAACCCCTGCACTCAGGAGGCAGAGGCAAGCAGATCTCTGAATTCAAGAGCAGTCTGGTCTACACAGGGAGTTCCAGGACAGTCAGGGCTACCAGAGAAACTCTGTCTCAAAAAACCAAAACTAACCACCCCCTACCAAAAAAGACATTCATAAGTCGAGATAGAGTTATAGCTCCTTTATCGTAGACTTAACATAATTGGTGACTAAAAGTTAAACCCAGCACCTTCTTCTCCTTTCTGCGGAACTGCAGCTCAGGCTTTTATTTCATTGTGCCAGTGAAGCAAAGTTTCAAATCCAGGTCTTGCTCCATGGTTAACCAACCAGCAAAACGAATAATGGTACGCCAAGCTGTGTACCAAAGACAGAAGAAAGTTGTTTTCCATGGCAACTTCCTCATAGGGAACATTTCTGCATTGCTGGTGGATACAAACTGGCACACCCCTTTGGATGTCAGTGTGGCAATTTCTCAGAAAATTAAGAAAAAACCTTCCTCAAGACCTGGTAATACCACTTTTGGGTATATATCCAAAGGATGCTCAATCGTGCCACAGGGACATGTGCTCAACTATGTTCATAGCAGCTTTGTTTGTCATAGCCAAAACCTGGAAACAAGGTAAACGCCCCTCAACCAAAGAATGGATAAGGAAAATGTGGTACATTTACACAATGGAGTACTACACAGCAGAAAAAATAACAACATCTTGAATTTTGCAGGAAAATGGATGGAGATAGAAAACATTATTTTGAGTGAGGTAACCCAGACACAGAAAGACAATTATCACATGTACTCACTCATAGGTGGTTTTTAAACATAAAGCAAAGAAAACCAGCCTACAAACCACAATCCCAGAGAACCTAGACAACAATGAGGACACTAGGAGAGACTTACATAGATCTAATCTACACAGGAAGTAGAAAGTAGAAAAAGACAAGATCTCCTGAATAAATTGGGAGCATGAGGACCTTGGGGGAGGGGAGAGGCAGGGAGGGGATCAGAGAAAAATGTAGAGCTCAATAAAAATCAATACAAAAAAAAAAAAACCTTTTGAGGGCTGGAGAGATGGCTCAGAGGTTAAGAGCATTGGCTGTTCTTCCAGAGGTCCTGAGTTCAGTTCCCAGCAACCACATGGTGGCTCACAACCATCTGTAATGAGATCTGGTGCCCTCTTCTGGCAACCAAGCATACATGCAGACATACATAATAAATAGATTTAAATAAAGATTTATTTAAAAAAACTTTTGAGAAAAAAAGAAATGTACTGAACTAGACACAGCCATATTGTCCATTAAGATATGATCTTACTTTATCTCTTTAGATTTAAGACATATTATAGAGATACATAATTTAAAATTTTTAGTAGAAATAATACCAGTTAACTACTCTACTCTTGGTGTCTGTAGCACCAGAAATCGACTCTGAACACTGACTTGACTTGAACCTGGAGGTCCCCCACCCCCTTCTTCCCTACTTGCTCCCAAACGGTCCCGTCCCAACCTACGGGACTGTGATCGCAGCTCACTCATCTCCTTGCCGGACCGTTTCTGTGGTTGTCACCTTATACTTTTTAAAAAGGGAGATGCCATTCATCCCTTGCCAATGGATTTATATCTCTTTTGTTCTCAGGGTGAGGTAAGGACTGTCAGCCCTGATTTCATGGCCACACCTGTAGTTGTTCGGTTTTTCTGAAAGGCGTGGGTTGTGTTGAAGCTCACCACCGTAGCATGGAGCCTCTTCTGGATCCTGACTGGTGAATACTTAATTTTTCAACCTCTTTCTCCCTCTCCTTTGAGGAGGAAAGTCTAGTTTGAAAATCTGTTCATCTCAGTGAAAACGAAAAAAAAAAAAAAAGATGCTACTTTTTGACATGGCTCTTTTGTTATTAATATTTCATGTTTTCTTAGTTGTAGAGAAAACACTTTCCTCATCAATTTTAAGTGTTTAAATTATTTATTTATTTCGTGTGTGTGTGTGTGTGTGGCTGTACATACATGTGCACAGCATACCTGTAAAGGTCAGAGGACAACTTAGTTGGTTCTCTCCTCCCAACACAGAGGTCAATAGGCTTGATGGCAAGCACCCCTCACCACTGGGCCATCTTGCAGGCCCCCTCATGAATTTTCTGAGATAAAACGTGTATTCAGCTTTATACACATGAGAGAGTGAGAACAAATTAAAAGAAGGAAGGAGGGGAGAGAGAGAGAGGAAGGCTAGATAGATTTGTGTGTGTGTGTGTGTGTGTGTGTGTGTGTGTGTGTGTGTGGAGTGTGTGTGTGAAGAAACAAGAGTCCAGGTGTTTCTTTTGTTTTCTATACCTGAGTTGATGATTTGGGAATGTCTAGGTGTTTTGTTCCCTCTTCTAGTCTGTGCTTCTAACTTACTAAAATATAAAAAGAAAATTTATGTAAAAAGGAAATTTATACAAGCCATCATCAGATTCACTTAAAAGTCAATCATCGAATTTCTATTTTAGCACCCATATTTTTATTTTTGCAGTTTCTGCAGAAGTGTGCAATATTTTGACATTAGCAAATTTTGTTAAGTTGGCTAAAATACTATAAAAATTATCATTGCATGCACTCCTCACTCCATGGTTGTGATATTATTGAACAGTATATGTAGGTGTGGGCCGCAATAACTGCTGAGAGATGCGCAATCATGGCTCACTGTCCTGCCTCGAGATCTCTTGTGCAGCCATGCTTCAGGTCTAGGAGGGAAAGCTCCAAGCTTAAAGAAGTGGTAAAGCGTCACTACCGATGTTGCCAAAGGTAAGTGGTTATGGATAGTTGGGTGAATGCTGCGAGGTACTGCAAACTGTGAGCTTCGCGGTCCACATCTCCAAACGTTACATCCACACTTAGGTTGTATCTGTTCATGTAATGAGAAGGCAAACTATGAAAGAGTAATTTGACTATTCATTCAAAATTATCATATCAATCATTTAGATATTTGAAAGGAAAGTTTTAAGAGCCTGAATTATGGCAATAATTACCTCATTTTTCCTTCTCTTCTACTCTGTGTGTGAAGGGATAATCTGATAGACTATTTTATTCTTTTTAAAAAGAGAGTCGTTTAAATTCGGGACCCTCCCAGCCTAATCTCTGAAAACCTTCAGTCATGTCGCATCTGGCTTCCTTTGATAAATATTATCCTCTCATTTTTATAGTCATTTCTCCAAAACAAAGAGCATCTTTTTCTAAAGTTATTTGTCAGTATAATGCAAATTAAGAGCAGAAGCATAATATTGTAGACTATCTCTGAACAGCGTGGCAGAAACAACTCCGAGTTGAATTGGATCTCGTCAGCTTACTAACTCAGTTAGAATGATAAACACGAAAGAAGCCGGGGACTGATGGCAATTCTATTCATGCCTCAGATTTACAATAACCCCAAATTATTTTGCATGATTTGTTTTTCCACCAATAATTTAGCTTAATTTATCGCTATACAAGCTCTGAATAGGTTATCAAAGTATTAAAATTTATAATTCTTTTCACGAAACCTGTGATTCTGAGGTTTTACTTTTATTTTTTTTAACCCAGTGAAAGATTTTGTTGTAACCTGCAAGTATATTTTCTAACTCAAAGACGGCAATGGATTGACTGATTAAAAATGCGTCCATCTGTTGTTTGATGTGTTGCTTTGCTACTTGAAAGATGCAAAACTAAGAGGGCTGGGTTTTTCTTTTCTATGAAGACCCTCTGACTGTGGCATGAGTTATGAAACCTTCTGTTTACATTCACACACGCAGTAAAGGTTAATATTATAACCAGCATACATACACAGAGCGCTTTCTCTATTTCTAAAAGTAATTTCTTTAGTAGGTTTGAGATTTTATAGACAAGAACTTTTGGAAAACAGACTCTTCTATAAAATGCAAAATAAGAACCATCTATTCTCCTTTGAAAACACTTGTAGAATTCTTCCTCTAAAGGGCTTGCCCACAAAGCATCAAGTTGCCTACAAACCGTTTGCTTTTTACTTCATGCACAGTAGATGATTGTTTTGAAATGACTGGTGGTGAATATTTTCCCTCGAGGACAAAATGTAGAATGTACTGGGACTAAGACTGTGTTATTTTTGAGTCTGAGGGCCCACTGGATGCTGTGTTGGAGGCAGGGGCGTAAGGAGATTGTCTAATGTCAAACAATTCAGAACCGAAGGCTTCTAGTATATTCCTTTTGTTGATTGGTATGTTTCCACAGCTCCCCCACATTAACCTGCTTGAGTCCCTTGCTCTGCTTTGTTTTGTTATAGGCAGAACACTCCTTCTGCCCATTGAGCTTTGCATCATCCATACTTCGAGGGATCCATTTTACTGACATCTGAATTTAATATGAATGCCAGGTATGGGAAAGAAATTGAGATTTATACCTGCAGGTAGATCGATATATGTGTGCACACACACACTTCAGTAGCTAAAGGTCAATATTTACCTGTCTAGGTATAAAGGTTGGTGAAGGCTGGAGAGATGGCTCTGGAGTTAGGAGCATGTGCTGGTCATCCGGATTACAGCTTGGCTTGCAGCACCCAGATCTAGTAGCTCATCACAGCCTGCTACTCCAGCTCCCTCCCGAGGATGAAGTGACCTCTGGCCTCTGTGGTCTTCTGCGCTCCCATGCACATGCCTCCACAGACACACATGCATTTGCATAATTTGATATGATAAAAATTAAACTTGTTTTTAAAAGCTGATATCTGTGAGAGATGGTTCATGAGAAGAAGCATCCCCACAAATCAACAGCACATTTGTCCTCAGTCAAGTCTAACACCTGTGCCAATGTGAAGACAAGAAAATGCTTGCACACTGGCATAGAAAAGCCATTATGGGAAAATGAATGGAGGTTTCTTATAAACCAAAACAAAAGTCAGTGAACCAACTAAACAAACAAAATTCTATCCGTGATCCTACGTATGGATATTTATCCCCAAGTTATTAAATCAGCTTGTTAAAAGATGTATCTGGGGCTAGAGAGATGGCTTAGTGGTTAAGAGCACTGTCTGCTCTTCCAGAGGTCCTGAGTTCAATTCCCAGCAACCACATGGTGGCTCACAACCATCTGTAATGAGATCTGGCACCCTCCTCTGGCGTGTGGGCATACATGGAGGCAGAATGTTGTATACATAATAAATAAATAAATCTAAAAAAAGAGAGATGTGTCTGCAATTCTATTAGCAACAGACAAGTCAACATAGTTATCTAACCAGATAAAATGATGTGTGTAGGCTCTGTGTGTGTGTGTGTAGAGGAAGGCTATTAAGTCTTAAAACTACATAAATTCTGTCATTTGCATCAATGTGGATAGGATCTAAACAAAGCTGACTCACAGGAACAGAAAGGTGAACATTGGTTCAAGAGGCTAGGAGTGTGAAGTGTCTGTAAAAGGATACAGGGTACAAAACTCTCAGACAGGAAGAATGAGTATTTGGCGGGATCTAGTGCATTCTTGTGAATATATAGTCAGTAATGTTGGACATTTCTAAATTGCTGAGAAGGTAAGTGACCATGCCTGTAATCTCAGGGATGTGTGGTAGAGAGAGGAGAATCCCCAAGTTTTGCTGTCCACCGGTCTAGCTCTGGGATCAGAAAAAAAAAAAAAAAAAAAAAATAAACCTGCCTCCAAGGATTAAGGCTGAGAAGGACAGAGGAGGACAATCAGCATTCTCCTCCACCCTTCATACATACAATGGCATAGTCACCTACCAACCATGTACAGGTACATACATCACACGCATGTATCACACAAACCCTCCCATTCACAAATACACACACATACAAATACTAACAAAACAAGCGATTTAGCACAATTGTCAGGGACCTCGTCCATTCAAGGCATTGTATTCGTAAGAGAAAACTCTTATGTGTGTCAGCCACTTTGTAGTGGCTGGATACCAAGTGTGTCACTCCTGAGATCCTCCTGAGGTTGCCCACAGTTATGAGCCCAATTAACAAACGAAGGCATGGACGTTCTCACTTAGGCATCCACTTTCCTCAGAATGTGAAACCCACGAGGAGAGCTACGTCATGTGTTTCAGGATGAGGGCAGGGCGCAGCCTGGCTCAGCTGAGCCTCAACTCGGCTCAGCATTAGTCTTGCAGTGACTCCTCTGCTTTAGCCAAAAGCACGTGATTCAAACGGGGGAACAAAGCTGCTGAGATTAAATCTCTGTACGAATGTACTATGCTACTCTCACGAAGAAGCAAGTTTGCATGTTGCCTAATCACTGCAGCAGTTGTGAAAGGTCAGACGTGGGGAAGCAAGAGGGTAAAAACTGAAAAGCGCTCCTTTCCCTACGCTGCATTGTAACCACCAATTTGAATCTTCTAAGCTGTTAAACTTTTCAGCCAGCCAGCTGTAACTGGCTAAGATGGCTGTGTGCGTTGGAAGTTTTAGCTCTTTCTTCTGTTTGCTGGGGTAAAACAAACAGTGAGAAGAAGAAACAAATGTCTGCGGTATGAGGCGACAGTGGTCAAGTCCCCGAATGGCAAGTTTGCTGCAGAGACGAGGGGAAATGAGAAAGTCTGTTTACAGAAGTGGGCACATTTGTCCAAGCTGGCACGACACACGGCCATTCGTTTGGTGTAGCAGACAGAAAGTCACCTTGTGAAAGTTTACATCTATTTCCCAAAAGGACTTAATGAATAGACCCAAAAGGCAGTGCAATGTGAATCCTATGCAATCTCCAAAAAGAACTAGAGCTTCCCATGGCTGGGAGAAACTAGATTCTCTATACCTGTAACAACTCAAAAAAAAAGAAAAAGGAATATACAAGATACACACAGTAGGGAACTCTACATATACACAGTAGGGACTCGTCTCCCAGAGTAGGGACTCCCTACACACATAGTAAGGACACACACATACACCTCCTGAAACTTATTTCAACTTATATTTTATGGTTATTTCCCATAATAGATACAAAATGGACATGGAAAAAATGTATGTTTCTCATAATGAAGAAAGAGTCAAAGAGAAAAATCCCCACGGTAGAACGAAAAGAAAAAAAAAATCAATACTCGTAGTGAGATATGAGGCCATTTCTTTACAGGTGCTGATTCTCAAAGAATTTATTTTTTCCCCTCTAACAATTAACCATCCGTGTCCCTCCTACGTAAAAACTGTGTTTATTCTGGCCCAGACTGCTACAGATGTTACATGAACGGTATATTCTTTGTAGCTGGTGAAGCCCTGCTGCTGACAAATAGTATTTCGGGGTTGATGGGAACTCATTGCAGGTGTGTACATGCATGGGTATAAGGTTTGTACAAATACTCTCTGGGTTCACTTGGCATTGGAATTCACCAAACCAATGCAAACTGAAATTGGAACAACCTTTCTTTTCCTGAGAAGGGGCTCTCCTAAAAGCCCGCTTCTCCACGGAACTGACTATAAATTATTGGGGGGTCCCAGAGCTTTGAGATATTCATCCCGAGCACTACTCAATTTGCTCCCTCCAATTTCAGAGCGATTTTGAAAATTAATCAACTGTCAAAAAAAAAAAAAGTTGAACCCTGAGTGATGGTCAATTGAAATTATACATGTCTGTTATATGAGAACACGAAGCGCAAAGCACTACAGAATAATAAACAGGTAAGTTATCCTTGGACAGTCTGTGCAGTGGGGATTCAATTTTAAAATTTTAAAGCTTTTGCTGTCTGCCAGTCTCCTGTCATGTATATGAGCACATAAGGTTTTCCAGAATCTATTGCACTTTTTTTCTATTTTTATGCTAAGTTTAAAAAAAAGCATCATTTTTGAAGAATAACTGTGCTCAGAAAAAAAAAAAAAAAGAAGTCCCCAAATTATTGTGACTTGGTAATTATTAGCTTTGCACTCAACAAGTTTTAGAGCCGCCGTGGAGCAAACATTTGCCAAACATTCCCCATGGATTTGCCCAGCATCTGTGTTAACATCCCCAGCAAGCTTGGGGTTGTAAAGTTGTTTGAGCAGGCTTATTGGTTACAATGTTGCTTCTGCGTCATGGCTGCCTGCCTTTTGCCTGGCCCTGATGAGAGACCCAGTCACGATGAGAGACAGATAATATTCCTAGACACACAGCAACACAGGATTCTTATTAGAGACAAACTATAATACTCAAGGAGCTATCTCTCACAGCTGTATCTTTTTTACTTCCTGATCTGGGGTAAAAGCAAAACAAAATAGGAAAAACAAACACCTTGAATACAGCTAGTGGAAACAGTTGGTTTTAATATATTATTGGGTCAAATTATAATTATTTTAGTTTCTATACCTTCATGTTACCTTAAATTTGAAGCAAATATAATTCATATCCAAGTAGGTAAAAATCCACTTACTGTTAGAAAAATGTTAGGATTTCTGGTGATTTTTTTTGGTAAATTTAGGATGTTGGAGAAATCCTGAGCTTCAGTTGACTAGAAATATGAGGTCAAGTTTATGAGACTACAATTCAGCTAGGCAAGGTAGCCATACCTGTAATCTCAGCACCCAGGAAACAGAGGCAAGAGGATGGACCACCAGTTGGAAGTCAGCCTGGTCTACATAGAGAGCATCAGGCAAACCAGGGCTACTTAGTGTGATCCTCTCTCAAAACAAAACAGAACTGAACTCTAATGGGAATGGCATTGAATTAAAAAGAAAAGTAATTTGAATAAAGTCAATGTCTAAATTCAGATTAGCAACCTAGCGGCCCAAGTCCAACTGACTGGAGTTTTCATTTCTAAAGCTGTAAGACCGACATCATCTGCCGTCCAAATAGAGACATCTAAGTAGTGTGGCGTCTTGTCACCACGTGCAACCTCCTCCCAGTATTAAGACATCGAATCTCAGAGGATGAAATCCGTACAAAATCAGAAGCAGAACCGTCCTCAGGCAATTCCAACTAGCCAAACCAAACGCTCTGTAGTAAGCGTAGAAAGAGACATTAACAGTACTTACAGGCCAGCTAAGAAGCAGACAGTCCAAGGAAAAGAAAGACACCTCTATCACCCAAACTAGGAGAGAAGCTAGGGCTAGTCTCCAGCACGGAGCTCTGCTAAGGGACACAAGGGAGTTGTAACCTTTGTCTCCACCGGCCCTGGAATGCTTGGCTTCCCAGGGAGATTTTACATTGCATTTTCGCTGGGCTGCAGATGTTGGGGGCTGGTATACCTGCTTGAATTTTCTGGTGTGTTTGAGAAAGTTGTTTCTGTAGGCGCTTTGCACCAAAGCCCCCCCCCACCAGTCGTCTACCCACGCACACACACACCCTCCCTCAACCCCTGGCCTTGGAAGAATCGCTCGCGTTCCCTCCCCCACCCCCTTCCCTTTCCATCTAAATACGGTGCCGGGCCTCAGGAGGCCTTGGCACACAAAGCTTCTACCGGAGTCTGTCACTTGACTGACAGCAGAAAGGTTGGACAGCTGTGTGTAGGTGGGCACTGCAAAGACAGAGCTGAGCAGATTAAAGCGAGAGAAGGCAGGCAGGGGAAGCTTCTACATCGCGGCCCTTTCCAAAGCTCCAGAGCCGAACCTCTGTGATCATTAACCACATGGAGAACATATGGGAAAGAACTTTAAAGCTGGCCCATCTTAAGTCAGGTCTTTCGAATAAGAAGAACCCCGGTCTAGAAATAGACAGCTGTCAAACGCGCAAACGCACCCCGTAAAGAGAGGCGGAAAAAGCATCACTAAAGAAAGCTGTATGTGGGAAGACACAATGCAGTCCCAATTTTCTCGTCGCCTCGGCAGCAGCACGCTGCTTTCTACCTGGGCTGTGAGTTCTGGAGTAACGTAACCTGTACGGGGTCGAGGAGGACAGCTTACAGCTAGACGCTTACCAATGCATTTTCAGTTGCAAAAATCCGAGTGAAAACCATAGACGATTCGGGTGAGGTCCTAATGAGACATCCAGAGGAAATGAGGCTCGCTTTCCTGAGCTGCAGTAGACTGACCGTTTGGTAGGATGGACCTGATTAATTCCTGACAGTGTACAAATTACCTCTGATAGGTGTCTCCCATAATACAAATAGGCAGATGGAGACGGCAGTCCTCAGACCTTGCTCTTAAGGGGAACGTACTTCAGAATCTTCCTGACTCTCCACTGTGTGAGCTTGTTCAAGTTCCTTGTAATTAAGAGCTCCCAGAGATGACACTGACAGACACTGGGAGTAGTTACATGTCTACTACTCCACCTACTAACTATAAACACAGCAGTGAGGATGAAGTCGCATACAGTAAATGCTACAGCCATTAGAACAGATAAATCCTCTCTGCAGAGCAAAGATGAATCCCATACAGGTCAAACAGCCTTCAATAAACTTAGAGGCAGCTAAGGGGTTGCTCTCTAAACTTATTCATCTTAAAATTCACAAGGATACCATTCTTCAAATTTCCCAGCTTAATTTTTCATATCTTCATCATCTTGCAAGAGGAGAGCCTGGGATAAATGCCTATGAGGAGTTAAATACAAAGAAGAAAGAGCAAAACTTGATATATTTCAAATGTCAGTTGGAGTCCACTGGTCCATTTCTAGCTGTTTCTTTTTACTCCTTACTTCAGATCCATTGCCTGAATTAAGCCAGTGTATTTATGCAGACACACACAGCATCATGTGGGATTCCAGGTACCTATGGGCCAAAGGGTTCCTGGGAGCAGTTTAAAGTGGTAGAACACATGCTTGTCACAAAGCTTCTGAGTTAGACTTCTAGGAACTAACTCTCCATTGCTTTAACCATGTTTCGAGCAAGCCTCTAAACAATGCCAGTTCCAAGCACTCCAATGCTGATCATTTGCATTTCTGTATTACTTCCAGAGAAGAAATGATTAGGTCTGGCTTGAAGAGGCCTTCATTAGTTTTCCGTTGGAGTTTAAGTGGTATATAATTCAGAGAAACAAGGAGCCCTACACCATGCCTCTTGGAGTCGTAGCTACCTATCTTTCGTGATTTTGAGAAGATGTTCCAGAAGCCCCATCTTTGTTTGTTTGTTTGTTTGTTTAATCCTGGCTGTCCTGGGGAACTCACTTTGTAAACCAGGCTGGCCTCGAGCTCACAGAGATCACCTGCCTCTTCCAAGAAGCACAGTCATTGTAGGGAAGAAGCCAGCATTCATGGTTGGGCTGAAGAAATAGAAACAGAAATACAGCCCTGAAAGCAGCATTTCCTCCAGAACTACGCTCATTCCGTGAGCTAAAGATACCTTCAAAGTCCTTATCTGATGCATAACAAAACAGAGATCTCGGTCTTTTCAACATTTTTGGAACAGCCAGAGATTGCTTGGAGAGTGGGAAATAAATGTTCGGTACATGCTTTAGGCTGGTGGGGGAGGAGGAAGGTTAGGTCTCTAAACTTAAATCCTCACCATGCAGAAACATGGTCATGGTCAACATTACTTTCTTTTAGAATTTCATTGCCATTGGGCACCGTTTTTCCAAAAAGAACAAATGGGGGAGAGTGAAGAGGGACAGCAGTTGTAAGCTTATGAACTTACGTATTCCAAGCAGATAATTATTTCTCTCTTAAAGTGGTTTTTGCAAATTGTACAAACTCCATTTCCTCACACACATGACTGCTAGTTTATTATCAAAAAATAATGACAGTCTCCAATTAGTAATCCTGCCTCGGCAATTATAGTATTACAATAGGGGAGCTGGAGAGATGGTCCAGCGGTTAAGGGCGTCAGCTGCTTATCCAGAGGTCCTGAGTTCAATTCCCAACAACCCCATGGTGGCTCACAGCAATCTATAACAGGATCTGATCCCTTCTACTGTATGATGTCCTCTTCCATGATGCAGGCATTCATGCAAACAGAGCGCTCATATGCATAAAATACACACATAAATATGTTCAAAAAGACTTTCAGTAACTGTACATAAATATGTTCAAAAAGACTTTCAATAACTGTGCGACGCAGGTTGGATTTCACAATTCGCATTAAAATGAGGAAACCTGTATCATATGGAAAGATGCAGAGTAAAGATTCTTTTACACTCCAGTAGGGCATGTTAAAAAAATAAATAAATAAAGTAACTCTTATGTTAAGCTGGAATTCACCGTGCAGTCCAAGACCGATACAAAGTGTCTGATCTGAATTCTGCCCCGACCCCCAGTTCCACCTCCCCTATCTCACCCACTCCTGGTGTCTGAAACTTAGGTGAAAGGCTCTCTAGATCTGAGGCAGGGTTGTCCAGAGGGTTCCTGTCTGTGCCCTTGCTCTATTCACCATCTTTTGGGGCGGCAGGAGGAGAGACTTGTGGCCACATGAATGGTGACATGGCTTCACAAGCCCTAGAAGGAGCCTGTGACACCTTCCATACAAGGTGTTTGGTACCCTGGAACTGCTACCTCGGAACTCACGAGAGATCTGCTGGTCTTTACCTGTGGAGTGCTGGGATTAGAAGTGTGCGCCACATCCTGAGAGGTATTCTATTTTTGAGGCAAGCGACCTGGGTGGTAGTTGCAACTGTAGCACTTGCCTGTGTCTATGGGACTCCCCTGGCTTCCTATAAACAGGAGCACACCTGAAAACCCCTCCGTCTTAGAGTATACCTTACACTGGCCAGCACAAGAGAAAACTTGGTTGGAAGGAATTGGGGAGAATCCAAACACTTAGCCTCTGGAATCCTCTAGCCAGCCCTGGCCTATTTGATGCTCCAAAAGACCTCCTACTGTGGCTACTCTTTCCCCTTCCTGATCCACCCAAATCTGGGCTTGACTGCCATCTTTCCGGCTCAGGTGTAAAGGGGTGATAAGAGCCCTATTTCTCATTTGCATAAGACACTGTGCCACAGCCTGGACTTCAAAGAATGAAATCTCTAACTGGGCTTCCTGGGGGGTTCCAGGAAGCCTACCAAACGTTGTATTTGGAAGCTCAAAGGTTTTCCTGGGGAACGTGAGAGCTATCAGTGACCTTTAAACACCCTTTCTTCTTGTTTTACTTGGTTGTTTTCGCGTCTATAGTGTTTGGAGTACAATCCCGGTTTCAAATCCTGGTGAATCACCAGCAGTCTGAGAGATTCAGCTGTCACGAGTCAACAGTGAGAGAAGGGAAGAGATTCAGAATCATTTTCCAACCTTTCCCATTCCAGGAATTCTGTCAACTCAGACCCCTTGTTCTCGCGTAGCAAGGAAGGAAAATCTGAGGGCTTAGGTCCTTGTGGGACTTTCAGGTTCTTAATGATTTTTCACTGTAATCATTTCTACAGTTATTATTTTATCCATACACAGACTGCTGTGGAGGCAGAACAGGCGCCTCATGGGTTAGAAACACCTACACTTCCACAGAACCAGAGTTTGGTGCCCAGCCTCTCCCAACTCCCAGGCCCTCACATGTCAAGTGGCTTACAACCACCTGTAATTCCAACATCAGGGCATCTGAAGCCCTTTCTGAACTCTGCAGGTACCTTCAAATATATGGTACACCACACACACACACACACACACACACACACACACACACACACACATTTTAATGTTAAAAAACAAAATATTTTTAAAACCTAAATTCAACTCAGCCTTTGCAGTTTAACTTGTAGCTCGAGTCTTAGTGGTAGGCAACATACCAAAAGGACAAAAGTTTACCTAAATTGTCCTTTTCAGTATGCTTATTAGCACATATATTTTGACATGTATCTTAGCCTTCCCAAACTATACCTGAATTCTTATGAGCAGGGTCTTTTCCCTTAAATAAGTCCAGTTATTTAATTTTATATTTATTTTATGTATGTATGTATTGAGACATGGTCTTACTGTATAGTCCTGGGTAGAATTCACTATGTAGACCAGGCTACCCTGGAGCTTACAAGAGATCTGCTTGTCTCTGCCTCTGGAGTGCTGGGACTAAAGGTGTATGTCATACCCCCTGAGATATTTTATGTGAGAGGCAGGTGATTTGGGTTGCAGCTGCAATGATAGCATTTTCCTGTGTTTATGTGACTCCCCTGGCTTGCTATAAATAGGCGCACTTAAAACCCCAGGGTGTTAGAGTATACACTGGACAGTTCTGAATTGGTGGTCAGCAGGGCCAATACTAAGCTTTCGTTTCTGCACCATTTTAAGACAGAATCGTATTTGTCAGGTTATGTTGTCCCAATAGATAAGAGAGCAGTCCCTTCAGTGGTCACTAAGAATGAGGGCGGCCCAGCAGTTTCACCAGGCGCTTTTCCCCAGTTAGCTGTAGTTTCTTGGTTCTCCTAGCAGCTGGGTTGCTGTGGATGCCTGAAAAGGGGGGGGGGGGCGGGGGAAAGAACTGGCTTGCTGGCTTGCTTTTTCAGGCATCTGCAGAAGGAAAAGACCGTGGGGGGGGGGGGGGCAGGGGAAAGAACTGGCTTGCTGGCTTGCTTTTTCAGGCATCTGCAGAAGGAAAAGACCGTTAATATGCAGTGAGCACATAAGGTGGGGTGCATGTTCTGGAAATGTTACTGCTTTCAACCAGACAGGCAGGTAGTTTTCTATTTTCACTATAGATAATATACAGTACTCGCTCTCCTGCCGAGAGACACAACCGGCATCTATTGTTTAAAAATGTTTTCTAAGAATTTGAGTTGCTCTTTTCCCGTTTGAATCTGTCTGCTAAATGGCAAGAACCTATATCTTTATTTATTTATATTTATTTATTTATTTTTCTGTAAGACCCAGAAAGACGCATGAAAGAATCGAGATTTTCTTAGGGGGATTTAGCGCGGTTATTTTTAATAATTCATACACACACACATATTCCCGTGTGCATAGTTTCCCCGCCCCCGCTTCACTGATGTGAAATCAGTAGCTACAACAACAGAAAGCTATTTCCCCTGTAGGTGAAATTCCAATAGGATTTTCGCTGCAGAGGCCAAATGCCAGGAGCCTTATGCCCTGTCCCTCTGGGCCACCAACTCAGCTACTGCCCATGGCCTCTCCAAGCGCTCTCACCTTCTGTAAAACAAAAGTTGTCATTACCCGGGTCTGAGTTGGCAAGCACAGGTCTTGAGCCCTGGAAGGGAAACACGATCGGTTCTCCACGACAATAACCAGAAAGTGCCTGAAACCATGCTCGATTTGCTCTGGGCTCCACACCTTGCCATGCCCTTAGGATTTTTACTTCAGACTCCCATTTGAGGGACAAACTACTCATGCAATCCGTCGAATGTCGAGTGCGAAATTTCTCCACGAAACGACTTTCGAGTCCATCTTTCGTGGTCTAGGCGAGGGAGACGCGACAGGACTTCCCACACCGTAGTATGGCAGGACCTGGGTAAGTGGATAAATAAATTACTAACCGGGTTTGGACCCGCTGTCTGGCCGCCTCTGCGTCTTTGTCCGTTCTGCCTTGCTCTGGGCCCGCGCGCTCCTGCATCTGGCCGGAAGGTGGCGCGATTGGTTCACGTAGAGCTTCTGTCCCCGCGGTTTGCAAGGTTCCTCCACCTCCTGGCATCGCATTTGGGCTGAGACCCAGACTTGCAGGAGGAAAACCCGGCCCGGAAAAGAGCCAAAGGAGGGGCGGCTTGAGGGGAGCAAGGGAGGCGCGCCTTTTGGAATCCCAACCCTCTCAAAACGCCTGGGGACCAGCCACCCAGTTGCATCCGGGGCTCGTCACCAGGTAGCTCGCTGAGCTGCTGTCTCCGGTTGGCGCTCAAGTGGCTTCTCCCGTGGACTGAGCATCTGAGGACCGACCGCGGTCGGAGGGTGCCTGCGTCCCTGAAAGGTCGACGGTTGGCACCCAGGACAACCCGGGGTTGTGGGGCAAGTTTCTGCGTGAAGTTCCTCTCACCTTAGTCTCCTGGGAGACTGTCCCCATTGCACCGGGAGACGTCGGAGCTCAGCCGCGGTGACTGCTCAGGCAGCTTGCGACCCTCCTCAGTCTACCCGTCTGTGCAGCATGTGCAGCAGGTGTCCGCACTCTTACACCCTTCCCGTCTACACCTAGGCGTCCCAGAATGGCTAGACCTGGTCCCAGGGACTCTCCCTGGAAACTGCACAGTGGGTTCCTGGGCCGTCGCGCGGTGATTTTAGTCTGCATAGTCCGGTTCTGGGCTCGGGCTATGTGAACACCCGAATCCAGACAGGAGGCGCTTTCCGACGACAGAAAGACTGGGGACAGTGGCTGCGCCTTGCTGCGGGAGAAACACTGGAGACGACTAGGCCCCTTTGGCTGGGTAACTAAGAAGGAAACAAGTAACGGGCTACGAAAAACCCCCTACCCCAAAGCGTTTCCCAGGGAGGAGCGCCGTAAAGACACAAAACCGGGGATTGAGGCAGAGGGTAGCTGTGGCGGCCTGCGACAGAGAGCGCCCGAACTGGGCTGGGGCGGGCGGGACGGCGACCCGACGACCTCAGCAAGGGGCAAGAGCCAAGGTTGCAGGTCAACTTCAGACTTATTTCATCTCAACGGGAGGCTTTTCAAGCCCTCACACCGCCTAACTAGTGGGGGAAGGCTACCAACATTTTCTGGTCTTCCCCACGGTCCGCTCAGTCTCTCGAAGTTCCCTCTGTCGTCCAGGGGATCGAGCCCCGCGGCGTCGGAAGACAAGGCCCGCGGACTCCCGCCAGGGCAGAGACCCTCCGCGGCTGCGGTTCCAGCCTCCGGAGACCTAGCGCCCTGCGGAGGCTGGAGGGGGCGGGACCCGGGGCGGGCTCTGCGCTGTGGGGGCGGGGCCGCGGCGTCTTCTTTGCACTACCATTGGTCGCGAGCTCCGGACTGGCGGGCGTACGTCACAGCCCGGGCCCACCCTCTTGGCAATGTCTTCAGACTGCTGCACTCCTAACTTAAGCATTTATTCCACTGGGATAGAAGCGGCAGGAGCAGCGTTGGCACTGGCGAACCATGGCTGGGATTTTCTATTTCGTCCTCTTTTCGTTTCTCTTTGGGATTTGCGACGCTGTCACCGGTTCTAGGGTATACCCCGCGAATGAAGGTAAGAGCCCGGCAGCCCTTGTGAGGTCGGGCACCCGGAGTGGGTGATTAGCTGATGAATGGTCTTCGCGAGCTCTGAGCCAGTTATCATTGGGGGGNGGGTGATTAGCTGATGAATGGTCTTCGCGAGCTCTGAGCCAGTTATCATGGGGGGGGGGGGGGAGAAAGGTGTCGGACAGAGGGGATCTCGAAGGGGAAACAGAGGACGGTCAGGCAGCCTGAATTGAGTGGACGACCTCTGTAAGCTGCCGCTCTACCCAAGTTTGTAGCGAAAGGCCAAAGTTTATCTGCATTCGCCTGCAGGGCCGACTCCAGGCGCCCCGAGGGGATACACAGGGCTAACATCAGGATTTGAAAACAAAACAAAACAAAAAACCGTGTGCACCGAGTCCTCCCCATCAGCAGCCCAGGCTAGAGGGAAAACGCAGCCGCGGAGTGCAGTGAAGGCTTAGCGCGCCCGGTCTCTTGTCCAAGCCTTGCGAGCCCGGGTTTCTGTAAAGTTTTCCCAGCGCTGCGCTTCCCGGGACCCGGCTGCCTGGTCTCCGCAGCGCAGCGGTGGTGGCGCCGCTTGTCGGGCGCCGGTGACCTGATTTCCAGCCCTGGGCCTCAGACACCTTTTTCTCCACCGGGCCGCTCACCCTGGATGTTGCAATCTCCGGCCTACCTCTCCCCTACCCCAGATCCTTAGATCATCCTGTAAATCTAGGGGACCAGCCAGCGAGTTAAGTACGGCCCACTTTAAGCTTCTCTCTCTGGAATGGGGGCACTGGACTAGTCTAGGAAAAACGTGCATGACCGACGGGACCCTTTTGGGTGTTGTTTTCTGTTTGTCTATTGGGGCGTGCTGGAGGGATTGTTAGTCTCTTTTTCTGTCTGAGGTGAGAGAAAGGTAGTGACCATTAGTTTCTGATGGGCAAAGAGGGAGGAGAGGGCTCCCTCTGTCTGTCTGTCTGTCTGTCTGTCTGTCTGTCTGTCTCTCTCTCTCTCTCTCTCTCTCTCTATCTCTCTCTCTCTCGTGTGTGTGTGTGTGTGTGTGCAAATGTGTACCTGGCGCGGATGCCTGCATAGACCTGGACGATTTGTGCCTGGTACCTCGGGTGCACACAGTGTGTGAACGTAGTCTCCGGCCTGTGTCCGTGCCCAAACCTGTGTACATTAGCTGTACGTCTGCCTCATCGGTTCTTGCCACTAGCTACAAACATCCCTCCATCTATCATCTTTACATCCATCTATCCATCCTCCGTCTCCCCAGGCATCTGTCCATCTTTCTATTCCTGTGCAATCCACTATCATTTTTTCTGTTCCGAAGGAGGGAGCCAAAAACCAACTTAGGCTTGGCTACTAGTCAGAGGGTACCCGGGAGCTCTCCTGGCGGAGGCTTGGAGACTGTCGTACACCTGCCCACAGACACTGCTGGGGCGGCGGAGGGGGCGGTGGGGGTAGGAGGGTCATCTATCCCGTCTCCAGCCCCCTCACTCCTTGGTTTGTGGCTTCGCATTAGCAACTCGGCAGCGGCCGCCGCTCAGTCCCTGGGGCTTTTCATCTGAGCGGAACCGCATTCCTCGTGTTCTTTTGGCCACTTACTTCACACACTTGTTAAGTGCCTCCTGAGACCTCCCTCGCCTCAGACGTGAGGATAGTTAGGGTTAGGGTTCACCTTACGTTTATTCTCCCCCCCCCCTTTTTTTTTCTTATGGGAAGCAAGACTGGGCACCCTAGACAAAAAGGTGCTAGATGGAACCGTAGGCTATGTTGAAAGAAGTGGAGGAGAGCTGCACCCCCTTGCCCCTCCTTCCCTTAAAAATTAATTCATTTTGTTGCTTTTTATTCCCGTCACGTTTCCTTTTCTCCCTTTTACCCTCCCTTTCTACTCCCTCCCTTTTTTTGTAAATTGGGTCTTATTGTTCCCTTTGTGTCCCTAATCCACCTTACATAAATCCAAGTGGATGTAGCGGCCTTTTCTCTAGGGATCGGGAAGAGAGGAGGGAGCACAACTCCAGCCCAGAGAGACCCGGGGAAGGCTCTACATGTTAAAATAATTAATAGACCCTAGGAATACAGGACCTTTCGGAGAGCTAGGGCCAAGGAGCTGGTTCGAACTTCCTAGATTTGAGGGGTAAAATGGGGGGAAGTGGGCAGAATTCCACGTTTTAGGGGTGAGACTGAGAGTTGGGGTACTGGGCCGCAAGGACAGAGGCCTCTCATTCCCACCCCTCCCCCAGTCTGAAGAGCCAGCCTCCCTGATCAAATTAATAACCCAAGGGTCCCTTTTAGACGGGCCTTTCGACCACAGGCCTGAAGATCTTGGTGGGAAAGGCTACGTGGATAGCTTTTGAATTCATTGCCTCTTTTTCAATGTCGTCGGCACCCAGAGCCTTATCTTACCCCCGAGGAGGGTAACACAGCTCTGGAGGCTTCTTCTCCCTTCCCCCAAGCTTGGAGACCCGCTGTTAGGTGTAGCACAAGCATACTAAATCCATTAGGCAGCACTCCATACCTAAAATTCAAACCAGCCATTTCCTGGGGCTTGGAGGGCTCTTCTCGATTGTCCTCCAAAGGACCTAGGAAAAAGAGGACGTTTCCACACATTTGCATTTTAACCCCACCCGTTCGGCATTCTCTCTTTCTGGAACTTTGATATTAAAAAAAAGCAGCGGATGCTCTATCTAGGGCCTATTTAGTTGATGGGGGCGGGGGGGGGGGGATTGGGATTGGGGGAGAGTGGGGAGGAGAGCCTTTTCCATGACCCTTTGGGTCCTCTGATAGCATTCACTTGTGGGTCTGTCACCACTGCTGGTGAGTTATGTGGTCATCTGAGGCTTGCAAAAACAAATACATCTAGTAGATAGCAGACAAAGATGAATGCAGAATCAGCTCTCTGGTGTTGCTGTCCTACATTGATATATTTATTTTGTTTGAATTGTGCTTGAGATGCCCTATTCATCCTTTCTAGAAAAAAAAAATGAATCAATTGGGTCCTGAGATGGAATTTTAAATGCTAAGCAAGTTAAATAAATAAGAACCTGCAGGTTTGAAGAGCGGAGAAGACCACTGAGGAGTGATTATTTACATAAGTGAGACCGAGTTTGAGTTTTGATCAGCTTGGATATGTGCACCCTCAACACATATGGAAACGCTCAGGCAAATGGTTTTTGTATTATTGGCTTTTTTGCAATTGGAAATTAATCTATTTTCCTTTGTGTTTTTTATGCCTTTTTTCTTGCAGTTACCTTATTGGATTCCAGATCTGTTCAGGGAGAGCTTGGGTGGATAGCCAGCCCTCTGGAAGGAGGGGTAAGTTCCGAGGCCCTCTCTGGTCAAGAGGGGGGAAAGAGTGATTAGCCACTTTCTGAGAGGCTAATGGCTTGATTCTGGGTGATTGTGGTGAGGGGGTCAGATTTCCGCTGTGGCCTATGAAGTGAATTACGCTTTGTTGGAGAAATCCTATACTCCCTTCGGATAGCTCTGTCATGGAAGAGCTAGAAACCAAAAGGGCAGAAAGGGGCTTCAAAATTAGGAGATTGGTGGAGGTATAGACTTGGATGCCTATTTAAAACTGAAATACCGACAAGAAATACGATCTGGGGACCAAATTAGAATTTATGCCTATTACTCTGGTGGTCATGGAGTCCTGGCGGGGTTAATTTTAGAGCAATTGTTCCGCTTCCAGATGAAGAGGGAGAGTAAGAGAGACAGCAGAAAGAAAACATCTCCAATTCAACCCACCCAAGCAGCAGGGAGGCTGGTTTCCTTACCTTATGGTCATAACCTTGAGTCCGCTGCTGGGTGAGGAAGCTTGAGCCAGAGGCCTTGTAAATCCAAGAGACCTTCCAGGCGTTGGGCATTAAATCGAAAAAGCATAAGCATTTGGAATCTGGCTCACTGAAAACCGGGGATGCTTGATTATAAAATACAAAAGTGCATGCCTCCTTTCAGCTAGGAAGGGTGCAGAACTCCCCATGACCATCTCTAGGATAAGATTTACTCCCGTCAGCAGCCACATCCTCCCATCCCCCTGAGTAGCAAATGAATCCATTATGGGAACAAGTCTGACTGGGGCCAAACTGAAATAACTTTACATCCGAGCCTTTACATGCATGATAGTTTATGACTGAGTCAATTGATCAAAAACAACGAGAAGCAAAGATTAGAAGTCTTGCAAAGCAAACGTTGTGATCCCAGCCAGCACCCGAGAGTTGAATAAAGAACTGACAAAGAACCAAAAGGATTCATAGATTCGATCATATAATATGTATTTCAAAACTTCAGAATGGACAATTAAATAGTTGTTAAAAGGAAAAGCAGAATCAAAGCAGGGCCTATAAATAAAATGGAGACAACCTTGCTTTTCCATGTTTCTTTCTGAATTTGACTGTCTGCTGTAGACTTGGTCTTTGATGGAAAATTCCATTCTGTCTCCCAAACCATGAAAAAAAAATCTAGGAGAGAAAGTGATTGGCAGGCCTCTGGGTAGTGTGGACAGGCTGTAGTCAGTGCTGATTGCAGGCAATGGCCCTCATCCTTTGAATGGGAAGAAAGGTACAGCTTTATCTTGCTGGGAGTCTGACTCAGTGTTAATCCTAGACTCTGGGCTCATCATTGGTCAGGGGAAGTTTTCCCAGGCTTCCCCAGGAGTTTCACAACCTGGGTTATAGTATGTATGACAACTGCTGGCCAACAAAACCAAGGATAAAGGGTCTGTGTTTGCTAAAATGTGTAAGGAGCCTCCTTTCTCTTTCTCCCTGCCCCTAGCACGAAGAGAGAACACAGCTAAGGTCTTTTGGAACCTAACTTGTTTCACTAAATATATACTTGGCGTATGTAAAACCAAGGAGTGATGCATTTGAAAGTCTAGTCTATGCTCCGTTTGCTCTCTAGGAAACTTCCATTGCGATTTAGTATGCAGACGTCTTTTTTCTCCCCGTCCTCTGTAGGGTTTCTGAAAGAGTCCTTGCTCATATATTTTAGACTCTGACTTCTTTTAGATGCTTTGAAGTCTGTTTTTTTAAAAAATGTTTAACTTACTGTGTACGGCCCAGAACTTTCTATGGACTCGAGTGGGTAGCTTTTCTCCATTATTGCGAGCTGAATAACAGTTCAGCTGTTATCATAAGAGGTCAGACATGAAATTTTGTGAACGTACATCAAAATTAGCCTTTCTGCAGGAACAAGAGAAGGAAAAAGTGAGGAAGAAAGGCAAAATGTTTCGGTTTTCTTTCATATGCAGAATATAGGTTTGGCTGCCTGTAATCATATGTATATGTTTGTGACATGAAAGTACATTGGGCAGGAAGGTCATCAATGAGCAAAAAGAGGGGCAGCAGGAGTTGAAAAGGAGCAAGGGATAGCGGTACGTATGTATATACATGTCAGAATAAAACCCTTTATTTTATACACTAACTAAAAACTTACAAGTCATCCAAAGACATAGCTGCCGTCAAGAAAACTCTCAAAATTTTAAGTCCAATTGAAATAGTTTTGAGGTTTAGAATGAAAGTAAAGTCTGGGAATCCATTAATGGTTGTCTTGGGAAAGTCGTTCCAAGCTGAGGGTGGAAACATGGAGTCTCCTTGCTTGTTCAGGACTCTCCTTGCTAACAGACTGCTCTCCCATCTCTGTTGGAAACAGGAATGTTGTCTAATAATGGCATTTACTTGCAACATATTATTTTAAAAACAAAAGAAACCCGACTTGCCAGTACCACCACCACCCCTCCAAGTAGCATGGATGGAGTCAGAGAAGCCTCCCTGTCCCAGAGGAGGAACAGGGGAATGGTGGAGACAGGTGAAGGCTGGCTCTGACTGGCAGCCTACAACAGGGCACTCCTTTCTTTCTGACTGCGCCCATTTAAAGAGGTGTGCTGAGATGCTAATGCTGGTGATTACGACACAGGCAACTAAGGGAGGATTCAGGTCTGCCACGGGGCAGGAATCAGTGTCTTCACCACAGTTCAGGATAGACGGTCCCCTGACCTGAGTTACCCTCAGGGGGCTCTAAAGAGACCATTGCTTTCATTTATATTAATAAACAGGCTTTTCCTGTTTATCTTTGTTCTGAGATGAGGGACATACTGAGTAGGTGTTTTTGGTGGAAAATCTAATTTTTAGATTTACATGAATTTCCCCGAAATAAGTAAATGCTTGCTTATAGATAAAAAATTAATCACCACGGGGTACTTACCTCTTCAGTTCCAGCTTTTACAGCGGGAATAGAGGAATCGGATACAGAATTTTGTGTATTATGGCCCTTCATGAAGCCGCATTTCCATCCACTAATAATTTTCAGTGCAAGGATGGGAACCTGTTGAAAAGATTCTGTGGATCGCCTCAGACTGAATGAACGTGCTATTGTGGAATACAAAGTTTTCAAAACTCTCTTTTTCCTTCTAACTATATTTCTGTTAGATACTTAAGCTGATCTATGCCAGATCTATATCAACCCTGCGTTATTTGAAATGTTAATGAAGAATTGGAGGCTGTCTAGCAGTCGAGAAGGAGCCAGGGGTCAGGTGTGACCCAAACTGCCTTTCCCATTTTAGGATTAGCTTTAAAAAAACTCCAGGAGGGGTGAGATTATCACTCTACTCAAAATGAATCTCTCAGGACGGCGAGTGGCCACCATTAAGATCCATGCCTTAGGAAGTGGAGGGCAAAGCAAACAGCCGGCCCCCCTTTGGATTTTTCTTGCTTGGGCCTTCAGTCATAAATATCACTTACTATTTTAATTTTCCCTGACTGTGACTAACCGGAAGCGAAGCACTCATTCATTCACTCTTGTTTACTTGTGTGTCTCTGTTTTAAAAATAAGGACGTGCGAACACACTGTAACTCAATGCCGGCTCTCAATAGTTTTCTATTCCTGTGATAGTGTGTCTCTGAGAGTTAGCCAGGAAATGTACTGTCTCCTAAGGCTGCTGAAACAAGGTGGGATATTCCTTTTTTCCTTTAAATACTAGGCATGACGAGAGAGAGAGAGAGAGAGAGAGAGAGAGAGAGAGAGAGAGAGAGAGAGAGAGAGAGGAGAGAGAGAGAAAGAAAATAGTTTTTTAAAAAAAGTATTAAAAAGCAAAGTTCTGACAGGAACGTGGCTAATTACTCTTGTCTTCCTTTGGCAAGCTCGACGCTTCCTGCCCTTAATTTGCAGGTTTCTGTTTGGTGGTTGAAACAAATACACATACAGGTTTGTTTCATTCATGAGTAAATGTGTGAGCCGTTGCCACCTGAAGTTGTAGCTGTTGTAATAGGTGACTTTGAGGTTGCTGGACCACCACAAGAACTGCTGAGAACATGCAAGCACTATGTCTACTCTTGCCTTTGATTTTAGGTGGAAAGGGGAAACAGTGTGGGTGAATAGGGGGAGGCTGCAGCAAGGTGGAGGGATTTTTCTCAAGGAAATAGCAAGAGAGCCCATAATAGCCCATAAGATACTTTTTTCTGGGGGCACTGTTACATAGTAATTTTCTCCATGATTGGAAGGATCGCTGTGAAATGGACTTGATGAATCGTTGTCTGATGAAACTTTCTCGTTGATACATTCTCTTTGGATCTTTGCAGTGGGAGGAAGTGAGCATTATGGATGAGAAAAATACACCCATCCGAACCTACCAGGTGTGCAAAGTGATGGAAGCCAGCCAGAATAACTGGCTGCGAACTGATTGGATCACCCGAGAAGGGGCGCAGAGGGTGTACATTGAGATTAAGTTCACTCTGAGGGACTGCAACAGTCTTCCGGGCGTCATGGGGACTTGCAAGGAGACGTTTAACCTGTACTACTACGAGTCAGACAACGACAAGGAACGCTTCATCAGAGAGAGCCAGTTTGGCAAGATTGATACCATCGCGGCTGATGAGAGCTTCACGCAGGTGGACATTGGTGACCGAATCATGAAGCTCAACACTGAGATCCGGGATGTAGGGCCACTGAGCAAGAAGGGCTTTTACCTGGCCTTTCAGGATGTGGGGGCTTGCATTGCCCTGGTCTCCGTCCGTGTGTTCTACAAGAAGTGTCCACTCACTGTTCGAAACCTAGCGCAGTTTCCTGATACCATCACGGGGGCTGATACCTCCTCCCTGGTGGAAGTTCGAGGCTCCTGTGTCAACAACTCCGAAGAGAAGGATGTGCCAAAAATGTACTGCGGGGCAGATGGCGAATGGCTGGTACCCATTGGCAACTGCTTGTGCAATGCTGGGCATGAGGAGCAGAATGGAGAATGCCAAGGTAAGAACAGCCATACTGTACTTTTCATTAGGGCTGAGCACACGTAATTAAATCAGAGATGAGACTGAATGGAGTAAAGCCAGTAATTAGCAGCCCCCGTGGGATGTGCTGGGACAGAGGGATCTAATGAGTCAGTGCTGCAGCTCCAGGTGGCAAGGCTAAGACATTTCTAATACTGAGAAAACAAACGATGCTGCTCTAATCAGCAGAAGGCCAGGCACATTTTGCTAACAGGCCCTTAGATCCCAGCCGGCTTGATGCCCCTTCTGAAATGTAAATGAACAAGCTAAGGAACTGGGCTTGATTGAGCCCTGCTTAAAGAGGGTGGACACATTTTTTTTTTTTTTGAGCCTTAGTTTGCTGGCTTGGTAAAAGTGATAGAGTGTGTATGAGCAGGAAGGAGTTAAACGGGAAAGGGACATTGACTCACCCTGTGCCCTCCCACTGGCTACGATTATAGAGAGTCCTTTCATTTCTTCCTGCCTCACGGACCCTTGGAGAAGTCCAACAAGCGAAGAAGGAGATGCTTCAAGGGCCTCTGTTCCACCTAACACCCCTTGAAGGGTTCCTAAGCAAAATTAATCTTGACAAAAGACCTCTTCATTTCTTCGAGGAGGTCGTAATACAGTTAGAAAGAGTCTCTTTATTTGATCTGTGGTCAGGGGCAATAAGAGTAAATTGCAATCCGTTCTCATTATTGGGCTTTTGAAAAAGGATATTTTTATTGTGATTAATTTTTATCATATCACTAAGGTGATTTTTAAAAAAAAAAAAAACAACCTGTCTCAGCCAAGTTCAGAGTCGGCCTTCCATTCTTGACTTCCTCTGTCTGTCAGAGCAGTCTGGCTTCTCAGCAACTCTGCAGTGGAGTCGAGGAGGGGAAGAGCCCACATTTATTGGGCTTGCTTATACCATGTGTGGATTAAGGTGTCAAAACAAGCCAGTCATCCCAAGTCTTCCGTCTTGATGGTCATCCACAGTCTGCTGCTGCCCTCTCTGTCATGGCCATTGCTACACAGTGGACAGTGTCACTGTGTCTCCAGGTTGCAACTATAGGACAGATCAGATGAGCCTTTTCTATCAGTCTTAGCCTCAGGTTCATCTGACTTGGTGATTAAAGAGCCCGAAGTAAATGACTGCCAAACGATTTGTCTGGCATCTCAAGCATCCTAATGACAGGGTGGGATCGAGTGTAAGGCTTTCCACTAGCCAGATCAGGAGGCAGTGGTCGTCACCTCCAGAAAAGCACATTGCTGGTCATTCCGGTGTCCTTGGGTTATATGCTTCCCCTTTCAGGGTTTTTATATTTTCCCCCTGGGGCCTTCACTGCTTTGCCATAGTTTTACTTCTAGGAGTGGCTGTCTATGAATGTCAGTAAAACAAGATAAAGATGGATTAGCTTATTTTCCGAGCTAAAGCGTTGACTTGAAAATTTGCAAATTAAGAGTGGAAAGTTTTCTGAAAAGATGAGCCCATGCTGTTTGGTTTGCTTTGGACTTGGGAACTGCGTGGTAAGCTGACTGAGGAGAAACTCTGAAGGGTATCCTGGCACTATTTGCATGAGAAAAGAAGTGTGTGCCCTATTCCTGGGGAAGGAACAGCAGCCATAGCGGACAGCCAATGCCCAGGACAGTGATACGCTATGGTTTTCTAGAAAAGATGCTTCTGCCCTTTTGAGTTTGGTAAAATAGGACTTTCACATCTTGCAGAAATCCGTGTGTGTGGTTGTTACTGTTTTCTTCCTCTATCCCCGGCTAACACGCTCCCCCTGCTAGTCTTTTCTCATCTCTGACTGCCTGAAGCTATTGACCTTCAGTTGTCATAGATCCTGGTAACTCAGACATCGCTCTGCCTGCTACTCCTTGACACCTTCACAGTCCAAATTGGGGGGGAAAGGAAAAAAAAGATGGGATGAAGAGAATGAAAAGGCAATTGAACGTTTTCATGGTTTGTTTTATGGAAAGGGTGGCTTCGTCATGTGATTCCTCGAAGGGGAGGAGCTAGACTCCGCGGGGGGGGGGGGCTGTCCATTTCTGAGCAAACTGAACAAAGGCAGTTTTAAATTTGATGAAAAGGGATGGTTGTTTGTTTGCTTGTTTTGGGGTGTGGGGGTGGTGTGACGAAGGCCAGAGAAGGACTTACAGTCTCTGTCCATCATATGAGACAGTCTTGAGGAACTGGAAGCAAAGGTTGTAGCCAGCCAATCCCAGAGATCCTCCTGTCTCCACCTACCGCAGGGCTGGGTTAACAGGCCTGTGGTGCTACACCTGGCTTTCCTATGTGGATCCTGAGGATTTCTCAATAGCTCCTGTTTGGGGTCACTTGAGAACAGGGTCTCAGACAAATCACGTGAGGCTGGCTTCAGATTTACTGTGTAACCCAGAATGTCATTTAACTCAGATCATCTTGCCTCCACCTCCCAAATGTTTAGACATCCATGTGTGTAGCACCACCCCCAGCAGCTGAGTTGTTTTTGAGAACTTAATGTTTTCATGCAAGGTGGGGAGGGGGAGCTTTGTGTGTTAAATTTAATTATTGTTTGTTTGGTTTGGTTTTTGTTTTCAGTAAGTGGGTAACTCTCAAGGAGATTCTTCAAGCACAAAACTCAGTTTGTTTGTTTGTTTTGTTTCTGCTAAGCAAGAGTCTCTGGTAAATTTAGGAATGAAGGAAAAGCTTGAATAAGGGATTTCTTAAATTCCGAACTTGAGTGCGAACTCTAAAGAATGGCTCAACCAGCCGGGCGATGGTGGCGCACGCCTTTAATCCCAGCACTCGGGAGGCAGAGGCAGGCGGATCTCTGTGAGTTCGAGACCAGCCTGGTCTACAAGAGCTAGTTCCAGGACAGGCTCCAAAACCACAGAGAAACCCTGTCTCGAAAAAAAACAAAAAACAAAACAACAACAACAAAAAAAGGATGGCTCAACCACTGTAAAAACCCCCAGGAGTAAGTTGACCTTACTAGATTCACTGCACACAAGATAGGGCAGACACCATGTGGTGACAAGGGAGCATCTTAGTGTGATAGTTGGCCATGTGACCTTGAACACATTTCCTAAACCCTACAAATCTTGCTCCTCTACAGGACAGGGTGGGAGTGGTAGGGCTGTGGTTAACTCACCAACTTGCCAAAGGGTTGCACGCAGGCAGTAAGAGGCACCTTGCGGACCACAAGCACTAAATTGGTCTTCCTGTTTCACGTCTTTGTCACTTGCTCTTCTCAAGGTCAGAGCTTTTGACTTGGGTTAGAAGAAGATCTGTCTCTTGGCCACCGTCTGCAGTCAAAGCTAAGGATGGGAGGCTCCTCATCTCCTCAATTACACTCCTTTTCACAGCTTATACTGACAATCTTGTGTGAAGAGTGTTCCTCACCTCTTCCCCTACCTCCACCCCCATCTCCATAGCAAAGAACTTTTCTCTGAATCAAAGACCTGTGATTTGGGGGAGGAACAAGAAGGGGAATGTAAAGAGAGCTCAAGGAGAAGCATAAAGGAGACAGAGCCAGCTCTTCACCGCTGTGGCAGCAGGGTCCTCCCGATTGTCTTTTCAATGAGTCCGCTGCAGCAGGACAAATAGGAGGACAGGTGAAAGGTCACCCACTTCCTCATCCATCTTCCTTGAGGTCTGAGAGGTCAGAGCGAAGATTGATTAAGATTTTAAATGTTTGACAAAGGCTCCTTGGGTGAAAATGGCCAGGGCGGGTGGGGGCCTGGGGTGTACTGTTGTCTTGAGTGTAACCCTGGTCATCCTCTCGAGTCCCCAAGGGACCTTGGTGACAGTGCTACACTTCCTCTTGCGGTTCTTTGAGCCAGCAGTCTATGCCGACGGGAGAGGATGCAGCCTGCCTGGAAGATGTCAAGAGTCCTGCTAGATGCTAGGCTGGCCAGTGCAGCTCTGGACCGGGCTAGCACATTCTAAAGCAATTTGATTTGGTTTCACTAGGACAATGAAGAGTGTCAGCCCCTTTTCTGTCCTCAAGGAGAGTGACTGTGACCCAGTCAACCCAGGCTAAAGGATACTATGCAGAGGATAATGAAAGTCGCCCAGTTCGTTTCCCAGGGTTAGATCTGCAAAGAAAAATCAAAATATAATGTGGTCTCTGTTTCAGTGTCTGGGGAGCAAAGACAGGTACACACATGTACCTCACGGTGAGGGTGCAGTTCCCATTCACTCAGACAACTGAGCAGAGTAAAAGACTTAAATGTATTCAGAATCTTAATTTAAGGCGGAAATGAAAAGAGAGACCCAGATTTCCTCTTCAGGGGGTGCTAATAAACAGTGTTTTCAGAAAGTATATGTAAAAAGAATCCTTAGTAAAAACGAAAGATTCTTTAAAAGGCAACGAGTCATAGCAGTGATAATTAAGTCAGGAAGGAATTAGGCAGGAATCAACAATGCATTTATTTTATGGGTCTGGGAGTATAGCTCATGGTAGAGCAATTGTGCAGGGCACAGGAGACCCTGGTTTTCAACCCTAGCGATAAAAGCAAACCAACACACTAGCAAACGAATATGCAAACTCATGTGAATGCCAACTGTAAACTGAAGGATTGTCTGAGAACTATACTCTATCAGAGCACACCTGCGTTCGTGCCAGCCTAAGGTCTTTAAAGACACCGTCCCTGTCAAACTCTTTCAAGAATGAATGATATAGAAACGACATGGCGGCTATGAAATTGAAATATTACAAATTTATCCTCTGCAAAGGAGAGCTCTATCAAAAAAGAAAGATGACTGTGTTTGTCTGATATGTGATGGGGCTGTCACAGAAAGGAGCAGGGGACAGAAGGGTTTCAAATATAGCTCAGAGAGCCGCCCCTCTGTACCCTTTCATTTTTGAAATTTTTCTTTTTACCTTTGAATCGTGTCTGTAAGAATCAATGGCCTGACTCTCGGAGCTGCTTTTATCTGCAGCTCTGAAGCGTGTCTGATCACTCACAGACCTAATTCTTTATCTCAGAGGAGCAAGGTTTAATTATTGTCCCTTCGATACTCTGTTTTTTTTTTTTTTTTTTTCGCTTCTTCGTGTGACCAGGCTTCTTCTGTGAGCAGGGGGTGGTGTGCTGCTCTCTATTTTGGGTTCAGCAAAGCGTCACCTGGGAATTATCGCAGTCAGGGATTTTTGAACGACGTTATTTGAGATTTGATGACTTATTTTATTCTAACTGAGCTTCCTTGTGCCTCTCAAAGGTGAATTAAGACGTCATTATTTTTATTAATACTTGAGCTGCGAGGGAAGGGGCTGATTAAGTGGTTCTGTGGCTGCCAGTGTGCAGGCAAAATGTGGCCCCGGAACAACTCTCCACGCTCACATCATTGAACCTCGCCACTTACTTTTTTCTCTCTTTTGCTTTTAGCTGATGAATTTAATATGAGCAAAGAATTGCACACCTGTCAGAAAAGTTCCCAGTGCAGGGTTGGGGAAAGTAAAACGGAGAAGTCTTTCACCCTCCAGACACACAGAGGCTCTCAGGTTTCAGACTCACTCCAGCTCTGGGGGTTACCTTCTTCACACCCTGACAGGTCCCTTTATTGATGCATTGAACAGATAGCAGCATCCTTTTCACTGTCCTCTGGGTTATTATAAAATGTGACTATCAGCTGGGTGAGG
This sequence comes from Alexandromys fortis, assembly GCF_014885135.2. Taxonomy (NCBI): domain Eukaryota; kingdom Metazoa; phylum Chordata; class Mammalia; order Rodentia; family Cricetidae; genus Alexandromys; species Alexandromys fortis. The sequence continues at coordinate 4,782,880 of NW_026068002.1, forward strand.
CAGCGCAGGCCTTTAATCCCAGCACTCAGAAGGTATAGGCAGGTGGATCTCTGAGTTCAAGATCAGCCTGTTCTAGCTAGGGCTACACAGAGAAGCCCTGTCTAGAAAAAGCAGGAAAGAAAAGAAAAGAAAAAGAAAGAGTGACTATCATAAATATCATTTCATGTTAGGAGTGTAACTTTCTTCCATTATGTCAAATAAGATATTCATACTACAGTCTAGTATCTCAGGTACTACTTTATGAGACAAGGTGGCTAACCCTAGCTGGCTTGGGACTCTATGTAGACCAGGCTAGCCACAAACTCATAAATATCCGTGTGTTCTGCCTCCTGAGTGCTGGTTCTAAATATGTGTGCCACCATGCCCAGCTAATATTCTTATGCTGACACTTTAACTTGTAAGTTGTTCTTGCGGTTTTTAGTTACAGACAGTTGTGAACTGGGTTGTGTGAGTTGTCTGGTTTCCACGTGAACAAGGAAACTTAGTAAACCTCCTTGAGAGGTCGTAAGTGGATGAGTGAGGCTCAGTCTATCCAAGCCACTGCCATGGTGACAACCGATGGAGCACAGGACATCTCATTAAATGTTCATGGACCGGATGAATAAGTAAACAAATGAGTAAGGAATTCTGGCCCAGGTCATATTCAATAATTTATCTGGGGGGATTACATTTCATGGAGTCATCAGCATATGCCAAAATCTTGCCATGTGAATTTATGCGTCAGTATGTTCCTAGTATATGTGTTATTATTTCAGTAACACCCTCTTTCTTTTTTAAAATTGAGACACATTTTTCATTTGCTTACAGTCGAAGCTATCTTTGATGCTTTCCACTGCCTGATTCTTCGCCTTAACCACCGTACTAACCACTCTGCAGCATTTGCCCCCCTCCAATATTTTCACAGCCGTCTATCCATTGGCCGAGTGGTTGTTATGAACCTTAATTGGGTTGATTTGGTGCTCGGCACTAAGGGCCCCCATCAAATACTCTGCATACCTAGAGACTCATCATAATTAAATGCAGGCACGCAAAGATGGGTGGAGTGCTGGTCTAAGACTTTGGAAGCTTCGTGAATTCCCTGTGCTAGGTCGTCCTGGATGAGGGTGATCTTAACTCCTCATGTAAGGCGGTGTCAATATCTACCACACATCCAGTGCCTCCCCCAGGGTGACGGATGACCCTGAGCCACCACCTCTGTGAGGCTCTGCAGTGGCATGGGGAAAAGTTAGGTCTTAACTTTTTAATCATTAATATCTCGCCAGAACATTGCACGCAGCTCGTGAAGTTAACACGGACCAATCATAATAAAGTGATTCAAAAGTACTTCTGGAGTTGGAGAGTTGGGTAGAATTATTCATTTTTGCCACTTAACAAGAGACGTAATAAATTCACCTTCCCTACCCTCAAGGTCACGTGTGTAAATTAGTGATACTCAACCATGTGCCATTTAGTATGACACATGCATGGGAGCATTGTGTATGTAGGGCTTAGCACCAATCATTGCATGGAAATACTTTTAAAAATTACTTTGTTGTTTTTATTCGTGTGTGTGTGTGTGTGTGTGTGTGTGTGTGTGTGTGTGTGTGTGTACACGGGTGGCCAAGGAAGCCAGAAGAGTGCTTGACTCTCTTAGAGCTAGAGTTACAGGTAGCTATGAGCTGTTCAACATGGGGGCAGGGAACCTGAACTCATGTTCCCTGAAAGAACAAGAAGTGCTCTTAACTACTAATGTCTCCAATGTGTGGAAACCTTTCCTTTCATTTTTCTGGTGTTAGTGTTGATAAGGTTGCTAAGTATGCTGTGCTTGCTCAGCTACTGGACAACAATAGCATTCCTGTGAGGTCTCAGCATAGAGATTTGTTTGTTTGTTTGTTTTTGAGAGGTTAGTGGCTACCTGTTCAGAAAAGAGCAGTGGCATAGATCTTAGAGGTTACTATTGCTGTGATGAGACACAATGCCCAAAGCAAGCTGGGGAGGAAAGATTTTATTCAGCTTATACTCCCTCATCACACTGAAGGAGGTCAGGACAGGAACTCAAGCAGGGCAAGAACTTGGATGCAAAGGCCATGGAGGATGCTGCTTACTGCCTTGCTCCCATGGTTTGCTCTGCATTCTTACAGAGCCCACGACCACCAGTCTAGGGATAGCACCACCCACAATGAATCAGCTGGGCCCTCTCCCATTGATCACTAATTTAGAAAATGCCTTCCAGCCAGATCTTAGGGAGTTTTCTCAGCTGAGGCTCCCTCCTCTCTGATGACTCTAGCTGGGTCAAGTTTACATAAAACTAGATAGCACGGCAGAGCAGTAAAAGTTTTACTAATTTAATGTATATGAATTGTTTCTTGTGCATATGTATGTGCACCATGAGAATACCCAAGGAGGGCGGAAGAGGGCATTGGACCCTTCAAACTTCAGTTATGCAGTTGTGAGTTGTGTGGTTCGGTGCTAGGAATTGAATCTGAATCCTCCAGAAGAAAATTGGTGTTCTTACCCCCCCCCCCCAGCCACCTCTCTGGCTCCGAGACACGTCTTACCTCCATCGATCACACCCTCTGTTTTTCAAAATCACTGCCTCAGAACAGTGATTTTGAAATGTGATCCAGATGGACTCCTCTGTGAGAACCTTTCATGTGGTCTGCAAGGTCAAAACTTTGATTCTAGGATATTGTTTGCCCTGCCACCCACCCTCTCAGAAATGCCGTGCAGTTTTCCAGAAGCTGTCTGACATCATAATCTCATTGAATTAGTTACAGAGCCAAATATGAAAACCCAGGTGTCCAGTACTAAGCCAGGCCTTTAAAGAGATGCAGAAGAGAACAACAGATTAGAACATGTATGCCCTTTCTCAGTAATCTTTTTCTTTGAGACACACAGATTTCTCTAGTGTGGTTTTGTTTTTGTTACAATATGTATGTTGTTTGTGTTCACCTGAAGTGGGCTTATTGCTTTGATTTTTTTCCTACTGAGACAGGGTCTCAGTATGCAGCCTTGGCTATCCTTGAACTCACAAAGCAAGCCTTGAATTTACGAGCCTTCTTCCCTGGTCTTTCGAGGGCTCAGATTAGATGCACCTACCACCAAGCCTTGCTTGTTATTTTTCAATGACCAAAATTATAACAAAAGACTGGGACTTTGAGAAGGTACTTGCTGCAGGGCCTGATGCCCTAAGTTCAATTCCCAGGACACACGAGCTGGAAGGAGAGAACTGACTGTCCCAGAATTGTCCTCCGACCCCCACAAGGCATGGCCACCCCTGTGTCCATATAAATAAGCAAATTTAATCGAAAACACGCTTCCCAAACTTCTTTTGTAGAAACGGACACCTGTAACTCATCAATTGAAGTGTCTTGGCATCCTTCATAGCTTCGGAGAGAGGATTTCAAGGCCAAGAAGTTGGAGAAGCAGTGCAGGAGTTCATCAGTCTTTTATGGTTTGGGCAGTCAGAACTGCTGGAGGGCCCTTCTGTCGCCTGGTGGGCCACTGAGGCACATTCTAGTTAAAATGACGTTGGGAAAATCTGGGGGAGAGAATCTTTTCCATAATCTGCGAGATTCTGATAGTTAGGGAGAGCAGCGTTTCAGTCAACCTTGTATTTGCTTCTGCAACATCAGGCAGCAATTTATAGCCGATGGTTTCCTAAAGACTGGTTGTCTGAGATCAATAATAGGGCTCAGTGTTCTCCTTAGGCTGACTGGGAAGGAATATGACTGAAGAAGACCCAGAGAGCCTGGATCTTTTCCTATTCTTTTGACAGCAGGTCCCTCTGAACTGGCTGGGAAAGGAAGGCAGGTGAGGTCATTTGGTTCTGTGGTCTGGAGGGTAATTAATAGGCCCATAACTAAATGGACATCCTATGAATATTCAGGCTCTATTTTGCCTTGCTGGGAAACAGGCATGTTGGAATGGCTCTCAGCTCCCCTCGGAGACACCCAGCATTTTCGGGGTGAATGTGGGTTGTCAGCTGTCTGCCGGCCCTTGCCTTTCCAGGCAGCACATTCCCCCATTTGCATATTCTGTATGCGCCTTCATGCAAAACAGCACACCCATTTCCCCCTTCCACAAAGGCGGCTAGGGCTTCCCTTTGGAAATGGCAGCCAGAATCCCCGTCTGTTTATGCAGAACCCAATGAGTTCGACACCATGCAAATTAATTTGGCTTCCATTTGATTTGAATGCTTCCAGAGCTTGGGGGCTGGAGGCCAGAGTGGACTGTTTGCGCTGGGCACTTTTTGTATAAAGCCCTTCCCCCAGCCCCCAGTGTGACTGGTTGTCACTCTCCAGCTCCCCCTGCCCCACGCCAAACAACCCAAGCCCCTGCTGCTCATTTCATTTTGACCTCTGGTAAAGGACCCCCGGCTCTGGTGACTTCTTAGACTTGTGACAGCTCCTGTTGGAATCTTGCTGTTCTTTCTGAGGTGGGAGGAGATGGCGTTATTCAGATTATTCGAGGAATGTTTAGAAGGGTTCCGACAAAGGGCTTCAAAACTCTAGGAAGGAAAAGATAAAACTTCTTGACAAGAGTTGTCAGGTCTCAGGAAGTTCCAAAAATAAGTTTTAGGTCATTCACTGCTGGACTCTTCAGCAAACAGATATCGAAAGTGTCTCAGGGACAGAACACGCACAGTTCTTTCATCTGCACTTTGCATTTCTTTTTAATTTTTTTTTTGAGACAGGGTTTCTGGGTGTAACAGTCTGGCTGTCCTGGAACTCACTTTGAAAACCGGGCTGGTCTGGAACTCACAGAGATCTACCTACTCTTCTTCCCAAGTGCTGGGATTAAAGGCGTGAGCCACCACCCTGTGGCTTCTGTTTGCATTTATATATCTTTGAGCGAACACACCAGTCCTGTGTCTAATGAAAATCGACTCACTTATTTCCCCGATGCTATTCTTCTACAAAAGTATAATCATGGCGCTGTGATTCTTGCACTGCACTCCTCTCCTTATTTCCCCCAAATTGTCAAAGGGCCCAAGTTTTACCTTCTTCCTTCTAAAACAGGGACGAGCCAACTGCTTGTTTTACCCAGAGATCATCACACATGATGATAAACTAGAAGAGGATTTTGCATGAAGTGATTTATGAGGTTCACTGTGTCTTGAGTTCAGTTCATTTCACAGGGTGGGAAACCAGGCCCAGGCAGACGTGGCAGCCTCATTAAAGTGGAGGCAAGGTCAGAAAATAAGGTTTGAATACTGAAAGAGCTTTGGGGGGTGCTCCTCAGTGGTCTGAGAGAGTTGGATGATGCGGGGCAAAGTCCATTTGAGGTGGATTATTAGAATGAAAGCCCAGCAATGTGCTGTGCACTTGGTGTGCTCTCCTGTGTCAGGACTGGCTGAGAAAGTTCAGCTGCTGGTCTGGCAAGCATGGATTTGCAACAGGCCACCCTTACTCAAAGGTGATCCTCCTAACCTCTTCATAATAAGTTACAGAGCTCAAATTGTCCAAGATCCTTAAAATACCGTTTGAAGGAAGTTGATTGATAAAGATCATTTCCCGCACAAGTGCAGATATTTCCCACCCCAGTCCAAAGCCATGGTACAGTTTCCTAATTACCCTGACAATCCTGTTTGCTTGTATTTTTTAAACTATGAAGTGCTGGGTAATTATTCAATTCTTAATAGAAGGCAAATGGCAGTGTAAACAATAATTAGGGTGTTAGACAGACTAATGCGCTTCAAAGCAAATTGGATTTTTTTTCCCATAGTGTTCAGCATGAAGTCCCATAAAGCTAACAATTTAGAATCCAGACAAAAAAGGTTCCGTTTTGTTCATATTTTATGGTGGTATCTCTTCATGGCTTGTCTCTGTGAATAGCAGTTTGCCCCAATGAGGCTGGCTGTGCCCAAGCCAATCTCACAATCGCTTCCCTGCTGTTTGACATTTGGCTACTTTTGCCCAGGGCTCCAGCTTGGGCCTTTGTCTGCCTGGGATCCAAGGGTCAGAGGTTAACAGAATACTGATTTTCTCCCATAATACCATGGCAGGTAAATATGGCCCAGCCTCATGGTTCGGGAAGTCCCGGCCAGCTAGGAATGCTTTTCTCTGAAGACTTTGTCCCTCAGAGCGTCTGTGATTTAAGATGCCCAGCTTCCCACTGTTGCTTCCTCAGCAGACCCCTCCATTCTCTTACGTGACTTCATCCCTTAAATCCCATTTACAACAAAACCCTTGAAGAATTTAACTTTTACAACTTTAACAATGCACTACTACTTTATAGTCTTTAGGCAGTCAGTTATGTGTTGTGGTCTTATCTGTACTGTGTGTCAATGGTCATGTGTTTAATCAAAGCAGTAGTCAAATATTTCAATAATTTGTTAATTTTCCAATCTTTTTTTTTTTTTTGTCTAGCCTTCTCAATGTGTGGCCAGTTACAGGTGCAGTTAACATAAACAATTGGTTTTATTTTGTTCCCTATTATCTCCCTCCTCTAGGGAGATATCCAACGGTTTATTATTATCAATGTTACTAATGTTTTACAGTACCACAATCTTATCCGCTGCAATTTTTCTCCCCAAGATTAATGAAATTCACTGTTATATCCTCTTTGGCTCTGATGCACAGGAGTCTTGCTAAGTTTAAAATGTTTCAAACTTTCGACTTTTTGTTTTTGTTGTTGTTACTATCTTTTTTCTTTCTTCTCCCTCTCCCCCCTCCCCTTCTAAGAAGTTGCTTTTTCTATTTGGCCAACCTCTTTCACACTGCACTGTGAACTTGATACTTGGATTCATTTGTTTTCAGTTTGAGTGTTTGAAAAAGACATCCCCAGTTTGAAAAACAGTTTCCTTTTGAAGTGTCCATCCTGGCAGTGACTGAAGCAGCCTCGGGCAAATTAGCATGTTAAAAGAATGGATCAATGATGGCTCAGCCTCCTCCACCCTTCATGCTCCCTTCCAAGGGAGAAGAGTTTTGGAGAACCCTAGGAGGCCCTTGACAGCTGTGCCAAGAGGACTGTCGATAGCCAAGTGGGGGGTGGGGGGGGCATTGACAGCTTGATCTAGTGCCCAGCCCACGTTCACGCTGGCCATTTGAAAATGGATGCAAGAGGAAATGACAGCTTCAGAAAGCTCTTGCAGTTTATGTAATTATGGAGAGGATTAGAAGGAAAGTGTTGGGAGAGACTAGATCAATAGCTGGCATTCACCTTCATCACTCCATTTTGTTACATTTAGTCTGGGCTTTGAGCAGAATATTTTACAGGTTGGTTTTCCTTAAGGGGTGTGTGTAAGCCTGTGCATTAAAAATGTAGATAGCCCAGCCAGCAGCCCCTGGGATTGGAGAGCAGGCTGGTAGGTACTTTGAACAGAACAGTCTTTTTAAACTCTGAAGGTGCTGATTAACTAATGGGAGGAATTGAGAGTCCATTGCTCTGTGTTCTTTTGCAAGGTGCCAGCAAAGAAGCCAGGTTCTAAAATCCAGTGGTTCTCAACCTTCCTACTGCTGCGGCTGCTCCAGACAGTTCCTCATGATGTGTTTGCTGCCAACCATAAAATCATTTCATTACTACTTCATAACTGTCATTTTCCTACTGTGTTGCATATCTGATATGCAGGGTGTTAGATTCGAGCCCCCAAAGGGTCAAGACCCACGGGTTAAGAACCATTGTCCCCCCCCCCCCTTTAATGAAACTATCTTTGCTTGTATCCTCAAGTATAAAAGTTAGCATCATTGCAGAAGTAAAATGATGTGAGGCCCTGAGGCATTTTCAGACGGAAGGAGCTCAGGGAAGGAACCAGGTGGGCACTGTCTTCTCCTAAAGTCAGGAATAGCATTTTAAGTGGCTTCGATAGGAGAGGATGGTCTATGAGTGAAACTCCCCATGGGACAAACACAGTGACTGTGCTAACTGAAACAAGCCTAAGGTCCTAATTTATTGCCTTGATAAAGGATTCTAAGACCCATTTTGATAAAACTTTACTGCTGTAACTACTTAAGTAGTTTTTAAGTGGTCGCCATATATGGTGAGATTCGTGTACCCGAACTTTGGCATTTGGATGAAAACTTTATAAAGTGTGTTAGAGATCTTGGCTTTCCTGCCTCCTGGAGAGACAAAGGTCATATTTTACCTTCTAAGAATTCAAAGTTGTGGGTGCTGGAAAGATGGCTCAGAGGTTAAGAGCATTGATTATCGTTCCAGGGAAGCTGAGCTTCTCTTCCCAGAATCCATGTGTTGTCTTACAACTGTCTGTAACTTCAGTTCCAGGGGATCCAATGCCTTCTTCAGTCTCCTCAGCCACCAGACACATGTATGGTACATAGACATACATGCCGGCACAACACCCATGTGCAAAAAGTAGAAAGAATATATTTCTTTAAAATTAAAAACAGATATCATGTTTAGGAAGATACACTGGAGAGCCCCTCCGTTCCCAAAAGGATTAATGATGTCTGCTGTAGATAATGAAGGAGGAGCACGAGCCCACTGAGTTTTTCCAGTATTTTCAATTTTATCTTCTAGCTGGTTATCATACATCTACAGGAAAGCGATCGATTTTTGTAAGTTTATCTTACATCCAATCTCTTTATTGAACTCGTGTGAATACTAATAGGTTCTCAGTTAATACCCCAGGGTTTTCTAGAGACCAGATCATTTTTATTGCAGGTGACTATATTTATATTTCCTCCCCATCTCCTCCAAAATTAGACCTTATTTTTATCTTAAAATGTTGGTCAGAATTGCTGGACTATTAATCAACAATAATGAGAACCAAAAACATGTTTAGTTTATGCTTAGGCTTAATGGGCATAATCAAACTGTATCAAATTATATTTCTAGTTTTTTGGGCTTTTTTTTTTCTTTTTTGCTTGCTTCTATGTGTTTTCTTGAGACAGAGCTGTATTCTATAACCCAAACTAGCCTAGAACTTACTCTGTAGTACAGGCTAGCCAAAACCTCACAGCAATCCCCCCTTTCCCTCAATGTCAGGTCTCAATTGTGGGCTCTTTTTATTTTCAGCTTCATTTTTGCAGTGTTTGAACACATTATTGAATGAAAGAATCAATGTTAAATTTTCTTTGTTTATTTTTGTTTAATTGTTCTCATGAGATTTACCTCATCAGTAATTCTGATACTATGTCCAAAACGATGTATTTGTAGGTGGGTAACAGTGTTTTGAGGGGTCAGTGAATTTTGAAGATTTGCTCATTCAAAATGGTAATGGGGGGTGGGTGGGCCACATCTTTGGAATAAGAATGACCCGAAGTGTAATCTCACCTTGGCCATTCAGTGTGTGACCTAGTTAGGGTTTGTATAGGTGCCATGAAACACCATGACCAAAAAGCAAGCTGGGGAGGAAAGAATTTGTTTGACTTACACTTCCACATTGTAGATCATCACTGAAGGAAGTCAGGGCTGGAACCCGGAGGCAGGAGCCGTGGAGGGGAGCTATTGAATGGCCTTCTCAGCCTGCTTCCTTTATAGAACCCAGGACCACCAGCCCAGGGGTAGCAGCACACAAAGTGGTCTGGGCCCTTCCTCATAAATTACTAATTAAGAAAATGATCTCCAGGCTTCTCCTACAGTTCAATCTTAAAGGGCATTATCTGGATCGAGACTCCCTCCCTTTAGTTGACTCTAGTTTGTGTCAAGCTGACGAATCCAGAGAGCACAAGACTATTAACTGCATATTTAACTTTAGTTTAGCTTTGCCCCACCCCAAACAGTGGGGCCCACAGCGCCTCCCCTGTGGGCGCACTGCACTAAATACCACAACCCTGGAAATGATACCTTAGTGTTCGTTCAGCAAATGTAGACATTTTTATTGTTTCTTTTTTCTTAATTTTTCAATATATATCCACACCGGGTTAGTCAGCACATGACTCTTGCCTTTCCTCTTTATAAATGTATGACGTTTTCTCAGTACGTTAGGGTACTAGGGTCAATTCAGGAACTTCAGATAGATTCTATTTTAAAGTTAACACCATTACAGAACATTATCTCTCCGGCAAACTTTTTCTGCAGGTTCAAAAGATTCGAGTGCTAGCCTTGGCTCAAAAGTGGGCCTGGGATTTAGACTCTTTGCTAGATGTTTGTAAAAACACAAGAGCAATGGAAATAACCCCGGGACCTGCCATGATCTTGGAAGTCAAGCAAATGGATTTTCAAACCTAACACAGTAGTCTTTTGCTGGCACTCTGGTTTGACCATTCTCGGCCTCCGTTGTCCTTTTGAGGAGAAGCAGAAGTGCCTCTTCCTTCTCATCCATCCTCTCCTAGATGCCTCCCCTTACCTGAGTAGATCTTTAAGGTTGTAAATGGAAGACAATGGGACTCTTAAACCCAGGGGTGGATCACAGGCATGGCTGAACTAGTGGGAGCCAGAAATGTGTTGATAGGAATATACTTGGAAAAATATTTAATATCCGCATGGGCTAAGTTACTGCCCACTGCACAGTACACATGGGTACAGCCCCTCTGAACTTGACTTCTTACTAAAAGAGAGGCAGGAGGTAGGGGGAACGAGGGACACTGGGCGAACATGGAGTGACATGAAGTGACTGTAGACATCCTGGTGCTCCTTCAAGCAGCAGTTTTGACAAAATGATTTGTGGATTTTTGAAGACTTGAAGGTTTGTCTTTTCACTAAACTAAACAAATTATTCTGTAGGCCTCAGTGAGTGGAAAGATGCCAGAATATTGAGTCCCCTTCAACATAAGGATTGAGAATTTATTTTTGGCGTGGAGGATTCATTGAATCTAGGACTTTGCATGACAGGAGAGTCATCTACCATTGGACTATATCTGCATCCCATTTAACCTTTTATTTTCAGTCATGGCCTACTTACTAAGCTACCCAGAATGACCTTAGAATCACTCTGCCGTCTAGGTAAGCCTTGGATGTGTGATAAGGTCCCCACTGTGCCACCACCGCCTGGCCAGTATTTCTAGTTAATCAATAGTGCAGCTCAACCTCAGCGCACAGGCTAGCTGACCCCGGCCACCAAACAGTTTCTATGAGTCAAAGGCTTGAGGTCCCTGTTTCTCAGCGGGGTACCACTGTACGTGGCAGGATCCACTTCACTACGCCCTCCTGAGGATGATAGATCTACTCTGTGGACACTTCAGGACCTCTAGCAATCACTGAGAACTAAGCGTGTCACCCCCTAGTCACTAGTCACAATAATAACAGGCCAACACCTCCCTTCACAGTCCCAAGTTTGCAGGGATGCATATTCATCTCATGTCTACACTGGGGGACCCAAAGTCTAGAAGATCCTTTGTAAGTCTAAGATTCTAAGATGAGACTTTGAGGCATCTGGTTTGAAATATTTCGTGTTTCTCAGAGTAGGTAACTTGGTCCAGGTTCTCACTTACGGAGGAGGAAGACGCTCTTCTACAGACACCAGCAAGCAAGCTGTTAACACAAAACATCTTTGGAAGAAATTACTACGCAGTGATCTTCCAGCTTAACTTACTTTAACTTCCAAAACACCCTTAGGTGACAGGTACTCTTTGTATCCCCAAGATAAAAAGCAGAGGAACAGAAAGATCCCGAGGCCAGGAAGACTCTTCTAGAGGGTTTACAGAAAAGGCCAGTCCAATCACTGCACTCTAAGCTCTCCAACTGCCCACCGCGCTCCCTCTGGGTAACAGCTGCTGTTATCTCTCCCCCCCTCCATCCATCTCTGTATGTGTGTGCATGTGAGGTGTGTGTTAGATGCACATGTAGGTGCATGCCCATGCATGTATGGTGACCAGAGGAGGGTGTTAAAGTGTCCTGCTCCCAAGTTCTGCTTAATTGCTTTGAAACAGAGTCTCTCAGTGAACCTAGAGCTAGGCCAGAGGCCAGCAAACCCCAGCCGTCCTCTTCTTACCTTAGCTTCTCATGGCACTGGGGTTACAGGTGTGTGTGTCCACACCCAGCTTTTTATGTGGCTCCTTGACTCCAAACACAGTTCCATATGTTTACACAACCAGCCACTGAGACATTTCTCCTGACCCCAGGGGAAATTAGTCTTATCTTGACATTGTATCAGAGCATAAAGGTTTCCCTTGAGCTCATTGGGAATTTATGTACATGGACCTGAGAGAAAAACATTGTCTCACCTCAAGGAAGGATGGCCTACAGAAATGAGTACCTTTCTTCCTCCTTTGTAATTGATTGCGAACTCTGAGCATAACCCAAGTAAAAACCCTTTCCTCCCCCAAGTTGTATTTAATCAGAATGTTTTATTATAGCAATATCAAACTAACTAGGATGTGTCTCCGCATACTCTGTCTCTCCACATTCCTGGGCTTCAGTGGTTTTCATACCCTTCTTCACGCCTACACCAGCTGTCAGGTTCCCATGCTTACCTTGTACTGTCCCTTTAAGAAAGTTAACAGTCGAAGTGTCCCGACTTTGTGAGAAGTGAAATAAGCTTAAACCAAGTGTTCTGAGTCCGTCCGAGGATAAGTTGCAAAGAAAGGGTTTTCAGGGAATTAAATGAAGATTTGAACCGTGGTTGATTGCAACGATAAACATTTGTTAAGCTTCTGCCCGTGTCCAGGCAGGGGGAGGCAGAAATGTGTGTGTGGGCCTTCAAATGTAGAATTTCAATGGCAAACAATAGCTTGGTGGAGAGCAGAAGGTGGTACTTCGTAGAGCGTGTGTATGTGCACAACTGTGGAATGTGTGTGTGTTTATCAGAGTGTGTATGTGTAAAGAGTGTGCATATACATGTGTGCAGTGGGTGTGTATGCATGATTCATAGGCTGTGTGTGTTGGAGAAGGTCAGGCGGATGAACACAGTGACCAGTTGCCTTTCGGGACTGAATGGGAGTTAATGTTTTGGTAACTTCTCTATTGAAGGCTGGCAGCAGGAAATGCTATCAAAAGTTATTGTTAAGTGATGGTGGTTTGGCAAGCTCAGTTGATTTGAACGTGCCAATGCAATATTTTGTCTGGAGGGAAATCTACCATAATCAAACTTACAGTTTAAAATGAGTGACTGAGCCAGAGTAGAAGAATTAACAGCAAGTGCTTGATAGTCGTTCATATGTAGATGGACAGCAGTCTTCCGTATATAGATGGATAGCAAGCAGGTAAAACCTCTAATTAGATGCTCTAAACATCCCGCAGAAATCCACTTGAGAAAGCCTTTAAGCCAGCCAGGTGGAGATTACAGTAGGGACAGGCTTGGGCAAAACAGAGAGTCCCCGTGGGTAAGGCATCACGCAGAAGAACTAATAGTAAGAGACAGAGATGATAATGCCAGATCCGCCACTCACAGGATCCATCAGAAGCGAACTAGGAGAGTTGAGGCAGTGAGCTGGAGTTCTGGCTGGGATTTCTCTCCATGGATGACCCTCCTATGGATGAACTTCCAGCTCTTCTTTCCCACTGTAGGCATTTTTATATTATGGGATAACAGTAGTGACTTTTGAAATGGGTCATCTTATAGCTGTTCTTGATGCACAGTGTCTCACTGTCTTTGTCTCTGTCTGTCTGTATCTCCCTTTCTCCCTCCTCTCCCTGTGACAAGGTCCCCTGCAGCCCCTTCCCCTCAGGTTGGACTACTAGATGGTCAAGATTGTGTTGACCTTCAGATCCTCCTGCCTTCATCCCCTAAATGCTGGGAACACAGACACATAGCACATGTGGTTTCTGGGTATTTAACCCAGTTCTTTGTGTGTGTTAGGCAAGTGTGGTGGTTTGAATGAAATACCCTCCCTAACCTCAGGCATCTGGTTCCCAGTTGGTGGCACTGTTTGGAGGTGTGGCCTTATTGAAGGAAATGCATTAACTATAGTTAGATCTTATGACGTTAAAGATGCCTTTAATCCCAGCACTTGGGAGGCAGAGGCAGGTGAATTTTTGTGAGTTCAAGGCCAGCCTGGTCTACAAGAGCTAGTTTCCAGGACAGGCTCCAAAGCTACAGAGAAACCCTGTCTTGGAAAAAGAAAAAAAAAAAAAAAAAAAAAAAAAAGAAGACGACTCAGGCCTTTTCTAGTTTGCTCTTTTTTGCTTTTGGCTCCTCAGTTTCTTGGTTGAATAAATAACTTCTTTCTTTTAGAAGTTGGCTAGGTCATGGTGTTGTGTCACAGCGGTAGAAAGGTAACTTAGACATTCTATGTGTCTTGTAGAAATTGTTCCATCTCTTGTGTTCCTTATGCAGGAAATGAAAATGTATGTATGTACATGTGTATGTATGTGCAGTCTAACATACTTCATATACACAAGTGTTATTGCACATACTTAAGTCATTGAAGAGAATTTTTCAGTATTCATCTATCAATCAATGATCTAACTATTATCACTGACTAATGGTTAGCTAGACTATAACAGGTTTAATTATACCCCCGTTTTATTGTGTTAGCATAGTATGGAAAACTCGCCTGTCTAAACATGGCTTAAAGCCATGTTCAAGGGAGCATATGAATCACGCGGTGATTGAAAACAAATCACAAATTCCTGTGGTTTGTTAAAACGTCAAACACAGACAAGTGTAAAAATGGCAAAGTCATCATCACTCTTAGCAGGGTGAGGACCGAGAATGTCTCTTGGTTTCTGCATACTCACACGTAGCACGTGTGTACTATAAATATTAATTTTACATGTAATGATCATAAAATGTTTCCATGTCAATAAGTGTAACTGTTTAGTATTTTATATCTAAAGTCAGTTTTCTGTGATTTGGGTATACTTAAGATTGAACTCTCCAACTCCCCTTTTTTGTATTTTTTAACTTTAAATTTGTGTGTGTAATATTTCTCCATGTGTACATGTGTGTACATGTGTGTGTGGAGGCCAAGGATTTATGTTGGGTGTCTTCCTCGTTCTCCACCACCCTTTTTTATAATTGAATTTTTATGAGTTCTACCTTTTTTGCTGCTCCCCTCCCTGCTTCTCCCCTCCCATTCAACCCTCCCTCGTGGTCCCCATGCTCCCAATTTACTCAGGAGATCTTGTCTTTTTCTACTTTCCATGTAGATTAGATCCATGCATGTCTCTCTTAGGGTCCTTATTGTTGTCTAGGTTCTCTGGGATTGTGATTTGTCAGCTGGCTTTCTTTGCTTTATGTTTAAAAACCACTTATGAGTGAGTACATGTGATAAATGTCTTTCTGGGTCTGTGTTATCTCTCTCAATATGATGTTTTCTAGATCCATCCATTTGGCTGCGAATCTCAAGGTGTTGTTATTTTTCTCTGCTGTGTAGTACTCCACTGTATAAATGTACCTCATATTCCTTACCCATTCCTCAATGAGGAACATTTAGGTTGTTTCTCAGCATGATTGTGGAGCAAGCACTTTACCAACTGAGCCGTCTCCCTAGTCCCACCAGCTTTATTTTTATCTAGCTACCAAGTTTTTTTTTCACTTTGAGGCTTTTAGTCACATTGCCTTGAGTTAAGTTTTACTATTTTCACATACTCTAAAATATTTTATTTAAACATGCTTATTGTAAAGGCTTTCATCTAGGCAAAAAAAAAAATGATTCTATTTCAAGGTGCATGCTGATCTTAGCTTGAGACAAATGGAATGCAAAATGGCGTAAATCCTGGATCATTATGTGTTAATCTGCATGTGCTACTTACTAATGAAGAGAACTCCAGAGTGAGGTGGGGTTTTTTTCTTATTCATTAGCGCTTGTTTATGAGAAAAGCTTTTCTAAGACAACGTTCTCTAGCCTCTTCCCATCAAAGACTTTATTCCTTTTCTAAAAAAAAAAAAAAAATCAATTAATTTCTAAGCTTGTTTAAAACAAATGTAGGATTCCTCATCTACCTGTGACAGTTGTTGGCAGGTACCTTTTAATATAATGGATTATACATGTTTTAAGATGCCTGGTGAAAATCGTTGCCTCTGCCTCTTTGGAGCTCTTCCGGGAGCCAAGATGCTCGGGAAATACAGAGAAGTCCTCCTTTCTCAAAGCCATAGTTCTCCTGCGATGAAGCTGGTTGTTTTTATACAATCGCTTGGGTGCTGTCGCCCCCACAGTTCTACAAAATGCCCTCAAGGGTTTCACCAGCTAGAAAGGAAAATGACTTCATGGCTTTAGTATGAACTTAAAAATACCCACACCGTAGAAAACAGGCCTTCTGCTCTCTCTAGGCTTGGTTGTCTCTCCTTCTGGAGTGAGTTCAGAGTGTTTGCTGACATTGTCATCAGCTGTTTTTGTGACCTCAGAATTCACCGCCTGGAAGCTGGGTCATCCATGTGTCCATATGATTGCACGCACCTGTCCCAGCTCCCCACAGGAGGCTAGAGTCGGTCAAGTCTTGCACCTCTCCTTGGTTCATGCCCTTTGAGCTTCTCACAAGTTATTGTTCAGTTGTGGAAACCACAGGGAGAGAAACACCTTGCTTTCTCCCACCATCCTCGACTCTTGAGACCTGAGGCTCTCATCTGGAAGGCCTTGCCGGTTAGAGATCAAGAGAGCTTTGCCGCACAGGCATTTCCTCTCCTGGCAACTTTCACGTATCCTCTGCGTTCTAGCCCCTCTTAGTCATGAAAAAAGAGCATATTGTATTTGTTTTTTAATTACTAAACTCATGAACAGGTTTTGTCAGTGAAGTGACCAGTGTCGTCCATGGAACCAATCACAAAGAAAGAAGCACACCCCAACATACAGAGTAAACCTGAAGTCCCACTTGATGCCATGGGTGGAAGGCTTCGGTCCCCTGTTGTAAGAGCCTCAGTATGATTGGGTGGTGACGTGTCTTTTCCTCTGATGGCCCTAAAGATAGTGGCCTCAGCATCACCCATGCACTGGGCCGTGAATTCATTTCATGACTATGGATTGCACTTCTGTTTTGCTTAGGATAAGCTGGGGCCTGTACCTGCAAGTGGAGTCCCAGCTTCCCACACACTGATAATGCAACCACCCTGTCTCTTTGTGAGTCAACATTCCAGTTCCCCGCTGGGTCCGGAACTTCTAACTGTAACCCTGAGATCCTCCATTAGAAAGCTCTCAGCCCCACAGATGCTCTGAAGTACAGGGAATGAGCATGTGGCTCGCCTGTCGATCCTCTGGCTGAAAGTCTCATGAGTCTCATGAAGACCCACAGGGTGGTGGTGACACAGACCTGTCATTCCAACAAAGAGGCAGAGGCAGGCAGATCCCTGAGTTCCAGGCTAGCCTGGATGGACTACAGAGTGAGTTCCAGGATGGCAAGGGCTACACAGAGAATTACCGTGTCTGAAAATAAAACAAAAGCGCCAAAAAAAAAAAAAACAAAATAACAAGAACAATAAAAGAGTTTGAAGACCCAAAGCAAGCTTTCCAACATTTGCATACATCCCTTGGTCTCTTTAGGTATTGTCCTCCTAATTCCAAATCTTCTCCATTGGCTGTCAGGAAGGTTTCTGAATAGGCAGCCCATCAAAGGGGAGGACTAAGCCATGGGGAACAGGTAGGCAGATATTAGAAGGGAGTCTTAGCAAAGGGACGCTTTAGCCAGGGCCCTTTTCTGCATAGAGAGATGAGACAACTGCCCTGCCCCTCATCCCTCAGAGGTTATTGTCAGTCGGTAGTTACCCGCCTTTCAGAAGATTCAATAAAGAACCTTGCTTGCTGTATTCTCAGCTCTGAATTCTCAGCCCTGGAAGAATGAGCAGAAGCCCCAAAGCTCTTGTTGCACACCCGTGGCATATAAATTCAACCATTATAAAGGTCACATCAATACAGAAAGAAAAAAGGCTGATCAAAACTGGCATGTTTGATCATTTAAATAGTATAGACCAGATTATTCAAATTGCATATTGATCTGTTACTTCCTCCCCTCCACCCATTGTTTTTTCTCCCTTAAGAAACAGTCTCTCTTTGTAGACTAGAAACTAGACTTTCAACTCACTGGCTCAAGCTATCTTTGAACTTAATATCCTCCTACCTCAGTGCTTGGATTACTGGTGTGCCTCCACGAAGCTAGATTTGTTCCTGTTGCTTTAGTCAGATGGTAGAGTTGAGAAGATAAGTGTGTCGGTACTTAGGGCTGTGTTTGTTTTTATTTATGTATAGAAACGGGGAACCACAAGGAGCAGCCCCTAGATGGAGAGAAGAA
Organism: Alexandromys fortis; assembly: GCF_014885135.2. Taxonomy (NCBI): domain Eukaryota; kingdom Metazoa; phylum Chordata; class Mammalia; order Rodentia; family Cricetidae; genus Alexandromys; species Alexandromys fortis. The sequence continues at coordinate 4,800,862 of NW_026068002.1, forward strand.
AGCTGTTGTCTTATAGAAACGTACAACAGTTTATTAAGTTGGAGGTGGTAGGATAGTAGGTGCCATCCAGTTTTTACTGTTTAAATACCATGTCTCCCTTCACACATGGGCACACACACACACATACCTCCCTTCCTAAAGACACTTAATACACATGCACAACACATACACATCTCCCTGTGCTCATGAGCACGCACCTCCTTATTTGAACGCACACAATGCACACACACCTCCTTGCACACACACACGTCTCTTTCCGTAAACACACTTAGCGTACCTCCCCACCTCCACCCCACATGCCCACACACCCATGCACGCACGCAGAGGCAAGAATGAAAGCATTGATTATCCGGTCACTTCTGCACAGAAAGCTCCATAGCTTGGCACAGGGCCGTGCCAAGGAAGGGCTGCCTCGGCATCTCTTCTCTCTTTCCATGTTCTCAGATTCCCAGGCTGTACCTGTCCTCCTCCCATCCAGTGTTAATTGTCTTTCCGCCTACCAGGGTTGCAGAGTGCTGCTCCCTTCTCCCTCAAGTATCTTTAGATTGTATTCCTTAATGTCACCTAAACTTCCCTAATAACATTTTATCTCACTTTTCAGAGCCCACAGTGTTACTTAGAGAGTAAGTGTTCTTCATTTATTAGCTGTTGGAGTTCAGGCAAGTCAGTGAATTTCCCTGTGCCTCCACCATGTAGGAATAGGACAGACTCCATCACAAGAGTGTGCAGAGAACGGAAGTCAGCAGGTGGGGCACCAGCAGCCTGCGCCTGAGACAGACACCATTAGTACATACCAGCTCGTCCTGGTCTCCCATCGCTGCTGGCCTGTTGGGGCTCTGTGCCTTAACCTGAGCAGAGAAATTAGGCCACCACTTCCGTCTCTCTTTCGTCTTCAGCTGGACATCCGGGGAACAGCCTGTGCTGTATGTGACAGTTCCCACTCAGAGTCCAACCTCTCCTCGGGCTGTCTGATTCTTATTTTTCTTTGCCTCTACTTAAGTGATTAAAACTACGGTACACAGAGTTCTGTGCCGTCCTGGTACTCCCCCGTGATCACTGACGTGACGAGATGTCAGTATGGTTTTGTTTATTTGTAGGCGTCTGATTGCTTTTTATAACATACTCAAGAGCCGGGCACACAATGTGCGCATGTTACCATCTTGCTACGATACTGAATGTGTAATAAATTTACAGAGTAATTGAGGCTGAATTTTCTGGGGGTTTATTTACCAGATCAAAGACTGACTTTGACATTCAGCGTTTATTTTATCTGCCAAATGAAAACTTACAGGTTTAGTCGATTGCCAAGAAAGGAAAATCATCTAAATTATATGGATTCCGGCCAGTTGCTCTTTCTTTTAGGGCATGACAGAGATGGCTCTTGGTTTTCATCTTCCTTCAGCAGCTCCAACTGATCGTAATCGTCAGAATAAAACTCTAGTAATTAATCCAGGCTCCCCGTGCTGCGATTTATTCCAGAGAAGTGACATTACCCAGAATATACTGCTTACCTTTATGGAATGTCATTGATAAATAATTCAGTTGATTTTCGCACTTTTTACATTCTGATATGAAATACACCTTTTGTCATGTCACTAGATTGGAATTCTTTGACAATACATTAACATGCCAAAAATAATATTGCACGAAAGAATAATGTCGAAATAAATTACAGGTAGGGCTGTATCCCTAAGGAGATTTTCATTCGTGTCTCAGGACAGAAGACTTACGACCCGGCTCACATGCGGCTGCTTCATCCCGGTGTGTTTGAGGCTCTTAGTTCAATCCAGTAAATCACTCATTTTGTGCTTGCTGCATACCCGTTCTCTGTCAGCTTTCCAGACGACACAGTTATACAAAGGAGTCTATATACAGGATTTTTTTTTCCTTTAAAAAGAAAAAAAATGCCAAGACTTTTCTTGCAAATAAATCTTTAAAAGGGATAGTTTGAGGCATCTGGTAACAATGCTGGTACTTTCTTATAACTTGTTTGGAACTGTCTTCAAATTATCTGCAGCTTTTCTTTTCTCTTTTTTCTTTTCTGCCAGGTGGTGATGGTTCATGCTTGGTGTTCCAGCACTCAGAGGCGGGTGACCTCTGAGTTCGAGGCCAACCTGGTCTATAGAATGAGTTCAGTGCAGCTAGGGGGAGAGAGAGAGAGAGAGAGAGAGAGAGAGAGAGAGAGAGAGAGAGAGAGAGAGAGAGAGAGAGAGGGGGGGGGGGGGGGGGGGAGAGAGAGAGAGAGAGAGAGAGAGAGAGAGAGAGAGAGAGAGAGAGAGACCCTGCCTTGGGTATCTACAGCTTTTCTTTCTGTAGGTTTTAAATAAATTGTTTTATTTATCTAATTTAATTAAGTAATTTTTTGAGACAGGGTCCCACTATGTAGCCCTGGTTGGCCTGGATCTCACTCTGTTGACCAGGTTGGCTTTGATCTCATAGAGTTCTCTATCTATCTGCCTCTGCCTCCCAAGTGCTGGAACTAAAGGTGTGTGCAACCATGCCTGGCCTGTTTTATTTTTGATTATACATAAGTACGTGTTGATATTTGTATCTTCAGTGCTTGAGAGTTATATAGAAGGTTGTAAACCACCTGATGTTGGTACTGGGAACTGAACTCGGATCCTCTGCAAGCCCAGCACATGGTGTAACCTGAGCCATTTCTGTGGTCCCAGCTTTCTTTTGAAAATGGTTCAGTTCAGAGAGATTTTGTCCTCAAAGGAGATGGATTCAATCTTTGGAAATTAAATAATTCCTAGATCAGACTATTGATAAATGAGATTATTCATGTTGTGTAATGTCTACGTTTTCGTAAAAACTCATGTCTTTGGCCTTTCACGTGATTCTTTTTTTAAAGGTTTATTCTTGTTTTACATGTATGTGTGCCTACTTGTTTGCATACCACTGGCTGCAAACTTCCAATAATCCTGCCTTGGCCTCCTGAGTGTTGGCAGTGTAAGTGTGAACCATCACCACCCTTGACAATAAGCATGGTGCTGTTTACTTGCTTCCTTATTTATTTTTCATTAAAAATTTATTCTTCAGTGCCGGGGAATCAAACCCTGGGGCTTAGGTGTTCTGGGCACGTAGGTCTCTGCCACTGAGCTAACTCGGAAATTGATGAGCCTGTCTGTGAAGCTCTGCTAGAGTGGCTGCTGCCTAGGGTCCGAGAAGCCCTAGTTGGCGTGCCCTACTCTCTCAACGTGCCTCCAGTCTACTTTAGAGACAATTATTTGTCATCCAAAACTCAAGTTCCCCAGAGGCCTCTGATCTTCTGTGAGATTTTTCCACAGCTCTGATCCACAAGCTACTAGTTATCTGCCCTTGGGAAAGTTTCTCCTAACTCAATACCCAGTCAAACACTTAGCAGAGTAGGCCCTCTGCCAGTGCTTTATAGCTCTAAAGGTATGGTAAAATCCTTGTGTAAATTGTGCGGTAAGATGTTCAGATATCAGAACTCTCTGGAGGCTGCCCTTATCTACACAGACTTCCAAAGGGAAGAAGACTTGATAAAAATGCAGATAAATGCCTAAGGGAACAGAGGAACTGGAGTTGCCTGCCCCACCCTGGACTCTGTCCGGAAGGACTTTGAAGAATTAGGAGAAGAACTTTGGTCTCTTCCCTGTGGCCAACTTATCAGATATTCAGTGGTTGCTTTCTCTATCTCCAGCCACCAAGAGCCATTGATCCTAGGAGATTCTTTCTGTACCATAGTCATCAGTGGTAGATTTTTTTTTTTTTAAACTCAACCAAAGGGAATGTACCACTGATGAGAATTTGTGATGTTTACCAGAATCTTTGTTCTGGTACTTTGGGCATGCCAAGGAAAGATAAGGAAACCCTCAGAACAAAGTTGACTTGAGGGTTAAATTTAAAGGATGTGTGACTTTATTTAAACAAAAGGAGAAAATAACAAACCAGTGTTTGAAGAGAAGAAAAGGGACTTGCCCTTGATTTGCGTGATTGACGCTTTATTGCCTTGTAGATGACTCTAGGCCGGTGGGGGTGAGGGTGATGTTTGCTGAGACATGGAGTCTGAAACCGTGGTATAAAGTCAGTGTGTACTTGCTACCTTCTTTGAGTGAAAAGTACAAGCTAAGTTAGTAGAAGGTGAGTAGTAGGCACTGCCTTTTTTTTGTTTTGTTTATAGACAAAGAGTGGGTTTCCAGAAAAGAGTTTGAACATTAGAGCCAGTTCAGATGCTTGTTACAAATACATCTGGTTTGTTTGTCTGGTGCAGGGAGTTGAACCTAGGATTCTTGCATGCCACTCATGGGTCTTTCATTGAGTTATCCCTAGCACCTGCCCTACTAGAAATATATACTTTTAAGGTCACTTATCAAAAGAGTTTTAAAGTTTGAAGTTCATGATTTGAGTTGGTGTTTTGTTTTGTGTCTGTTTTTGTTATTATTTTCTGTGTATGGGTCTTTTGTCTGCATTTATCCAGACGCTGTGGAGGACAAACAAGGCCATCACATCCCCTGGTAGTTATGAGCACCCATGTGGGTGATGGGAATTGGACCCCGGTCCGCTTGCTGGGAAAATAGCTAATGTTTTTGTTTGTTTGTTTTTGTTTTTCTAATGTCTTGAAAGTTTTTTTATGATTTATTTAACTTTATTTTATGTGTATTGGTGTGAACATGTCAGATTCCCTGGAACTGGATCTTCAGACAGTTGTGAGCTGCCATGTGGGTGCTGGGAACATAACCCAGGTCCTCGGGAAGGGCAGTCAGTGCTCTTTTTCTTTTTCTTTTTTTGGTTTTTTTTCAAGACAGGGTTTCTCTGTGGCTTTTGGAGCCTGTCCTGGAACTAGCTCTGTAGACCAGGCTGGTCTTGAACTTACAGAGATCCGCCTGCCTCTGCCTCCCGAGTGCTGGGATTAAAGGCGTGCGCCACCATCGCCCAGCGCAGTCAGTGCTCTTAACCGCTGAGTCATCTTCAGCCCTGTAGCTAATGTTCTTAATTGATGAGACATTTCTCCAGCCCCCGTGATCTTGATTTTTAACCAGTTTGCAGTTTGTTCTGATGAATTCAGGCTACGGAACAGCATTTGGAAACTATTGCTGAACTCTTATTGCCCCCACCTCTCAGACTCATTCTGGGTGTCAGAGCTGAATGAGATTTGTGAGCCTTGCTGCTGAGTAGATCTGAGACAGATAACGGTGCCTGGTGTTCCTTTTATCCTGGTATTAACTGAAAGGTCTGTGGATCCAGGGGCCACAGAAAATGAACAGTATTTACATCCTCATTCCCACTAGCTGAACTGGGCAATCTCTGCCAGGGTAGCATTTGCCAGTCTTGAGTGTGCTTACATTAGGTCTGGTCAGGAAGAAGGTTGGGTATAGTTGAGGGTTTCTTATAAATGCACTCTTGGTGTGCATGAGATCCTGTGTCCACACTCCAGTCCTGGAAGAAAGGCGGAGGGGCAGTAACTGACAATGTTCTTTGCTGGGGAGGGAGACGTACGGGGTACTTACCTCTTTTCTACTTCCCATTCCTTGAGGAGCAGGTAACTGGAAGTATATTTATTACACAGATAAGAAAGGCTGCTCGGGTTGATTATAGCTATAAAGTGAAACCATCAGGTAAATGTCAAGCTACTGGAGGAACAGGAGGTAGGGACTGCTGAGACTATTAGATTGCGTTAGCACCTTTGCTGGGGCTACAGCAGCCTCCATAGAACTGTTTGATTCTTTGTCACAGGTGAGGAAATCACACACACTGAGCCAGAGCAGAGAAAAAGAGGCCTGTCTACCAGCTCCCTGCAGCATGTGTATTTCCTCCTGGGGAGGAAGACTCCCCACAGGTGCTTCTGGAGTCGGCAAGGTGTTCCAAGTAGGAGGTGAACTTACTTAGAGCTAGGCTGGGCATGGATTAGCCACGGAGATTTAGAGAAGCCATCAGCATGAGTAGGAGTCAAGGCAGACAACTTAGCCGAACCAAAACCATTCTGGACAATCAGATGACCACCATTTAGAAACTGCTGGTAAGCTTTTGTACAAATCTGTTGTGCACTCCAGCCATTCTCTTAGGCACCCTAATGTCACGATGGCCTGGCACCGAGGCGAGAGACACTGGATTGCCTTCTACAGCTGAATCTCTGTTTTACCCAGCCTGGACAGAACAGATGAGATCCTCCAACCTGCTTAAATATGAATTTCACTCCCTTAGGTGTGAGCCACATGCCACAGAGAAACCGGGAAAACGTGATCTCACCCACTGGCTCTTCTACCCTCGTGTTTTTCTGGTATAGTTCTGCTGGATCTTACCCTGTGGTCCCTACCTCCCCCAGGAGACCCAAGTCTACCTATCTACATTTTGCCGATAGATATAGGAGTAACCATGACTCTGATGAAGGTTGTACTGACATTTTGTAAGTGAAGGAAAAAAAAACCTTTCTAACCTCTATTATCCAAATCTTCCCCTTGAGGTTATTTGTTTTTTTGTTTTGTTTTAATAGAATAATCCAAAGGATGGAAGCATGTTTTTTGAACTCAGGTTGATTTCCTTGTAAAGGGCCAGGCCTCCTGTTCCATCCTTACTCTTTATGGTAAAACTCTACAAACTGGAATCCACTCAGTGTGCCCTGCTCTGTGTGTCTAGAGGCTGTGTTGACTTTAGGAGTCACAGGTGGGTAAATCCCAGAGGTTCGGCACTTCTGTCCCTAGACACACCTTTGAATTTCTGCTTTGAAGAATTTCCTCCTCAGTCACCGGTGCACATCTGTGTCCTTCATTGCTACCCACAGAGGGAGGGAGGGTAGTTATTGCCACTGCCTCCACTTCCTCATTCAGGGCGGTGACAGAGAAACCGAGGTAGAGGATGCTGTCCATGCTTACTGTAACAGATTTTGAGCCAGGACATAAAAGCTCGAGTGCTTGGAGATGTGGAGTTGCAGGCTAAACACTTGTCCCTGCTTTGTTAGCTGTGACAGGCCCATATTTTCTATGCCAAGGCCGTTTAAGGGGCTCCAGTCCAGTGGAATAGGCTGTTGGTTTTGTTGTTGTTATTGTTCAGGTGGTGGCTTGCTCTTGATTTCTCTTCTGTGCTCCTACCTGTTTGTTCCAAGTCTCAAAAATGAGTAATTCTACAGTAAAGAGCTCAAGACAACCAGCCCGAGAGAAGCAGGGCCCTTCCGCACTGGACAAAGCTCAGACAGTAAAAGCGGCTGTAGACTAAGGAGATGATAGAGCACCTCAGGCCCTTCGCATACATCTACGAACAGAACTCATAATGGTGTGAAACCTGCCCTAAGTTAGAAGGCAAGCGTGCCTGTTTGGACAGGAAGTAGCTTTGCATATTTGCTCCAGGAGGCCACACCATGTGATGAGTGCTGTGACGAACTGCTCCTGTCACCTGGGGTCTGAGACCTGGGTACCATGGACCGACCACTTTTAAGGAGCTCAAGTGTAAAGTTTCAAATGTCGATAATATGCTTAGAAAGCAGCGCTGGGCCTGGGCCCTGCAAGGGTTGTAGGTCTGTGGGACGTCATTTTGACTTGACCTTCTGGAAGTTCACACAGGAATACCAAGGTGCCTCCCTGAGCAGGGACTAGCAGCTGATTGCTTGCCCTTATGCTGACTAGGAATCTGCCAATTAATTGGTGCCTACCCAGCAAGTTAAAGTGGCCAGTGGGCAGATCTAGGTCCATAACTCTTCAGTGGATAAATCCAAATACTAAACACCCCATTTCTCAGGCTTGCTGTGGATTCCCTTGTAAGCTTCCCAGGGAGCTCTGCTGCTCCCCTGGTGAAGGAAAGGTGTCAACAAAATGTGTACTTTATCCCGATGTCGACTGAGATGTCTCAGCCACCGTCGCGTACAGCCAACATCGTTGTTGCATGACCGCTTGTCTGCAAAGAAAACCAAATGGAGGTCTTTGTACCACAGCGTTCTGTTTGGCTCTGATAGCTATAAAGATTAAAACTGGCATCTATATGTCTATGATATAGGTAGGTAGACAGAATTTTTAGCCTATTTAAAGTGGCATTTTTTTTTTAAAAAAAATAAGTCTTTTACATACATCAGTTAACAAATGTGACAGTCTTTCAAAGCCTATATTGGAAGCCTATATTGGAAGGTGACTGTCCTGTGTGTCTAGGGGATGGGCTTGCTTGACTTCTCTTCCCTTGCTGAGTCAGCCTTGAATTAGAATACCCTTTGGTTTTCTACTTGCATTTAGAATGACTGTGAAACTCTTGCCTGAGTGAATGCTAAAACTTTGGCAGAAAGTTAAAAGATGCAAAAGTTCTTTGGAAGTAGATATTGCTTCGGCGTGTCAGCTCTTCCCTCAAGAAAGCAGACAGGGCTTTCTCAAGCAGAAACAGGCCTAAATGCTTTGAAGGATGAAAAAAAAAAAAGGCCGATTGGGGGTATATGCAGCTTGGATAATCTATTATATCTTGCAGAACCATAGACCCACAGGTATAAACAGCTTTTCTGACTAGAGAATAGAGTTCTGCACACAGCACGGCTTTTCCACTTTCGGTGCTGCCTGTGTGTAGGCAAGAGTCTTCCCACAACGATTCTCATTTTGCCTTGTGTTTTTGAGGTTTTTGCCGCAATTAGGCCCTCTTATTCTTTTCTGAACTTGATGGTCATGGGGTACAGTGGGCTGATCCTGCACCTCATAATGACCCATTGTAGCCTGTTCTTAAGCTAACTGTCTTTAGCTGTTCCTAGCTGATGTATTAATTTCCTGAGTATTTAAAGTGTGGGGCAGGGCGGGGGGGGGGGGGACGGATGGATGGAACAGGACATAAAGCACCACACTCCATAAATTTACAGTTGGGGTGGTTTTATTTTTTTTTTTTTTTTGAGGGGTGGAGTGTTATTGTTTTATTTGTGACACAGACTTTCTATAGAGCTCTGACTGCCCCCACACAGCTCACTATGTTGACTAAGCTGGCCTTGAACTCACAGAGATCCTCCTGCCTTTGCTTCCCAAGGGCTAGAATTAAAACCATAGGCCACCACATCTGGTGTATGTACAGTTTTGACATATTACATGAGTACGTAAAAGTCAAAAATGTAAGTGACTTAAAAGTAACAACAATCAAATAATTCTATGTGCCCTCAGCACCGTGGAGAGTTGGAATCTGGGTGTCTGGTTTGGGGATTCAGGAGAGTACTGCAAACCACATGGGCTGCTATAATTCTTCCTTTTGCTGAAGCAGAAAACAGATTGGCCAGTGGAGTTACAGAACAGACTTTCTTCCCCATGGTCCTAATTCCCCGGATCGAACACATACAAAGCCTGTGGCCCTCAGCAGTTTCCCGGAAGTTCTGACTCAGAATGACTCTTAGCATTGCAAGTCCCACCTGTGTGATGGGTGATTGCGCACCCGTGAACCCTGCAGCCCCAAGTCCCCTCTGCATCCCGAGGGTATTGATGCTGGTCGGCTCTAGAATTTGCTGCTTGGCACACGCAAATGTTTCGCGTTAAGGGATGTTGACTGCCACCTCTTCTGGAGTGGGTGACGCTGAACAGGACCGCCGATGAAAGTTAACAGCGCGCTCCTCGCAACGTTTTCGCTTCCTGTTCCCAGGCCTGAGTCAGTCTCTCCTCGGCTTCATGTTTAGGCAGAGCCGTGCTAACAAATACCAGCTGATTGCGACCTGCACAGACATGTACAAAAAGGAAAGAGCTGCAGAGGAAGAGGATCAGGCCTCAGAGCAGATAATTTTTGAGAGCGAGAATATTAGGATCATGTCTAATCAGTCTGTGTGCAACAGTTCCTCTTCATAATGTCTGCAAGTCCGCTCTATTACTTACCCCTCCCAGGCGATTTCCTTCATATATTTACTATTTTGAGGCTCAGTTAACACAACACTTGGAACAATTCTGCGTTCTGAGTTTCTGAGTTCGATTTTTCTCTTATCTTGAGTGTAGGGTCAACTTTTCTGGTATTGGGAAAGTGTCCACATTCAAATACCATTTCGATTATCAATGTTTTGGAAGCCTTCACATGAAGAAGAAAAGTTGGTGTGTGTCTGAATGGTCCATGATGTGGCACTAGAAGGTTCTGCAGCATTGGGGCTTGTGTTTTATATCCTGTGCCATGTTCTAAGGCTAGTGGCGGTATTGCCAAAATGCTGCTAAAAGCCAGTGGTTGTATCCTCCCACATCACCTACAATTTTGTTTTTAAGCCCAGACTTCCTGTGTGGTGTCCTCTCCTGAACTGGAGTGAGATTCCCTACCTACAGTGTTGGCTATGCTAATTAGGTCTGGCTGTGGTAATTGCCGCCCCCTCTGCACAGATCCATCCAAGACTTGAACCTGGCATTCTCCATGGGGTCAGTGTGCATGTTCGGCGAGGGAAGGGTAGTTGCCCCTCGATGGTGGATTTTTCAGGAGGGCACAGTTCCTCCAGGAGAGGAAGCCATCTATCTGCTCAGTGCCCCACCAGCAGGTCCCCTCTGCAGCCCTCCTCAGGACTGCCAGGCCAGTCCTTTCCACAGGGTCCCTCCCTCTCCCTTCTTCCCTGAGGGACATGACATTTCCCGGAGCCTTCATTGAACATTTTTTTAAAATCATTTTTCCCACTGATGCCAAACAGTGTAATATATATTAATTATAGATATTTAGGAAGTATTGAGTGTTGCTGCGAAGGAAATCACATGCAACCCTACTTTCAGAAAAAACCACTATATATTACTATATTATATATATTGCTAGAGGTAATTTATTTCCTTTTGAAGTGGGGAAGGTTGTGGCATGTGGACAGATTATTCTATTAGGGACACATACTCTTAATTGTTCTGAGCCTCCAAATACTAATTTGCTTTTTATCTGCATGTATCAGAGGGTGTAGTGGATAGAGGCAAACAGTACCATTATTTCTATGGGCATTTGGAGAATATTTAAATTCTGAGATGTAGGCTATTTGGTGATGGACCACGGAACTTAGAAGGGTAGAGAAGTCATAGCAATGAGGGAGCATGGAGAACCAGGGCTGCACTGTTACCTCCTGCCTTTAGTAACCTACCTGAAACTCAGTTTCTCCATCAGGGAAATGGGAGAACTCCTACTCTCTTGGGGATTTTGGTGAGTCATTAGCTGGGGGCTGTTTAGGAAAATGCTTGCAAGCAAGCAAGCTGTATAGGAATAAATAATACCCCATGGGAAAGGTAAAAAGTGTCCAGACAGGGCGGGCCTCCTGCCTGATTTAAAAGAAGCCAGGATAGGCTGGCAAGGGGTAGCTAGGAGTTCCAGCGAAAACATTGAAGTGGTTGGTGGGATTTTTTTTTGTCCTTTCCCTCTGGTTAATGGATACTGTGTTATCCAGCCTGGGACTAGGATTGTTTGTGCAGGAGACTTTCTGCTACAGAGGAGGTGGTTGCCCTTTCTTCTCTCTATCTGTGTATTTTTAACTCTGCAAGTACATTCTTCTGTTAAGCTAATATGTTTGCTCTCCTACCTGAGAGACTCTTATCAGAGCTTTGCTGTGGATTACCTGCCTCCTATCAGGAATCTCCAAGTTTACCAAGGAGGGAACTGGGCATAGTTGTGTTTTAAACAACAGATAAGGTTCACCTGCCATAGGTGCAGCGAAGGGAAGTGGGAACACTTGGGAGTGGCGGCGAGGCCTGGGAAAGATACATAAACATCTTTAAAACATGAAAGAAAGTCTTTGTCTCTTCCCCGGGGCACTTCAGGAATTGGGGGAAATACAAGAGAGGTGCTGGTAGGGCATTATCAGGACACTAGGGCCTAATCATCTGAGTCTGAGCTGTTCTGTCGGGCAGTGAGGGTTAAGGTCCCAAATCTTTTTGCACCTGCTTCCTCTTCAAAACTGGAAATAGTAATAACAGTGTTACGTCAGAGAAAGTGTGAGATCAATAGAAGCCACCAGTAGCATGGAGACAGATTCTTGCCAACTTCTGTGATAAGTCCTTTAAAGGATTTGAGAAGATACCGAAAGAGGTTATGGACAGACAGCTCACCTCAAGTGCTGCCAATTCTGAATACAGGTGCATCTCCGTTGTTGAGGGTGGGTATTGTAAGAGGACCACTTACTTGTTGGTTCCTGGCTGCTCAGCCCCCAAATAAACACAGAAGCTATATTATTTAAAACAATGCTTGGCCTCTAAGCTTTTATAGGTTAGCTCTTACATTTTAATTTAACCTATTTCTAGTAATCTGTGTATTGCCACATGGCTGTGGCTTGCTGGATAAAGTTCCATCTGGCTCCAGCAGAGCTTATGGCTTCTCTCTGACTCCACCCTTCTTTCTCCCAGCATTCAGTTTAGTTCTCCGCCCCCCTCCCTGCCCACCTAGCTCTGTTACCCTGTAGCTCTGTTATAAGCCCAAAGAAGTTCCTTTATTAATCAGTGATGTTCACAACATACAGAGGGGAATCCCATATTAGGTGGGAGCCCTCATACCCAGCTGTAGGGATGAGAATGAGCTCTTAGGCTATGGCATCTCCTGTGGGACTAAATTATTGTCCTAAGTTAGGAAATTATGACATTCTGTCCAGAGCCTTATGAGGTTATGTGTCTGTCTTTTAGCTACCCCTAACCTTGGTCCTAATCTCAAATTTCCTCTTGTCTCTCCCTCCTAATGCTTTCTAGTGATAGGCTGGCAGGTAGATCCATGCCTGCAGATGTTAGTGAGAGGAATGGGTAGGTGGGCATATGGTTATGTCTGTTAACCACAGGGACACGCCACTTGAAGGAAGGCCCTAAGAGCAGAACAGGAGTGGGAAGGAGCGGGAAAGTTGGACGTAATTAGTTTTCACATTTTGTTTTATTCTCATGCCATTCTAAAGACACGGACTCTCTTACTCAGAACTTTTAAGCATGTGCAGGACTGTTTTTCTTGGTCATAGGCTCTATTAGGTTCTGAGCTCGTAGGAGTGAGGAAGGAACTCTGGAGGCTTAGTAGCATGCACTGCGTCTGCCCCAGAATAATTCAAGTGCTGAGCTTGCTACACCTTTGCCATGAACAATCAGGCACTTGGTTAACTCACACCTACTTGCCTCAGTTTCCTTAATTTAAGCTGGATGTGATACTTTTTTTCTTACTCATAGAGTTGCTAGTAATTGCCATTATGTATGCAAAGAGCTAAGCCGTAAAAATAACCCTTCTGTAAACATTAGTAATACGTATTTTTGGAATGTGCTAAACCTTAATCTGACTCCCATTTTGACTAGTTAACTACTTGGAATCTTTGCTGAACCTGTTTGTTTTTTTTTTTTTTTTTTTTTTTTTTTTACCTAGACAAAGCCATGGGAAAAGGCTGGGTCTAATTCCAAGTTGCAAAAAGAGACCTACCACTGTGGAGACATAGCCCCTCAGGGGATCCAACTGATGCTTGTATTTTTTTTTCCTCATCCTTACTCTCTTTTCTTAAGAACTTAGTAACTGGAAGACACATTCATTCTATATGGAAGAAGAAACAGGATCACAAAAGAGGAACCAGACACCCAGTACCTAGTTTGAATACATTGTGGCCAGTCTTTTTCTTTCCTTGCATGAGCGAACCCCATTTCACTGATGAGGGTTACATTTCATGTTCCGCTGCTCTGGAATGGCAGCACCATCGCTCATTTCATGTGTGTCTGACCGCTGAGCCTCTGTCTGTCTTCGCTGATGGAACCCCCGAAGTGGTGTGGCCAGGGGCCGGCTGCTGCCGTAACTAACGAACTTAAATGAAAGACTTTCCTTCCTCATCTTATCTAACTGGAAAGCAATTTAGGGAGCATATGACAGCTCATTTTCCTCCTCATCTCTAATATGCAGATCCACGAGTCATAAAATGAACCTTTTAAATAGATTGTGTACTTTGCCCATTGAGCCCAGTGCAGGTTTTCATTCCACTAAATGGGACGCTTCAGGCAGCATAAAGGATGTCCTCTCTGCGGCCACATTGTGGGGACAAATGACCTGCAACTGCTTTGTCCCGAGGCTACTTCAAGCGCCACTTACTTGACAGATTGGTCCAGTTTACATCAATTTTTATCACATTCTTTTATGAAACAAATTTCTATCACGGGCTGTAGTTTGGCAAGCACCAGAGAATGTTACGCTCCCTTCAGTAGGCTCTAAAGTTACGTATTGATAAACTTTGCCTTCTTATCCCCCACCTCCACTCCTCAGGTTGAGGTAGGACACATTTGAGGATGGAAGGATTTTGAAAATAAGATCATTGCTTGGAAATTTTAATTTTAAATACCTGTATTATTAGGAAACAGATCCGCCGTACATTTTCAATCTCAACAATAGTTGTAAAATGTGAACAAATCCAGATTCATTTCTTCCTCCAGCTAAGAAACCTTAGTGGTGGCAGCTGAGTCTGGTTGTTGAGTAACCTGGATGAACATTTGAGATACTGAGAGATCCAGAGAAATTCCTTACACACTTTATCTTCCCTGCCTAAGCAAAGTCATTAAGGCCTCTATAAACTTTATGTAGATAGTTAAGAATTCAAGACATTCTTAAAGGTCACCAGGTACAATGTCCCACCTCCTTTTTTCTAGTTTGTGTGGGTGTAGGCTGGGCAAGGTGACACATACCTTTAATGGTAGCTTTCTGAGTTTCAGGGCAGCCAGGGCTGCCTCAAGATTATAAATACGTAAAAACAGAAAGAAAGAAAGAAAGAGAGAGAGAGAGAGAGAGAGAGAGAGAGAGAGAGAGAGAGAGAAAGAAAGGCTGGTTGTAAAGTCTACATTGGTAAGTTCGAGCATCTTACTCGCAGACACACTCCAGTCTTTACCTGCATGCTTCTGCTCCTGCTTCCGTTCAGCTGAAAGAAACCCTGAGACAATCTCGGGTCTACCTTTTAATAGCGTGTAACATCCTAACAGAAAAGATGTTCTTAGGTCTTGGGTATCCCTTTCTCCCTGTCCTTAACACAAGTCTAAGTGTGGAGTGAAATTGACCTCTGGAAGTCACAGCAGTAGATAGAACAGCTCAGAATAGGGAAAGAGTTTGTATAAAATCTCTCTTGGCTAATGTTCCACGCACCGAGCGTTGTTGTGCCTGAAATAATAAGTATTTCATAATCTCTTTTTTTAAGTAGCTTAACACAGTTTAAAAGAAAAACCACCAAAGGGTGGGATATAATAAAATATGAGCCATAGGAAATTTCAAATGAATGCAGATGCTATTCAAGTTAATAAAATGCAAATATATTTTAAAGAGGCATTAAATGTGCCATGGTATACTTCTCAAAGAATGCATACTAAAAGTAGACCTGTCAAGGGGGTTCATCAGAATGTTATCATGTCATTATAAAACATGAATTTTCAGGGTGATTGATGGCTTTCTTTCATTTGTTCAGAATCATCAGCTTATAGGGGAAAAAGTCAGAGACTGCCCGAACTTTCAGAAAGAAGCTTTGAGAAGCACAGGCTTAAAATTCTAGGGCTTCAAGGCTGAGGCAGGAGGATCATGAGTTTAAGGCTAGCTTGGACTACGCAGTGAGAAGTTGTCTTGGGTCGGGAGGGGTGGAAGAGAACAGTTGGAACCGAACAGCCTCCTAAATAAGAAGACAGAGGAGGATGAGAAGCCCTGTTCTCTAGGCCTCTCTGCTGGGTGCTGAGGAACAAAGGAAGTGGGTGGGGTTCAGTAGTCGAGGCAGAAACGGTGCTTAGAGAAGCAAAAATTTGAATTCTGACTCCTGAGTGCTTTAAGGCTTGATGGTTGAGGTGGTGCCTGCCTTGCTTTAGGAAGGAATTAAAACTTTATAGACATTTGCTGCTGCAAATGTGTGAACTCACTCCAAATGAGCGCAAATGGTGCCCAGTCCACTTCTACTGAAGTTGTAGGGCATTAAGGGACAAATGGGGGTCGAATGCCAAATGGGAGCCAAGCTTCCTCTTTGAATTGTGTGGCACAGAATGGGGGAGGGGCACAATAGGGATTGTGGCATAATCATCCGTGATCGTTTTATTTACCACCCAGATTTTGAAATCTTTAGATTGACCTAATGACCCATCAAGAGAAAGAGTCAAGAATATAGATTCTTCCCTCTTTAAGGGAAAGATTTTAGTTCCAGAGACCTGTTTGGGACCTTGCCGACTGTAGCAGAGGCAGACGGCTTTTGTTTATTTGGGATCTGCTATGGTGGTACTCAGGCCTGTATTTTTGAGTGTTTGTTTCGGTTCTTCTAGAATACGCTATGCATTGATCTTTACCACTCCTCTTCCTTACTCCTGGGAGGGGCTCCCTTCCCTGGGTAGCACTGATAGCCTTGACACTGGTGTGGAACTGGACTGGTGTCCTCCTAGGTAGGACGGTTTCTTTACAGCTAGAGAGAGAAAGAGTAAGGAAGAAAGGAAGACCTCAGCAAATTGACCTGAGAGCAGAAGGGAGGGCGTGGGGTTTCATGATTCTGTCCCAGGTCCCCGCCTCTCCACCCCATCCTCTCTTTTCTTTTCTTTGATTCCCGTGTAGGAATAACCTTATGTTTTCCACTTCAAAGCAAAGTGAGACTCTGTTGTCTCTGATCCCTTCCCAGAAAGTTCAATGGGGGCCTTGACATCTTCTGTGGCCATAGGAGTGTGGTATTTTTGCTTTTTAAATGATCGTGATTGGGTTAATTAAAAAAAATTACAATTACTTTGCGAGGCACCCTGGGTGTTGGGCTGGACTGTTTGAAGCAAGGAGCTACTTTGGCAGTGAAAGTTTGCCAAGTGGATTGTGTGTGGGAGGGTGTGACTAACCCAGCCTGGACCTTATCTCTAATCCTGGGCTCCCAAGCCTGCCTGGGATAGGGCTTTCCTCACTAACTCCACGCCCTCCAAGATAATGCTCTCTCTCTCTCTCTCTCTCTCTCTCTCTCTCTCTCTCTCTCTC
This sequence comes from Alexandromys fortis, assembly GCF_014885135.2. Classification (NCBI taxonomy): domain Eukaryota; kingdom Metazoa; phylum Chordata; class Mammalia; order Rodentia; family Cricetidae; genus Alexandromys; species Alexandromys fortis. The sequence goes on from NW_026068002.1 coordinate 4,817,665, forward strand.
TCTCTCTCTCTCTCACACACACACACACACACTCAATATTCAGATCTAAGTAGTGTAATTTTTCAAAATGCCTCTATTCTCCAAAAAGAGTCTCATTTCCTGGGGGGTGATCCCAGCCACAGGCTCCTTACAACCCCTAGGTGACAAGAGCTCCAGCCAGAGGCCATAGAAAGCCCTTTTCCCGGCCCCTCCCAGCCTGCAGGGATTACCAGCAATCCTTTTTCTGCCTGCCTGGGGTGGGATTGTCCTGGCTTCCCTTTTGGCAACTTCCAACAGAGCCTGTGCTGTCGGGAGTCCATTTGAAGGGAAATGCAAGTCACAAAGGCAATGGGAACAAGAAAAAGAACCTGAGAAAATCTCTGTGAAACTTGTAGCTGGAGGGTGGGTAGGGTTGCCTTTTATGTCCAGGTGCTAGGGGTGGTCATCAACGTAGATGCTAAACACAGCGGGGGCGGGGGGGGGGGGGGCGCGACATCATTCATTGTAGTCAGTGATGCTGAGCAGCAGTTACAGGAGTCAATGGAAACACTAGCACTAAAACAGGATAGGTGTACTTGCTGCTGCTATTGTTCAGCTTGGAGTTTGGAAACAAGCAACACCAGTTTCCAAAAGAATGTGCTTTTTCCAATTACAGTTGTGAAGAACAGTACGGAGTGGCCCTCTCTGGGCATTAGTGGCACCATCTGTAATCTTGGTACTTGGAAAGTTCAGGCAGAAAGATCATGAGTTCTGGGCAAGCCTGGGCTACACAGCTGGAAAGAAAGAAAAAGAAGAAGAAAGCAATGAAAAGAAGGAGGAGGGGAGGAAGTGGTCTGTAGATGAGACTTCATTCCTACTTTCATGGAGCTTCGGGCATCTGGGAAAGAGTCTCATTTCCTGTAAGTTTGAGGTGAAGACCGAAGTTCCTAAATCCGGGACAATCAAGAAGAGAAGGCCCGCCAAAGCGAATTTAAAGTGGACCACATCATTCTCAGTCAGGTCAAGTGGCCTGTCAGTGAGGGGACGAGAAAGGAATACCTCACCAGTAGCTACCTGATGCCATTTCACTAACTATTTTCAGGTCTGACACCCTGGCAGGTTTCACCAGCTGCATTTAATTCTCTGGGTTGAATCATACCCAGGAAGCTGGCCCCTGGTGGGCCCTGGGAGTCACGGTACTGTCATGAAGCTGCTGTCAAGGTGTGGCCCTCCTTAAGTGGTCAGGACCAGGCCTGATTCCAACCTCCTAAAGGCTACAGTAGAGGAGGCGTCTTGAGCCTAATTAGCCGTGGAAGCAATGGCCCTGCGCAGGTGGATCTAGACGTGACTCATGGCCGGAGACAGAGCCAAGGGGAAACAGAAATCTCTCCTGTGTCACTTGATTGGAATCTCAGGTCTACTTAAGGGAGCGTTTTCTGAGGGTGAGGACGAAAAAGGTTAGTCTCCTATGTCACCGATATGGAACTTGACTCCTGCCCCCACCTCCTCCACCCAAGTCTCTTGGCTACCTCAGGGGCCCCTTAGCAGACCCTCTGTTCTGTCTCAGTAATAGTTCGGGAGGCCCTCATTCCAATAGCCAGTGGGAACCTTTGCTTTCCCAGGGTACATGTAAGGCAAGCACTCTGCCCCTGCCACTACATCCGTAGCTCCAGATCCCATTGCCATTCTGAGGATGTCACCAGAGACTGATGTGTACATCTGTCTGTCTTCTTGGGTCCTGGGCTTGGCATTTCTCTCAAAGCTCCGAACATCAAGCCTTCCCTTTCTCCTCTGGCTTACACATTTAGTCCTCACTTCTTGCCTGCTTCACCTTGTACTCTTCCCCCTTCCTGCCCCTTTCTTAACTGACTTCCCAGCTCCACCCCCTCCCCATGCTGAATTCTACGTTTGCCCCCCTAGACTGTGTGCCCGGGAAAGTCCAGACCTGGTCTGCCACCCTCTCCCCATGCCGATCCCGGCACAGATAAGTTTAACCCCTCATGACACCCGTTGGGTGTGGAAGTTCTCATCCATAATCCCAACAGTCAGGAGCAGTGTTGCAAATGTGAGGGCAATCTATGAGACCCTTGTACAGTTAGTTCTAGGCCAGCCTCAGTCATAACGTGGGTGCTATCTCAAAACACCCCTATATGGGAGGGGGGAGGCTAAACTTTTAAAAATTAAAAGTGCTTAAGCCTTGGAGATCTGTAAATTGAAGTTGAGTTTGAAGAGAGAGTTTATTGGGAACACCACACTACTCAGTGGGGGAAGGAAGACTGGAATGCGAAGTAGGTTGCTTCTGAGTCTAGCTATCCACATCCTAGATTGGTGCAGAGCCACTGAGTTTACCTGTGGCAAGGGTATGGTTGGACCCACCTGTAATCCCAGCACAGAGACAAGTCCATGGAGTTCAGGCCCACCAGAGCTACACAGTGAGACTCGCTATATACAAACATACAGACTAAGCTGGCAAATGCGGAGATGGAGGATAAACAGCCTTTCCGTTTTCTGTCCCATTTCCATATTTCGTGATTGCTTCTTCTGTTCCTACCTTTCGTTCTCTTTTTTGTTCTTTCCTTCCTTTTTCCTGTCGCTTTTCTTAGCTTTCTCCTTCCCTCCTTCTCTTCCTCCCTCCTTCCCTCCCTTCCTTTTTGAGTGGGGGGGAAAGAGATAGTCAAAACCTCTGCGTTCCTTACGTGGATCCACTCAGGTTTTATGAAAGACACCTCCCTATCCTTTTTTCTTCCTTCATGACCCAACACTTTGGGAACACATTAGCATCATGCAATGTTTGTTAGTACTGTGTTTTCATCCCAGTTCTTTGATATGGGGACCATTAGTTGAGAATGAACAAATGCATATAACCTGTGACTTGCTAGTTCCCGTACATTCCTGTTAGTGATTTATTATTTACATCTGGAAGTGATCTTCTGACCTCACTGATAATCCTCCTCAACAAAAGATAACCATGTTTTAAGTCATCGGTGTAAGTCAGATGTACTTGAAAGGGACAAAGAATTCACCTGCAAGCACTTTTGGCACCTTGCCCTTTCCCATGAATTCAATCTGATGACACAGGAGGCTGGGCTGCCAGGGGCTGCCACAGTTCTTGTTGCAGAACCTCCCAGGGCTCCTGAAGATGAAACCAGACCCATTTGCCAGCCTGGTCAGGAGCAGCTAGAGACCAACTCTTCCTTCTTTCCAAGAGGGGATTTGAATGTAAATCTCCTTGCAGCTCCTCTGGGGATGTGGACAGACAAGAGCCCACAGGTAAATCTTGGGTAGGCTGCTAAGTCTCCTTGGCATTTAATAGATGAGCTCTCTGATGCCAGACTTTTTGACTAGCAGCTTAGACTGACTTCTCGGGACAATATTCACCTCCAGCTAATGAGTTCTTAATGCACAAAATTGTGTACATGTACACACAAATACAAACAAACACACTCAGCTTTAAGGGGTATGATGGGATGCATGGAAATTAAGGTGGTGGCTTGGTACTTGCTTCTGTGTATTAGCAAGAGCATCGGTACTGTCCTAGGTGTTTGGGCTTTGCACACACACACACACACACACACACACACACACACACTTTCAGGGTTGTGTCGAGGTGCTTGGAAGTTAGGGTGGTGGTTTGGTACTAGCATCATCTGTGCCGTCCCAGGTGTTTGGGCTGCTCGTCTTTGCAGTGACCCCTTGTTCTGCCCTGCGTCTAACTGAAAGCAGATACGCCAGGTTCTCCATAAATTAACATGGTCTAGACGAGGTCTCTTCGGGGAAGTCCTGGAGGGGTTTTTATTTTGTTCTCCTCAGCAGGCATCAAGCAAGGCTGAAATAGCCCAGCACATATAACATTAAATGCTGGCAGATAGTTTTATAAAAGCTTTAATCCGATAACATGTAATACCAAAACCAGATGTTTAGCATGATCGTATCTGTTTAACATAAATCATGTTTTAAAAGATCATGGAGACCCCGAACTTTCAAATTTTCTTTCAAAAGATTCACAGCATATGAAATGTTTGAAGCACACGAAGGTGACAGTGAACCTAGGCTTCCACCGAGACCAGGAAGACACTGCTAAATATCAGCAGTGGGGAAATCAAATTCTTTTAAAACCTCATTTTTTTCCCTTCCCCCTGAAATCCTCAGGCTCCATCAACATAACAAAAAGAAAAAAGCTCAGCCAGCAGTTATGACTCCAGTCATTTCAGAGGCATAAATCATGGCTGGTGACAACTCAGGCTATAAAGTCGCTTGGGTGACAATGACTAGCTATGCTGCCTGAGTTAATCAAATAATTATTTAACAGGTGTTTCTCTTGCTCCGGCCCCAGCTTTACAACATATTTCATTCCTTCCCAGTATCTTTTGCAGCCTCTAGTTTTAAGTAAATAGAGAAACTAAGCAAGCGAGGATTTAGTAGAAAGTTAGGACCAGAAGCGAGGTCCTTTGCTGCCTCTTGGTTCTTGTGCGAATCAACAGCTTGGCAGACGCCTTCAGTGCCCAGCCTGCTGGTTTCCTTGACAATCAATAACTACCATTTTAGCTTCCGCAGATGGAGCTAGCTTCCTGTAGAAAAAGCCTTCTCTCCAGCTGATTGATACTCAGGGTTTTGCATTGTGTCGGATGGTTTTTTCCTTCTGTTACTTCTACAGGCTATCACCCGGGCAAGGAGTAGAGGAAGAAGGCCCCCTGAAAGTCTGAAGTCCCCTCTACTAGAAGTCACCCTTCAGATGTGAGAGGGAACTGTGATCTGCTCCCTGCATGGTGACAGCTTCCATAGTCCCAGCCTCTTATCTCTCAGATTAGGCTCAGTAAAGTCACCCTCACGATTGTTAATGCGGCCCTTACTCGGTCCTTATGGAAAGGTTGAGTGAGTGCTTGTTGAAACGTGGATGGATGTAGCTCTGTAGCTGCACCGGCTTGCACATCTTATAGAGGATGCAGTTCTTAAACAACAGCGCTAGTGCATACCAATCCTGGCATTAAATTCAGGTTGGAGGAGAGTGGTTAGTGACCCAGGGAGGAGCAGCTGCTGTGATCTGTGCCTTGTTACCAGCAGGTCTTTAATGAACAAGGAGTCTGTATGCACCCCAAACAGCAATGGGGGGAGAAGACAATAGAAACTGATCGCAAAGGTCTACGCTCTGTAAAATGTCATGGGCTGTTAGTGGCTCCTGATTGGCCTGACAGATGCGCCCTCGGTAAGGATGGATAGGTTAGATGGCAGCTTTTATTTAAGTCTTTCCAAAGTCTCACGAGTTATTTTGAATAATTTTGCATTTCAACTAAAGGTAAATGTTTAACAATTTAGCATTTTTGCATTTAGGTCATCCTAAAATATTTGACTTTCTTTATATTAATTAACTTTTTGCAGTAGTGAATCTAGGACCTTGGGCACCTGAGACAAGTGCTCTGCCACTTAGTATATCTCTAACCCTTCAATTTTCCCTCTATTTTTTAAGGGCTACTTATATAATGTGTATGAGCATTTTGACTGGGTGTATATACATGTACCACATATGTGCCTGGTGTCTGCTGAGGCCAAGAGATGTTGGATCTCCTAGAACTGGAGTTGGGATGGTTGTAAGCCGCCATGGGTTCAGTTCCCAGGCCCTTTGCAAGAGTTGCAAATACTCTTAACTCCAGCCCCAGCACTGGCTTTTCTCTACAGTGCTCTTTTAAATTTCAGTCCTTGAATAACGTAAAACTTCAGTATACTGGGCAAACAAATGCTCCCCATCTTTTTCTTGACCTTGCATTATTTTTATTGACATATTCATTCAAGTTATGCTCACAAATCAATCGAGAAAAATCAAGTTATTAGTTCCTTTATCTCATGTAAAATTCAGAAGGAAAGTCATCATAAAACGGGAGAAATACACAAAATTTGAAGAGTTGTAGGCTTTAGGGAACTGCTAACCTGATTATTGCTTTTCCAGTGGTATGCACATATCTGATTTCTCTCTCTCTCTCTCTCTCTCTCTCTCTCTCTCTCTCTCTCTCTCTCTCTCTCTCTCTCTCTTTCTCTCTAAGACAGGGTTTCTCTGTAGCTATGGAGCCTGTCCTGATACTCTGTAGAGAACTCTCAGAGATCCACCTGTCTCCCCGCCCCCCCCTGAGTGCTGGGATTAAAGGTGTGAGCCACCTCTGCCCAGCCTGTATTTTTTTATATAACAAAATGTCAATGCCCTAAGTGGGAAAATGAGCATGAGATTAGAGAAGGAGGGAAGGGTCTTTATTTAGCAGAATGCATGTTTTAAAATTAGAATAAAAAGAACTAATTGTGACTATAGGTTACTGCTGTTAGCTTCTGTTTTTAAAATTGATTTCATTTTATCAGTTTGAAATAATTTATCCATTTGTTTCTTTTGTTGCTGTTGTTTTGTTTTTATTTTAACTTTTTTGTTTGTTTGTTTGTTTGTTTTTGAGACAGGGTTTCTCTGTAGTTTTCAGGCCTATCCTGGAACTCAGTCTGTAGACCAGGCTGGCCTCGAACTCACAGAGATCCACCTGCCTCTGTTCTGCCTCCTGAGTGCTGGGATTAAAGGCATGTGCCACTACTGCCAGACTGTCCATTTGTTTCCATCCCAATTCTACATGGCAGATTGCTCAGTTGTTAAAATGTAAAAAATGAGACAAAGTCACCATGTACATGAGGCATAAAAGACAGAAGCCATGATAGCCTCAGTGGGCTTGCTAGTCTGGTTCCAGTTATGGTGCAACCATTTTGCAGAAAGAATTGCCTGGCTCCGCTTCTCCTTTGTGGAACATCAAGATTCTTCTTAATTTCTTTTCTAACACCAAGCCCACTGGCCGGCTTAATCTGACCTATGAGTTCCAGTGTGAGAGAGACTAGTAGAAAAATAAAGATGTGACTGAGCAGTGGTGACACACACCTTTAATCCCCGTACTCAGGAGGCAGAGGCAAGCGGATGTTTGTGAGTTCGAGGCCAGCTTGGCCTACTAGAGCTAGTTCCAGGACAGGCTCCAAAGCTACAAAGAATACTTTGTCTCCAAAAAAACCAAAAAAAAAAAAAAAAAAAAAAATAACAACAAAAAACCTGGGTGTATTAAGTTTTTTCCTAATACCACTGTAGTGTTCTTCACTCTGCTCCCCTTTGCCGGTGTGCAGTAACTTTTAGAGGTCTTTTAAAATGAGCAACTTCATCTGAATTTGCTTCTGGATTTACTGCACCTCACGTGAAAACCAACCACATCTGACATTTTGGAATTACCCACCTATTTATGGGATTACACTGTCTTCTGTTCATAAAAGGGCAAGGCAATTTTCAGCATAGTTTCTTTCTGCCATTGTCCCCTCTTGTCTGTCTTCCTGAAAGCTGAGCAGTAAAAAGAGGAAGCCATGCCAGGCAGTGGGGAACCCCGATGGGTCTGGGCTTGTGAGAAGAGAGTGAGCGTGCGCACCCTTAGGGAAAAGAAGAACCCACAAGAACCTGGCCCAGGGACGAACCTAATTAGACATTTTTTAAACTAGAAATTGCCTTGTTACTTATTTTGCAATTAGATAAGTTATAGTTGCTATGAGCTTAATTCGGTCTAGGTTGTTTTATTTTTTATAAGAGTAGATTAAAATTATAATGGAAAAAAATTGTACTCAGTACTAAAAAAAGAAAAAAAAACTAAACTATTAGGAAAAAAAATTCAGTATGGTTTATCCCTCTTTTTGCCCCATCCGGGAGGTGTCTCTGAGTGAGCACGTCCCACACCACCTCATTCCTTATCCAATCTCTATATGACGTTTGCAGGTGAGAATCAAAAAGTCCATGTAGTTACCGTGTTTGTTTAAACTAACACATCCAATAAAAACTAGTGAAGCGGACCCTTAGAAACTGCTTTTTCTAAAAAGCATTGACTTTACTTGAGGTCCACCCTGGGGACAAGAAGCAAGAAGGAAGCCCGCTCATCTCCTGTCTCTGTCTGCCTGACTCCTGTGCTTCCATTCCACCACAGAGAAAAGTCTTTGTCCAGAAGCCTTTGTTCTTAATCTGTCCACCTGAGTCACCTTGGATTCCTGGAATCCTGTGTTCTCAGGTGTGGGAGGTTATCTATGAAGGTGGGCCCCACCCTGGAGCAGAAGTAGTTGCCTCCTAAGACTTGTCCACCTCCTCACCCACCCAGAATTGAGGAAGTAACACTGGCTGTTCCTGCCTGTTTATGCCTCTTGCCCCACCTTTCTACTCTTCCTCTAAACCCAACATTCCTGTCAATATCTGGAGTGGAAGCCACTGGGCCCCCTTTCCTGTTCCTCTTCCTGTGTGATCACCTTGGCCAGGTCTTTTTCTCGTTTTTTTGTTTTGTTTTCTCACTGTCCCTTGCCTTTTGGCACAAGGAGGCCAGCAACCAAGCCAAACTTATTGTTGGGGCTGTTGGAGCCTGGACTTCAGTTTTCCAAACACTAGTAATGGTGGGGCTAAGAACCAAGGCTGCTCCTCGCTATTCGTGGTATGAATTAGAGCATGTTTTAAAGCACAGCAGAAGTGGTCGAAATGTAGAGTAAGAGCATTTCTGTTGCCCATGTCGTCCTTCACTACATTCTATCTGATGATTTTTACAAAACATCTCATTCCCAAATAGCCTATTTAAAGATGGATGGCCAGTCATCTCTTAGTAAACTTGGGTGAAATCAAGATGTTTGGTGTCTCTGTCACTCTGAGAGGGTTGGTGTGAAACTGCAGGGCCCAGATGATCTTTGAAGCTCATGTGCTGAAGTTCTAGGGACTAGGAGCATTCACCCTGGTGCCTGGTCTTTGAGCATTTGTCTAAAGATACTCTACTCCAGTTCTGTCTTCTAAGCATTATAGGCAAGTTATTTGTGTGCAAAACAAAGTAAGCTTTATTATGAATTGTCTCTCCGGACATTACAAAGTGGTCACATCGTGGGCATGCCCCTTCCTTCCCATCCGCAAAGCCTACTACTTGTCTTTTTGAAAAAAATATTTGTTCCTGTAGTGTTTCTGTGGTGTTTCTATATGGGGGTAGGTGGGGGATGAAGTGTTTTGAACTTGTATTTGCAATATAACTGTGCATTGACTTTTTCATTGAATGCCAAGTCTGGGGATGGAGTGATTGCTTAGTGTAAGAGGACTAACCATGCAGGCGTGAGGACAAGAGTTCAGGTCCCAGTGCCCACATGAAAAGCCTAATGTAACTGTGTGTGTACCTGTAACCTTAGTGGTATGGGGAGCCGGGATAGCAGGACTTCTGGGGCTCACTGTCTGCTAGCCCAGTTCCAACCTCAGTGAGAGACCCTGTCTCAAAAGAAGACTGAGTAGTAGAGCCTGTGGGGCTCCTGAAGCCGGCCCCTGCCCTACAGGCTCTGAGCACTCACACAAATCACACTCCCATATAGACACACTGAGAGATGGATCTGTTCATCACTGGACAGTTCTCAGGGTGGGGTTTTCGCTAGCCTCAAATTTTTAAAGAAATGAGCATTCTTCGGCCCCACCAGACAATCATAAACACGGAGCCTGGCATTTGGGCTTTCATGAAATCCCTATGCCATTTGGAGAAAGAGGGGAGAGTGGAAAACGGTAAAGCTGAGGTTATAATTTACTGAGCCTTAGCATTCTAAGAACTTGGCCTCAGATAGTCTTCAGTTTCAGTTCTTGGGTCACTAATGTCACAAACTGGATCTTAGGAGTGCCCAGAGAAACTCAGGAGAATAACTCATATCTTGCCAGGCTCTGTCTTAGCCCCTTCTCTCTGCCTAAATGGGCTCACCTCCACGGGCACAAGAAAGAGAACATGTTTGTCCTCGAGAGTAACTGCTTGTATTACTATGTTCTTAGTCACTCAGGAACCAAACTAGTTTCATCATCGTTATCATTACATCTGAAAAGTTTCTGCACCCCATAAGCCTCTCCACCGATGCAATAATCCAAATCAGACCAAATCAAACCGAAATAGAAAAAGCCCAGGTTTGATAGATACCAATGCTCCTGGATGGCTTTCCAGCCCCCCTCCCCCGCCCCCAGAGGAGATGGGAAACAAACTTTGCGTTTGTTTTCTTTGGGGGGGGGGGTGGTGGCAGTTTTAAATACCCTGTGGGAGTGGTCTTGAGCATCCCTGGGGAGGGGGGTCATCGTTTGGTGGCTTCCTTGGGACAGAGGGACAGAGTCTAGACTGAAGCAACTCCCTGGAGGAGGCTTGGGGTGGAATCTAAACATTCCAGACTCTTTGGATATATGAGCGCCAGGGGCTGGGGTGCCGCTTTCATCTGAACAATAGCCACGATTTAAAAATATTCAATGTGTATAAGTGTTTTGCCAACATGTATGCCTATGCACAGTGTGCATATTTGATGCTCACAGGGGCCAGAAGAGGGCACTGGGTCCCTTGAATCTGGAATTAGGGATGGTTGTGAGCTGATATGTGTGTGCCAAGAAATGAGCCAGGTCCTGTGTGTTTCTGTGTATGGATTTGTGCATGCAAGTCCGATGCCTACTACTGCTGGAAGCATCAACCCTCCTGGAGATGGAGTTAAAGGCGGTTGTAAACTGTCCTGTGTTGGTGCTGCCTCTTGAACTCTGCAAAAACTTGAACTCACATCCTCTGCAAAAACAATGCATTGCTCTCTTAACAGCCCATTGTTCTCATTATCATCACCATCATTATTATTTAAACAGGATTATTCTAAGGATGGAATTCACTACTACCTAAAGTTAACCTTGAACTGCTTCCTCCTGGTGTTCAGAGATCTTAGGGTGTGTTACCGCACCCAGATTCCAGATCTTTTATGATGTAGATGAGCCATTTCAGTTCCGGGATGTACGTGAAAAGAAAGAAGTGAATTTAAAAGCACCCTAACTGCAGAAGTTTGAAGGAGCTTAGAAGACAGTGCTCAGAAAACGGGGTAGGAATGTCCCCCGCCCAGGCCAGGCTGCATCATTTAATCAAGGAAAGAAAAATCAATTTAGAAGTGGTTTTACAACAACACGGAGTATATAACAGTAATCAGTGTTTCCAGTAAGATAAGCTGATAGGAAGTTTTCTATTTTGTAGTGACTGTTAGCAAGTGCTCTTTATTCAGACAAAGAGCAGAGGCTGTATATTCCAGCCCTTTCTAGCATGCTCCAAAAAGGGACGACCGTGGGCAAGGCATTCATTTTAGAGTGTCCGTCTCCATCATTGGCTGACAGTGTAGAGCCCCCTGAGCCCAATTCCGCCTGCTACCAGTTTTTATGTGACCTAAAAGCTAGTAATGTTTTTATGGATGGCATTTGCAATTGATTCTGTAATAGAAAACACTTTCCTTGAAGACCAATTAAGAGAAATGTTATATCTCCAATAAAGAATTCTGTTCTCATTAGTAAATATCTAATACAAAAAAAAGTAATTAACTATTACAGTGATTTCAAATCGAACCACTAACTGTTTTCTATTCTGTTACGTAGTTCTTCGAAGTTACTTACTATTTGGGTCTATAGAAGAGTCTGCTGACTCCAGCGAAAGGCGGTCTTGAAGGTCTTCTTAATGGTCAGCTTCCATTTATTCTCAATCTAGAAACGTGATTTGAATAATACGTGTTTGGCAGCATTTGGCACTCTTCACTGACGAGCCCTGAACCAGAGCTTCCTTCCTGTAACAGCTGTCAGTCTTCATCAACCTGTAGCCTCTAGAAGTAGCAGAAGATGCTAACAGCATTAGAGCACACTGCTTAGATGAGAAAGCCAACCTCGTTTGTGTTTAATCCTTAAATGGCTTCTTTTCGCCTCAGTTTCCCCACCTGTAATGGGAAGAGGGTTATTGGCTAATGTTTACAGCTTTCCCAGATGTTACTCGGGCTTGCATATTTTCATAAAATCTTAGGATCCACAATTCTTTTTATTTTTTTTATCATACAGGCTATTTTCCTCATTAATGCTTACATTATGATATGTGAACAGTTTATTAAAAGAGTGATTTATTACACAGGTCAGTGAGTGGCGTTAGTGTTTAAACTTGTAAATACACAAAATATGCTGTGTCTTGTGTGTAGTGGGCAGCAAGTGCACACCTATCAAACAAAAAGGGAGCAGTGGAGAGGCCTTTGGGCCAAGAGCCAAATACTCCATAGGGACCAGTTTGCATAAAAGGCTCATTTTCCTTAGGGGATTCCTATTGGAGCCTCATCTCTGACCTTCTGGGGGTTCTATTTGAAGGACCAATTTGTTACATGGGAAGGTAACTTTTAACCCCCATTAGTTTGGACTGTGATCAAATTAGGTTTTGCACACAGATTAGCTACCTGAAAGCTAAACTTGAGGACATTGATTGTGCTCTTTGAGTTGGTTCTTCTGGGTGTGTTAATAAAAGTTCCTGGGTGCAGCTGATATAGCCCCATAACTTACAGTGCCTACTTCTGCTAGTGTCTTTGTGTGTGTGTGTGCACACGCCAAGCCTGCAAGGCCTAACGCTACCATTTCCAGAGCAATATTTATTGTTTGCTTATTTATTTATTTATTGGTTTTTTGAAACAGGGTTTCTCTGTAGCTTTGAATCCTGTCCTGGAAACTAGCTCTTGTAGACCAGGCTGGCCTCAAACTCAGAGATCCTCCTGTCTCTGCCTCCTGAGTGCTGAAATTAAAAGCGTGCACCACCACAGCCTGGCCCAGAGAAATATTTATTATAAAAAAAAATAATGGAAAAGCTGAAGAGCAAGTTTAAGGTGGTTAGTGGTCACACTGAAAAACAATCATATGTATTTCTGTATGTTCATGTGCATTTGCAAGAGTGCCTGGAGGCCAGAGTTTTATACTGACTGTGGGCATTATTTTTTGAAGCAGGTCTTTTTGAATCTGGAGCTGTCTGATTTGGCTACACTGGCTGGCCAGGGAGCTCCAGTATGGCCTGGGATTTACAGGTGCATGACAAGCCTAATATTCTTGTTGGGGTGTTGGGGATCCCCCTTCAGACCTTCTTGCTGATGCAGCAAGGACTTCACTCACAGAGTGGTCTCCACAAAGTGGTCTCCTGAAAAATATCATAAAAGATGAAATGCAAGGTAATGAGATTAATGCACCAATAGACAATGAAAGTGAAATTAAAAAGATGGGGGAGGCAGGGCTTGCGTGTATTTCTCTCCTCTAGCTGGCCTCTGTAGACCAGCCACATCCTCAAGTTCCCTGTAGGAAAGTGGCAGCCATGGAGGATCTTAGAGCAGTGGGTCACAGATGACAGTATGGCTGTCTAAGGCAGCAGGGAGGCAGGAACTGGGGCAGAGCAAGTTGAGTGACAGACACCTCCGCACTTCCCTACCCACCAATCAGAATTTTGCAGAAGGCCCGTCCTAAGGGCCCTGAGCTCTGGAGTTAGATGCTCTGGAGGTAGATGCTTGTGTGCCTTTGAAGATTAATCACAACCCTGGTTTGCTGCACCTGCTGAGCGCTGTTAGCACTTCAAGCACATGGGTTATGATGGCAGTTAAATTAAATACTCTGCGTAAATACAATAAACGCTCAATGGATGCTTGGCATTTGTCACCCAAATAGCCTTTTCTAGTTATTTTACAAAATAGTTTAAGATGAACTGTGAGGACAGCCAGGTACCGGGAATCGTTTTATAATTCCAGAAGAAAAGTGGCCAGGGTTTTTTCTCTCTCTTTGGGTTGAACTCCAGCTTCCAACTCAAGATCACCTAGCCCTCAGCCTCTCACATGCCCTGTTCAGGGTCTTTTTCAAAGAGTGGCTCCAGCCAGCTCGTTTCATCTAAGATTAAAACAAAACAAAACAAACAGTGATTTCAAAACTCAAATTTGTATTAGCTGTTCTGTTTGAGACAGGGTCTCAATTGCAAAGACCAGGCTGTTAAAAGTCATAGCTCCTTCCTATTTTGTATTCCTGTGTGCTGTGAGGTGTGGACTACTAAAAGCTTACCTATTCTGCTGTCTTTAGCGAAGACTCTTAGAGTGAACCTTGTTATGGTTGTAGGTAAACTGATGCAAGCAATCTCTTCTTTTCCTCCCCTTCTCTATCTATCTCCCTTACTTTTTGTTCTTCATCTCTCCCTTCCCCCCTCTATCTGCCTTTATTTCATGTTATCATAAAGAAGATACCAAGGAGAAGCTCGGGGCTTTGGATGGCAAGTTGGCTATGCGGTTGTTGTGAGTTGTTCTTTCCATGGGGGACCCTGTTCATTCAGAACACCTTCACTGGGGCAAATGCAGGAGAAAGATGCTTCTCGAGGAAATGTTGGATTTGCTTATGAAGTCGTTTGCCTTCAAAAATACAGTTCTCAATCAACCAAGAGAGAATGACGGGAAATAAGCGTATGGCGATGTGCATTGTACCAAGTGCGTCTTTCACAGGAATTATAAGGAGAATAAACGCGATAGCGAGCTTTTTGCGATGCTTAAGTACGCTGGTGAATAGATGTAGGATGCACTTCCGCATCTGTGGGCTAAGCTCTGAAAGGCTGAACCGCACAGAGCAAAGAAATGGACCAAACCATCAATTTAGTAGGTCATTTTGAATGTAGGCAGCAAAATGGCTGCGTGTGTGAAAAGCAACTACTATATTTTGAAAGAGCCTTTCTAAGAATCCTGAAATATTAATAACATGGTCTTAATGCAGTTAAGGGTAGCAAGGGCTGCCGAGAATAGTGCAATCACAATTATGTATTCTTTTATTTTTTTTTTTTTGGCTTGTGCTTGTAAAAGCAGGAAGTTAAGAGTGGAAATAGTCAATGTGTTGAAAAGTGGCTTTCAATTTTCTAAATTGGTATAGAGCTTTGTATTTCCCAAATAAATTCACATATATTTATCCTTAGTAAGGTGTTAATGTGAGCTTTGAAGAAAAGAGAAAAACTACACAAACTCTGAAATGCACCCCCTCCCCAACTCTCTGAAATGACCTTTCCTCCCCATTCACTGAAAGGCTCAATCAGTGCTCAGCTCTAACAAATGAGAAGAAACACCTTCTAGTAGGAGTGTTGTGAGCTCCCGATGAATTTTGCAACTAGAATTTATCTAATTAGAATGTCACGCCCTTCCCGCCCCCTCTCAGCTGAATGTGGTGTGTTCATATCCTACTGCTTGGTCACTGACTAATTTCTATCAATTATCACCTTCTCCTTTCACTGTGCAACTTTAGATTTTAGATAAAAGTGAAAGTGTGCTTGAATTAGCCGGGAATGTGCAGTGTCTACTCAAAGATGTTAAAATCGTTTGTGTCTTGTTGGTAGTTATACCACGAGTTGCCTCCAGTTGCTTGTGTCGTCTGTGATTCACTGAGTGACAGGGGACTCAGGGAGTTTGTGTCCATGTTTAGAGTCTCTTTTTGTTTGATGCGGTACCATGCAGTTTGATTTTTCGGCTTCTTCCCAAGGTCTGGGTTGCAGTTTTTTATGAAAACGCTCGGGCCATCTTAAACATGACCAAAAGCACCTTGCAAAGCTGAACCTTATCTAATTATGGGATGCCTGTGAACTTGGGAGACACATAAATCACAGTCACCAAAGCAATTTGTTTGTCTAAGGTGCTTCGGTCCAGTGAAAGACGGAAAGCAAATAAGGGAGAGGTTGATCTGGAAGCACTGTTATTGTCGGTGCTCCACAGGCCATAAAGTTTTAGCTCGTTGCGAAAGACTCCATAAACAAGTTTAGCTAATAGGAATGAAGTAACTGTGTGTGCGTGCCTTCCTGAGCACCCACCGGAGTCCCTCTCCACTTGTCATTGTGGATGATGATAAAGAAGAAAATGGTAGAAGGCCAGGCCAGAGGGTGAGGGGTGGACTTCAGAGGATGCTGTGTAGAAGGAGGCTTCATGGATCAATGGAACAGCTCTCTATGCCTGTGAGTCTCTACAATACTATTTCCACAGAAAACCCAGCATGTGTGGATGCTCAGACATCTGTTCCTTTCATACAGGTCCCTGAGTGGCCACTGTGGCTGATCTCTTGCATTTTAGGCTAGTGAAAGGCATGCAAGGGGATCCCTCATCCAGATGGGGCTTTGATAGTATTGACATGATCAGAGAACATGATAGATGAAGCCAGCATTGAGAAAACCATGCTGGGAAAATTGTGGGTAGCTCATTTTCTTTTCCATCCTCAGAGGGTCGGGAATAACTTAATTATCATTGTCCTTCTCTGTGACCTTGATACCTGATGGTGCAGCTCTGTTTATTTTAGGTTGAGACAGGCTTGGGGAGTAATCAAGAAGAGCGGGGAGGAGAAAGAGGGGAAGGGAGCAAAGCCCTATTAATTAATTTTTATGATGAGGTTTTGCAGCATTATTGAATTTTTCCACATTACTGAAAGTGGTCCTCAGTGTCCATGGGATGTTTGTAAAGATGAGATCATGGAAAGCGGGTCAGGTGCATTAAAGGACTGTAGGAACCTGTGTTCTCTGTATTCACCTCTTGTAGGGTGCTCATGGCAGGGGAGAGGGTGTGGGCTAAAAATGGAGGCAGGGAAATACAGGAGGGCCTCTCATGCTTGAGAATAAACACCACTTATTAATGTTTTTTTGTTTTTTTGGTGGGGGGGGTTTCGAGACAGGGTTTCTCTATATAGCTTTGGAGCCTGTCCTGGAACTAGCTCTTATAGACCAGGCTAGCCTCGAACTCACAGAGATCCACTTGCCTTGCCTCTGCCTCCCCAGTGCTGGAATTAAAGGCGTGCGCCACCACCGCCTGGCCTGTTAGCCGTTTTTTTTTTATTTGCTTGTTTTTAGTTATTTTATTATTTGTATGTATGAGTGTTTTACCTCCATATAACTCCATATAAGTCTGTTCACCATATGTGTGCCTGGTACCTTTGGAGGCCACCATGTCACTGCTGGTAATGAAACCCTGTAGCGCAAAGCCTGCTCTAAGTGCTATGGTACAGTTTGTGAGTCAGGCAGGGGGCTGAAACTGTTAGCCGGTTTTTAAGTAAGCTACTTATCCTATACTAGTCCAGAGTCTATCTTCAAGTCGTCTTCTTTGTGTTGTCCTGAAAGCGAATGACTCATGCCTTACAAGCTCGTGTCTTTCATGAATGCCTTTGTTGGGTTTTCAATCTGATGCTCTGTAGCCATAATTAGAAAATATCCACCAACCAATTGTTTTGTTTTGTTTGGTAGCATTTGAACACATACATTTCCATCTGGTTGATTGAATAAAAGCCCCCCCCCCCCGACACACACACACACACACACACACACTTATAAAATCCAAAGTAAATGACTGAAAGTCCAGGTTCTGGGGAGCTGTACACTTAGCGGTCAAAGATGGCCACCGAAACTTAACCAGGCCTAAGGTCTTAAAAGGACAATTACCTGGTGGAAGCTAGATTCTTCCTTTCAAAGGTGCCTCTAGTGCTTAGTAAGGGGGCTACAGTAAGATTGATCCGGATAATGCCTCTAATGGCTGCTGCCTTCCTGAGAGACGCCGGTAAACTTTCATTGTACTGCACTTGATCACACTAGTTTTTAAAGCAGTGTCCTTTAGAGGCTCCTTGACACATAACCAGAATTGCCAGTGAGCCTTAAAGAGAAGCTGTGATGCTGGGTGTGTGGCCGAGTTGCTAGAATGCTTGCCCAGCAAGCAGAAAGCTCTGGGTTTGATCCCCAGCCATCAGGAGGAAGAGGCAGAAGGAGAAGACAATGAAGGCCGGCCACTCTCAGCTACATAGAAAGCTTGGCTGGGGTTTACACAAGACCATGAGACCCTGTCAGTTCATGTTTTGGGTTGTTTTGCCTTGCATTTCAAGCCGGGTAATCCCTAAGATGAACAACACCCCCCTCACCACACACACATACACACACACACACACACACACACACACACACACACACCCCTTTTCTGCCGTCCAGGGAATGCTTGCCCATTTTGCTTTGATGTTCCTGCAGCGGTTGATGTTTGTTTATTTTTTTCTTTTTCCTCCTTCCCCGTAGCTTGCAAAATTGGATATTACAAAGCTCTCTCCACGGACGCCACCTGTGCCAAGTGTCCACCCCACAGCTACTCCGTCTGGGAAGGAGCCACCTCGTGCACCTGTGACCGAGGCTTCTTTAGAGCTGACAACGACGCTGCGTCTATGCCCTGCACCCGTAAGTGCTTTGCTTGTCTCCTGTCTCCCGCCCTGCCAGCAGCTTTCATTACCACCTAGCAGGGTGCTGCCAGGACTTCTCCCAGGATAACCTTGCAGGGGGCAAATTAGATAGCAAGCGCGCATCCCCTTGCTATCATAGCAGGAAGCGTGCTTAGGAAAAGAAAGCCTCCCCCCCCCCCAACTCTTTCTGGTTGCCTTCACAATGCACAGCGGCCACAGACTACTTTGTGGAGCAAAGATTGAGTGTTCAGGTTGTCTGACAGTGTAATTACAGCGGGGAATGGAATTTATAGATGGCCTTACTGTTGCATCGAGGGCTGGGGGAGGCCTGACAACCACAGGAGGAAGAGGGAGCGGATGAGGATTTGGGGATGTGTTTCAGTCCTGTTCGAGGCCATTCGGAGTGCTCTGAGGTCACCGCTTGGGTTTTCATTTTACCTCTTCCTGCTTTCGTCGCAGTTCTGTGTTCATAACACTTAGGCCAGGGCCCTAATAAATGCTGATTTCGTATGAGGCACTTAATAAAGGCTGGGCTAATGAATAGATGGTGTTGGCAAGCCCAGTGTGAAGCTGGATGGGGAAACCTCCTCTCACACTTTATTTGGACAATGTTCCCAAGGTGTTGCCATGGACCTTGCCTTGCTGTGACCTTGAGCAAGGCAGAAATGATAGGGACCCCTCCCCCCGATATTCCAGTCATATTTCGCACTAGTACTGTCTTTCAGCGCACAGCCTGGTCATGTGGCATACAGGACTTGCAGTTTAAAGTTTGTTTCTCAACTTTGGGTTACTGGCAGCATGGCTGCTTAGCCTCTGACGTCTTAATTTTCCCCTCTGTCGAATGGCGGTAATCATCGCACATGTTATATATCTTCATTTAGAAAAGCTCCGCATTTAAAGATTTGGGGGATTCGTGTGATATTTGCATATACACAGAGTTACTGTTTGGAACGAGTCCCAAGTCTAAATACGTGTTATCCTCATAACTTGATGGTAACTTAATATGCAGTGTTTCTCTGTTTTCACGGAAGTCTCTCAAATGAGGTCAGCTGTGGAATTTGTCCCCTTATCACGTCTCTCTCCTAAAAAGGCCCCCGGTTCTAGAGCACTTTGGAATTTGTGGGTTGGAAACGCTCTCTCTCTGTCTCCCTCAGGTCTGTTGTTATTAGATCTTCTCATATTGGTGTGTGTCAGTCATGTGTAAAAACAATTTTACTCTTTAGGTTTTACTATTATTATTATGACTTATTATTTTGATTTTTTTAACTGCTGTAAATTACAGATGGACCAGACTGGGCTGGCATCACTGAATATAGATGCCACTCCTGGCTTTTGATCCACCGAAAACTTCAGGGAGTTTATTCTGTAGCATGATCAGGAACCACCCTTAGTAGGAGAAAGGAGAGAGGTTTCAGGACCGCCCCTCTCAGTGAACTTTTATGACATAAGGACTCTCTCTGTTTCTGGAAAAAGACATCTTGACTGTAGGCAGACACTTGTCTCCTGCCCACCAGTTCCCAAATAACCAACCCAGAGATGTATATTAATTATAAATGTTTCGATGGTGGCTCAGGTTTCTTACTGGTTAGCTCTACATATAACTTAACCCATTTCTAATAATCTGTATGTTGCCACATGCCCCATGGCTTTCTGGCATCTTACTCCTCTGAAGGCTGCTGGTGTCTCCCCAACTCTGTCTCTTTGCTTGGATCTCTAACCCAGCTATAATTTGCCCTGCCACAGGCCAAAGACGCTTCTTTATCATTATTTATTTATTTATTTACTTACTTACTTACTTATTTATTTATTTATTTAGTTTTTCAAGAAAGGGTTTCTCTGTAGCTTTGGTACCTGTCCTGGAACTAGTTCTTGTAGACCAGGCTGGCCTCGAACTCCCAGAGATCCGCCTGCCTCTGCCTCCCGAGTGCTAGGATTAAAGGCCTGTGCCACCACCACCCGGCTAAGATGCTTCTTTATTAACCAATGATAATAAAACATCTTTACAGTATACAGAGGGGCATCCCACATCATATGACCACAACAGCTCTTATAAAGGAAAACATTTAATTTTGGAGTGGAGGCTCCCTTATAGGTTCAGAGGTTTAGTCCATTACCATCATGGTGGGAAGCAAGGCAGCAGGCAGGCAGACATGGTGCTAGAGAAGGGGCTGAGAGTTCTTACATCTTGATTCTCAGGCAACAGGAAGTGATCTGTCTCACTGGGCATGGCTTGAACATATATGAGACCTCAAAGCCAGCCCCCACAGTGACGTACTTCCTCCAACAAGGCCACATCTCCCTGTGGCCTCCCTTTAAGGACCATTTTCTTTCAGATCACTACAAGGGCCAACTGTTGGAGGGATGGGAGCACTAGACCCAGGTGATGTGCCAAGCACAGCCAACTTTCCCACATACTCACATTGTAGAGACAGTTCATTAAGGTAGGGCTTCTTGGTTCTAAACCAGGTAGCTGCTAGCACCGAGACGCCCCTGACCAGCGGAGATGGAGCTGCACAAACTGAAAACTTACAGTATGACCTCCTGGAAGGTTCTAGTACCTGTCTCTGAGATCCAGCATTAAACTTGCAGGATTAAGGAGTGCAAAAAGAAACTTTGCAGCTTCCATAACAGCTAGGATCTTTCTTTTACCACCCTCTTTTTTTTTAAATGCCTTCCTAGACTAAGTTCTTTTCCTGTCTGGTTCCCCCGCACCCCAACACACACTCTTTTCTTATTTTATTTTTTTAACCTGATCGAATCCTGAGTTTTTCAGTATTTTTCTTCTATGTTAAGCTCTTAAGAATGAGTTCCCTGCCCCCCCCCCCA
This sequence comes from Alexandromys fortis, assembly GCF_014885135.2. NCBI lineage: Eukaryota > Metazoa > Chordata > Mammalia > Rodentia > Cricetidae > Alexandromys > Alexandromys fortis. The sequence continues at coordinate 4,838,486 of NW_026068002.1, forward strand.
TCTCCGCTCACTACCAAACAACAACTTAAGTGCTGGGAACTGGGGGCATAAGAGCAAGTTGAAGAGGAAGTATTTAGGGCTGATGTTTACATAATGGCCCTTTATTTGTATGAGGGACCCCACCTACTCACCACACAGAGACTCTTGCCTTCTGGGTAAGGTTTGCCTGGGCTGTGAATGTCAGGAAACGGCATGGGTGCTTTTTCTTCTCCTGATTCTGATGTGTTATCTAGCTTTCTAGAAGCCATGTGCCAATGTAGTGAGTGCTAGTTGGTGCTTGGGAGTGTAACCCACCTCCAGAGATTGCCATGTGTGTGCTAAATTGGGCTATTTGCCATAGGCATCACACCTATGTGAAATTTTATATTTTGGGAGAAATAAATTGTCAGCTTTATTCTGAATAAGCCAATGAAAAACAAACAGGTTTTTAAACTCATGAATTGAAAGCCAAATTTTAGAAGTTTGATATGACTTTCCTGTTTTTCTCCCCCCTGAGTCGGTGTTGTCCAAGATTAACAAGCAAGGGTGGTGGGCATTTTGAGTTGTGAGGAAAAGTTGGGAGGGGTTCCTTTCTTCCCACCTTGAATTCCTCCCTCTCCTCTGTGCTCTGAGGTCTCCTGCTTGGTGCTTGTGGCCATGATTGTATCCTGCTGATTCTCCCAGGGCTTCTATGACGTGTTCACAGACTTCACAGCCAGCTAGAACTCCCTCACACCAAGTTTGTGACTACGAGTGTTTAATGTCTCCAAGTCCCTTCTCTGTGAAGTAGATTCTCACTATCTACGCCTATGGCTGCTTTTAAAAGTAATTAAGACAATATTTGTGAAAGCCTGACACATGGTGGGAACCTGAGAAGTCTTGTCCTTTTTTTTTTCTTTTTCTTTCTTTCTTTTTTTTTTTTTTCGAGACAGGGTTTCTCTGTGGTTTTGGAGCCTGTCCTGGAACTAGCTCTTGTAGACCAGGCTGGTCTCGAACTCACAGAGATCCGCCTCTGCCTCTCAAGTGCTGGGATTAAAGGCGTGCGCCACCACCGCCCGGCTCTTTGTCCTTTTTTTAAATCTTTATTTGGTCACATAAGTCCTTGGCCAACCCCCTCTCAGGAGGGAGCACTACCCTTCACGAATGCCAGTGATTTGTGCCCTGACAACAGAATCAAATTATTCGGTGGCTACAACTGCACCCCAGGTAGGTCTGAGGAATCTGACTTTAATCCTGTTGTACAGCAAAGACGAATATCACATTTTTATAGAGTTAATTTTTTTTAAACTTTACTTATTATATAAACCTTGGGAGCCCTCCTTCGAGAGAGGGACCCTGCGCGGGGGGGGGGGGGAATCTGTATTATTAGATGAGACATTCTGCTGAAAGTGGAGTGGCAACTTGTTGTTTGATCTGTAGTCAATAGGAGCATGGAAAGTCGTGAGCTTTCAGCTTTCCATTCAGTTGCTCGTTTGTGTCCTCCACATTGCTAGAGCCGAGCAGCCACACGGGGCTGCTCCAGTCACTGTTAGATCCCAGCATGGACATAGATGCCTCTCACTTTGAGGAAGGTTCCAGTCTACAGCCATTGGGTAGATGCTTCCGTAGAGGAAACCGTGGGAGTTCCTCCAAGAAGCCCTTGTTCAGATAACCCACAGGACAAATCCTCCCCATTCCTAGCTTTATCGGATTCTCTTGACGAGATGTGGGGATGGAAGGGAACATAAACATCAGGGGACCCTTTCAAACGAATTCCAGCCCCTAATCAGTCCTTCCCAGTTGGTTAAGCCAGGTGACAAACCCAATTCCCCTGTGCTGACAGCCATGATAATCAGGCACCTTCTTTGTTCATTGTGCCGTCTTTAACCCCCAGCATTCTTATGCAGCCCCGCATTTAGTGATCGCTCACTGTGACGGCACACTAATGAAGAAATAAAACACACTCTCCGAGACGCATTCTTCTAGCCAAAGTGAGACTCTGCTCCAGTGGCTTGTAAAATCGGGTTTTTGTTCACCTGGGGGACAATTAGACCAGGTAAAGACAAGTCGCACCAACTAATTCAGAAGAAGACACATAGAAGTTTGTACTGTCACCGCCATTGGGGAAAATGAGGAAAACTAATAGTAATACACTTTGGTTTTGGAGGACTTTTGAGGGAGCCTCTGGTTACCCTAAAGTGAGTAGATATGGTTCAGACAGACTGAGATATAACAATCTGAATATTTAACATGTATCTCATACCTGTTTCAAAGAAGGGAGCCTAGTGCTAAAGGTTGATACTAGTATTTATTATTTTTCCTCTTTCCCACTTCTGGGGATGGAACCTCTCCAGTTGAGGCAGCCCGCCAGCTCTTTTCAGAAATAGGATTTTCTTAAATTATGTGGACTAGCCTCAGACTCATGATCCCTTTACTTGATGCCCCTAGCTTCAATAATTCAAGATCATAGGTGAATTGCCACCATACCCAGCCAGAGCAGTGTCTACTCTACACATTACGTGGAAGAAATGAGAGCCACTTAGGCGCCGGTGGGACAGGCATCAGGCCTAGGATTCTGCATTTCTGACAAGTTCACAGGTGACCCAAGGTCACCCGGTGGATGCACCAGTGATCCCTGGTGTCTGAGTTCTCTGAAGGGTAGGAGCTCAGGGATTCTCTCTCATGTCTGCGGCTTTTAGTTTGTGGAAACTGGAAGGGTGCTTCGAGGATCCAGAATATTTGTCCTGAACGGAAATCAATTTGTTCATTTGTCTCTTTCTGGAAAAAAAAAAAAAAAAAAAAAAAAAACACCCAACCCGGCTGGAGGCCGTATAACCACTGGAGGCCTCACTCTATGCATGGTTTTGGCTTTGGTTTTTGTGGTCCTTTCCAATTCCCTGGAAACTGATGTCAGAGAGTGGAAATGTATACTTCTCGTACATTCTCTCACAGGTCCGCCCCATCAGAGGAGAAAGGCACTGTGGTTTGCTGGCAATATTGTCTGTAGACAGAGACCTTAAGAAAGCAGTGGACCTCAGAACTGAATTTAAGTTCATGCTCTCCCCAGCAGTGTTTTTTTTTTTGTTTTGTTTTGTTTTGGTTTTTTTTTTTGAGGCCTTATAGCCCAGGCTGGCCTTGAACTCTTGTTGCCTGAGGATGACCTTGAATTCTTCCTTGATCCTCTACCTCCCACTTGCTGGGATGGTGGCGTGCCACACTCTGGAATGGCTATTTATTATTATTATTATTATTAATAAAAGGCACGTCTTATAACTAAGCTACCTAGTAACCTCTTCTCCCCTTGAATTTCCCTTTCCCTTCTGGAATGCAGTCTGGCTTTCTTCAATGCTGGGAAGGCTCCCGCGCAAGAACAGGAAGTCCTGTATGACCTTAGTGCTTAGCTGGTGTTCAGAGATTGTAGGGAGGCACTGAGCCAATATTATGTTTAAGGTAACTGCAACTTCTGATACATTTCAAAATATGTGAGCAACTACCTTACAGAGGGAGTCGTTCGTTTTGGGTACCCCCTTCCCCCAATAAGCCCAACAACTGTTATTTTGCTAATTTGCTTATCCCTGTTTGAAGAGTCCGTTTCTGTGGCCTTCGGTTGAAATTCATTTTTGTGCTTCTGCTGTGTGCGCCACTTGTTTGGTAAAATTTATCAGTGTCGGAGTTCATGGGATTCTGCAGATGAAAGACTAGACTTTCCATTGCCAACCTGAAGGGCCTCTCTGTTTCCATCTCCGAGTAAATGGCCTTCACTATCTCCATCAGCTGTCCAAACAGACTGATTGACTAATACTTCTTGTCTTAAATATTCCCAGCATCGCAGCTTTTAGGACAATTTACACCGGAAAAGCTCAAGACTAAATGAGCAGAAATTTACCTAGACCTAGGCTGAAGCGTCCTGTTTCGAGGAAGCTTTCTGAAGGTTGAGGGTATCAAAGAACTTGAACCGACCAAGCGAGCCCCAAGCAAGGGATGAATGGTACCGGCTTGTCTCCCTGCTCCCCTCCTCTAATTGAATTTAGCGTGCTGCTGTATTTCCTCGAGAAAGTGTATTGTTTTAGAAACCACCATTTCAGTTCTATTACTCAGGGCCCGCCCGTCTAATGCTGGCTGGCAGTTATCAACATAATGAGGCATAATGAAATGACGAGCAGTCTTCAGTGGAAACCCAGCGTCGGTCCCGCTGGTGCCGTGTGACTGTGTGGTTAAAATCTGAATGCAAATTAAAACAACACCGTCCTTACTCGCTTCCAAGGTCAGAAGAAAACCTTTTTTTTTTTCCTTCTTTTTTTTTTCTTTCTGAAAAGTGGTCTATTTTGGACAATGTTATCAATCTTCAAACAAGCTCTTGAAGGTGCCCCCAGATGCTCAGTTCAATTATTCCCCCAACCAGAAAGATTTATATATTTAGCAGTCTGGCTTAGGGATTTGGGGAGGTGTGTCTAGAATAAGGCTTTGATGTCTAAACCGTAGGATAAAACTCATCCTTCAGTTTCAAGTTTAGTACATCTTGCCCCCCCCCCCACATCTGTATTTCTTTTTACTTTGGAGCTGCAAATAGCTAATATTGTAATGAGGGGGAGTGGCCACTGTGTGAAAGTGAAAATGGCTACGGCCAGTTTGGTGAGCATGAGAACAAAATCCCCGCCTGTGAATGGCAGTTTCATGAGGCCCATTGGGCAATCTTTAACTTTTTCTGTCGTCTGTGCAATCAATCCCTTTTGTATGAAAACTCTCGAATTTTAAGATTTCCAGGGGGATTTCTTCATCTTGTATATCAAACTCATAGTGTAATAATATAAGTTGTCGATCAGATGGATATCCATTGGAAACACTTACTCCCCGCCATGATGGTTGCGTTTTAGTTCAGAATGTATCCTCCCCCTGCTTTTCCTCACTCTGGCAATCTGGCAAATGTGGCAAAGCAGCAGCAGTGTGATGATCCAGAACAGCCGTTGTCCTGTTCCGTTTGTAGACCACTTGCTCTAAAGCCCAAGGTCCTTTTTCTTCCCCAGTAGCTGCCTCTTGGCACTGTGAAGACGGAGCAAGTGGGGGGATCTTCCAATGAAGACAATTAGGGTTGAGGTAGTTGAGAGGGAAGCACGGGGAAGATGGCTCAGTGGCTAAGGCACTTGCCACTCAAGCTCTGAGGACCTGCATTCCTTCCTTGAACCATATTTAAAAAGTCAGGGGTATGCCAGGCTGTGGTGGCGCATGCCTTGAATCCCAGCACTCGGGAGGCAGAGGCAGGCGGATCTCTGTGAGTTCAAGGCCAGCCTGGTCTACAAGAGCTTGTTTCAGGACAGGCTCCAAAGCCACGGAGAAACCCCCCCAAAAAAAACCTCAAAAAAAAAAAAAAAAAGAAAAGAAAAGAAAAAAGTCAGGGGCGATGGCAGTGCATTTTGGAGGAGCTGAGAAGCTGAGAAAGGCTTATCAATCTGCTCTTCACTGACCAAGCTATCCAACCTAGTCTTGTCTGTGAGCCTTAGGCCACCCTTCAAATCAGGAGCTCTGCCTAAGGTTGACCTGACCTCCGCACAAGGACTGAATGATTGTGTGCTGACTACCTATTTGAAGACTTTGAAACTGTCATGCTCTTCCATAAAGATCGCTTACCACCACATCGCCTCTTCCTCTCTGACCTACTTTTCCATTGCGCAGGAATAAGCAACGTACTGCATACTCCAGGAGGAAATGCCTAGGTGTGAGGAACGTTCATCTTTGCTCCTGCGAAAGGCTCGGCTAATCTGCCATTGCCATTTAGCCAGGTTATTACAGTTTTTCTACCACCATGAATAATTAGGAGTGGCTTGCCATCAAGCAAGCCCCATCATTTCTGGATGCCATCCCTGACACTCCCCACCATACAGCGGTTACGCGCAGCATGCTTCTTTGAAACAGGGTCAATTATGCATTTTTCTGAGCTCCCCTGGGGTGAGAACCAAGGATCTTCTTTGCTACCAGCAGTGTGATTTTTCTCTTAGCCTGGTCGGCTCCGCTTGCTACCTAGGGCCCTGGAAAGATGAGCTGAGGACAGAGTTTCATCTAGGAGATGTAACTGCTCCACTTGCCCCCGCCTGTGATCTTCCACGAGGGAAGGGGCCTTTACTGGAAGCTCCTAAGTACCCTGTGGTGTAGAGGTGGACACCACACAAGGAGAATGGTGAAGCCCAGAGCACTGTCAGAAAAGTAATGCCAGCTAGCCATCTTCTTGAAGGGCGGTGGACTTAGAGAAATTAGAAGTGTTCCGATTTGTTCCAAGAGGGAAGTCATAGCTAAGCGTCACTGTTTTCTGTCTCTTTGAGATACTGAGGGGATCTGAATCTCTGATAAAGCTAGAACCAGCTTGTTCTGTTAATTTGGTTGAATTGCTTAGCTTGCCTGCCTCCCTTCCTTCCTCCTGCCTTCTTTCGTGTTCTGTGTGTGTGTGTGTGTGTGTGTGTGTGTAGGTCAAAGGTCAGCATGGGTATCTTCTGTCACTCTGCATGTTACTCTTTGCCACAAGGTGTCACTAAACCTAGAGTTCAGCATTCCGGCAGGGCCGGATGACCAGCAAGCCACTAGGTGACCCACTTTTTCTCCCCACAGCACTGCTGTTACAGACAGGTATCGCCACACCAGACTTTTGTGTGGGTGCTGAGGCTCCAGACTCAGGGCCCCACACTTGCACAGCAAGCACATCGCCACCTGAGCCATCTCCCCAACCTGCTTAGCTTCTGTTCATACCGATTTTTGGTTATCAGACTGTCCTGATGCCTTTCTTAAAATATTTTATTGGGGTGTTAGATTTAAGATAAAGTTTGGAAAGATGTTTTAAGAAACATACACCCATGCACAGCTCAGCTAATTCCTGAAGTGCTTCAACTATATACTCTAGTCATCTCATATAACAAAACAAAATATTTTGCCAATATTCCTGGAGAGGAGAAGGGCCAAATGGAAACAAGAGAAAGGCCTTGGCGGAATCCCAGCGTTGACCTCTCTGAGAAGCTGAGACTGCTTCATGACAGCAACAAGTGATGGATGTGTCCAAGTGGTTCAGTCTTGAAATCGTGGACAGCTCTGCCTTGGTGTTCGTATTGTTCAAACACATAAACCGCTGTGATAAAAGGTTCTGCCCCATTCATAAATCTCAGAAGCGGTATCCCTGGATAGCAGTCTTTATGTAAACTAACCCAGCCGTCAGGGTCAAGAGAAAGCCATTAGTGGTGGCCACATATACAGCTATCATGGGGGAAAGCAGAGGCTTCATTTCAAAGTCCAAACCTTTACACCCCCCAACTGTTTATTCTGCCTTACAACCTGTCTTTCAGCCCGAGAGAGATTAACAACAAAAGCTTATCTGAAGGGTTGAAGGGCTTTCCAGCTAAGACACTGAAGTATTATTGACAGCCCAAAGTTGCACGTGCTCCGCGCAGCCGTAAGAGATGGGACTGGAGCCCCAAGGTGCCTCTCCCTCAGAAGATAATGTCTTGGAACTGGTTGTCTTCCCGTTTCATCGGGTGACAGTTGCGCTCAAAGAAATTGATCATGTTAGGAGTTACATTTTCTACCCAGGCTCCTGGGATGTTCCTTGCTACTTCCAGAATTAATTTCATGGCTCAAGCCTTGAATTTTAAGATGGTGATTAGGAATCAGTTGAGTATTAAAAATCTGTCACGGGTCTGGATGCCACGGAGCCACAGGAGCCCTGGTACTGTGACATTCCTTTCAACTGATGGACTCCTTGTCTTGGTGACAAGCTAGAACTTCCTTTTTCAAATATTTTAATAAAAGGTTGCCCCTAATTTATTTATTTATTTTCCTGTCAGCCTTTGTGATACACACCCAGGCTATGGCCATGTTGCGCCTGATAAGGCGCTGGCACTACCCAGATAAAGGAGCCCCCACTTACTCACTATTGGGCTGCTAAATACACTAGTGTGCAATGTATCATGGGACGATAAACAATAAACCATGGACTGTGGAGAAAGCTGAGTAGGTAAAATACTTGTCTGTAAGCATGAGAACCTGAGTTCAATTTCCCAACCCCCCCCTTTTTTTCTTGGTTTGTTGTTTTGTTTTAAACAGTATGGTGGCATGCTCTTGTAATCCCAGCCCTTTGGCTCAGTGACCAGCCAACCTAACCTTCTTGTTTAAATCCAGGCAAAAGAAAGGATCTTATCTAAATTTCAAAGTGGACAGCAGGAGAAGAAACACTCCACAGTTTGCTCTGGCTTCCACATGCGCCAACATGCACACCCCTCCATGTATGTGAATATACCCCCACATAGTAATAAAGCGAGAACTAAGAATGGAAACTAATATTCTTGCAGGAAGGAAATAACAAGGTTATGTGATGGGTGCCTCGGGGTCTGTTATCCCTTTGATTCCAGTTGTCAGAAGAAATTGAATTTTCGGGTTTGCGTGGAACTTTGCGCCATGTGTCTATGTGCCCATTAAACCCGTATCCAAATGGGATCGTCATAGCTGAAGTGTTAATATCTTCCTTAAGAATTATGTCTGTTTCCAGTTCATAGGGGTTGGGTGGAGTGCACTAGATGTTGTATTGTGGCCTCGGCTCCCCATGGAATGAATTCAGACAACGGTCATACTTCACCCTGGACACGTTAAGAACCAGGTTCATGATGAACTAGCAGGTTTACATCGTGTGTGTATTTGTGTATGCACAGGATGTGTGCATGGTAATGTCATGCCACAGTAGACCAGAAGGGAACTGGAGTCACAGGCAGTTGGGAGCCACCCGACATGTGTGCTGGAAACCAAAGCCAGGTCTTCCGCATGAGAAGTACCCACTCTTAACCTCTGAGCCACCTCCATTGTATCTGCTGCCTTTCCCCAGAGGAGAGAACACACACTTAGCAAAGGAGGAAGAAAATCTCTTTTGTGATATAACATGATATTTTATGATACAACAGGATATGCTGTGATAACCCTTTGTACCTGCTATAATTTGGCTATAATTTCTTCGGGGCCTCTTACTGTCAAACCCTCGTCAACTGGATGTGAGCTGACATTCCACAAGAAAACAGTAATTACCCGTGGTAACACCTCTCGCTAGTACCTGCTAGGTGATGTGAAAAGCATTTCAAGCCGCCGAAGGAAGTGATGTTCATTTAACTTCTCCTCAGTGACGAGAAGTGCAGTGCCCATCTTCCGCAGAGCAGTGGGAAGTCCTATTTCAGGCATTTCGTTCCATCCTCAGACAACGCATGGGGTGTGACTTTGACTTTAGAAATTGGTATTGTTCTTGACCTCCTAGTTTGGAGCTTCCTATATTGACTTATGCTGAGCTTAATGTCTATAGAATTATATAGAATTTATGGGGGTAACCATATTTACTATGCCATAGCAGAAACCTGACAGAATCAATTCATGGAAGTGGGAAAAGATTTACTGTGGCTCACGGTTAAGGGGGTACAGGTCCATCATGGTTGCAAGTCACAGAATTGGATCTTGGGGGTTGCAGCAAGGATCTTGAAGCTGCCTGGAAGCAGGGGGCACGCACAGTCAGGCTACAACTTGTAAAGCCTTTGCTCTGACATCCCTTTGTCCAGCAAGGCTTTACCCCTTTAAATGTCCCCCACACCTTCCCAAGTCACCAGCTGAAGACTAAGTGTACAAGCATGTAAGTCTGTGGTAGTTCCACAGCATCAGAGACCCTCTTCCTCCTGAGAAGAAGGATTATCTAATTCAACAGTTCTCAGCCTGTGGATCTTGACCCCGTGGGGGGGGTGTCAAAAGACGCTATCACAGAGGTTGGCTAAGGCCATCGGAAAGCATGGATATTTACAACACGATTTATAGCAGTAGCAAAATTACAGCTATGACGTAGCAACCAAAATAATTTTATATATGATTAGGGGTCACCACAACATGAGGAACTGAATTATGAAGGTTGAAAACTACTGATAATCCCTCTAGGAATGACTGAGAAGCTATGGCCAATTTCAACTGCTGTCTACTTTTGCCAAGTTTTCTTGGGTACAGCTATACCGGTGGTGGAGATACTTGCTGTGGCTGCCGAGTGGTTGTCGCCAAGAGCATATGGCACATAAAGGTTAAAATATTTACAACTCGGCTCTGCAATAAAACGTTCTCACAAAGAAAGAATGCTGACCCTGCTCGATTCATAAATTAAAGGTTCTTGCGTTTGCCTGTTGTTTCTGGTAGTGTAGTTATTATCTGTGCCACTAGATTATATCAAAAACAAGAAGGGCGTTCAAAATGTAAAACCTTGCAAAGAGTCTCACACGCCAGCTCCGTTCTTGGGGTGCAGAGGCAGAATGTCGAGCCTGTGTGTGAATGCCATGGGGAGATTTGCAAACTCGATTCAAAATGAAACAGAGCAGTGTCTCTTCCCTTACGAGCACTTCAGCATTTGATTATTTCATATTTAAAAATGGCTTAATTTGGTGATAAAAATAAAGTTAGATGGGGGGAGGGGAGCTCTATTAAAATTCTATTAAAGGCAAATGCGAGGCTTCCTTTAGAAACGTTAGAATCCATTCCTTCCAGAGAGATTTGCGCTAGCTTCATGATAAATTATTGCAGGAGAACAAAGCAGAAGAGAAAGTGGAGCCGTCAGCTCTGACTTGACAAAGCTTTAATTGACAGACCCCATTTTAAACTCCCAGGCGCAGTGGTTAGTCACGGAGTCCATAGGAACAGGTCGGAGCGGAGCTGGGTGCTTGCCCTGTAAATCCAATGCACACATACTTCACGTTTAGATTCCCTTAGCCTGTTTCCTCTACAAACCCTCTTCCTACCCAGGCACCTATCACATGTGCATTAAAAGGAGTCGAGGTATTTTTTTTCTCCCTTTCCTTTTTCATCCAGCAGGTGACAGAATGGAACGAGACACTCAGATATTTGTTAAATAAACAAGCACTCCACAGCCCCTCCAGTGTTAGTAACCATTGACACTGGTTACCTAGCCTTCCCCAGTTTTTTTTTTTTCCAGCCTGGTTAGTCTGTGTGAGTGAGTTAGTGTGAGTGAACCTTCTGGGAGAAACTGAGCGGTGCAGCCTTAACTCAAGGAAGCTCGTTTTCATCTGTGTGTTACAAGTTACACTCAAGGACTTGCTGTCCATCCATCTAGCCACTCATCAAACATTTATTGAGCTTTCTCTGAACTAGATATTAGGAAATAATGGTAGACAGGGGAAATGATGAGAACATTGATTCCCCTGAGGATGACTTAGACACAGGTGATAGATGCGGACAGACATGCAGCGGCTCTGTCTGGTTAGGAAGAATCTGCCAGGCATCGTAAGCGAGCTGAGCCAGGGAAACAAGGAACTGAAGTAGGCGTGGTACCGCTCTTGCTGCCTGCCAGCCCTGTATTCAGACTAATAGTGATAGGTGTTGGAAGATTCTTTGCTCCTCACAGTGACCCTTAGTGATCAATGTGTGCTTACTAAGAGTGGTAGGGGCAGAAAGACTAGGAAATTTGATTGCGTTCTGCAATAACTTTTATTGATATAAAAGTCATGTAGTCCTCACTTTGTTTGCATCTGGGATTGGCTCTAGGACCTTCAGGGAAATTCAAGGATGGTGTCCCCACATCTAACATGATATGAACAACACCCTTTTCCCAAGTACTTTAAATATTCTTTGGGCACTTTTAACTAATACAATAAAATGTTGTCTACTGCTGTCTGCATAGTTATACATACTGTATTTCTTGGAATAATAGAAAACAAAACAAAACAGCTAGCAGGCTGTTTAAGTTCATGAGAACATGCTCTTTCTTGAATACTTACAACTAGTTGGTTGGAACTCTGAAAGTGGACTGTGTGAGTCTAGCGAGCCCTACTGCACTTGAACTGGAGACTTCACTTGCAGAAGGGCTTAATCTCTGACTGGGAAGGAGGGGCAGTCACCATCCGAGCGTGGTCACTGCTAGACACTTAGATACAAAACTTGTGAGAGAATGGGGCGTGATTGTATACAGCCTGTTTATTGACCGAGAGTTCGTGTTTCTCAGCACGCTGGTTACTCTGAAATGTCCCTGCAAAGAGTCGGAGTGGTGATGTTACATCTAACCAGGGACTTAGATCAGCTTTGGCTGTCTTCAAGTCCATCAATTTTTTTTTCTTAATTGTCTTGAGAAGAGAATTTTTCTTTTCTGAGGAAGCCATGGCCCTTCACTAGACAGGAGGAACACACCCATTACATGTTTGTCATCTTTTAATTGGCCAGAGTTATAAAAAGAAACCCCAAGGCCACAGACGAGACAGAGCCATCATTACGATTTCAGCTGGGAAAGCAAGTGTGCTCTTTTGGGTCCTCCGTAGACCAGTGCGATAATCATACTGGGCAGGGATTTCCATGTTTTGTGTCCCCCTTTATCACGTGACCGTAATTGTCCAATTTGTACCCTGCTACAGTGTTTTTGTCATGTTCTAAGACAGCAAAAGATGACGCATAGGGAGTGTGGTTCTTTAGACCGTTCCTGGAGGCAACCTTGAGTTTGAACCTTGTTTTTACTCCTTCAGCATTTACCAAGAAGGCTGTTGGAGACCAGAGGCTGTTTTCATACAGTCTTGCTGAATCTGCCTCTTGCATTGCTTTCCACACGCAGTGCCACAGCTCCGGCTCCGGTGACTGTTTAGTTTTCTGCTCCACTTCTTCGCTGTTTAGACACCGCCTTGCCCCGTCCGCCATACTAATTACTGACTTTTTGCCTCTGCAGTGCCTGGTTCATTGTGTCCCATTTTCCCATGTGAAAGTGGACGGGGGAGCCTCGGCAAGGAGGTTAATGGATTTCAGAGTCACTCTTGTTCAGCCCTGGAAGTCACAGGAAAGTAAGAAACAGTGGCTGACCCGTTTTATAAACCAGACTCCAGCCAGCTCCACCTGCAACCCGATGAGGGCTTTTACCATGGTGACCATCACAAGTCCCAGACTTTGAAGTGTAGAAAATTCACGCTCCTACTTAAAGCCAACGTTCTGCCCCGTGGAGCAGAACTAACCTCAGATTCTAGGGCACGGTACCCTGAGACTTCAGTAAACTCTGTTACGAATTATATTGTGTAGATTGCATTATTACCCGTCTTCCTTCTGCATCTCAGTTCCCTCATCACTAGTATTTAATACTTAGAGTTAATACCATATTTGGCTCTTAAAAGTCTGCTATTTTTGCCAGGCATGGTGCTGTACATATGCCTTTATTTAATCCCAGCCTCTGCATGAGAATCTCTGAGTTCGAGGCCAGCCTGGTCTACAAAACAAGTTCTAGGATAGCCAAAGACACATAGAGAAGCTCTATCTCTAAAAAACATAAAGGGGGGGGGGTCTGATATTTCAGTAACTCCATCCACGTATTCTGAAGCCATTTGTTCATCCTTACTCAATCCTGAACATACATTCAGTCTTGAAATCTAAATAAGAGGACATTTCTAATTTTGTTTCTGGGGAGTGTATGAAGTAGGCTTGGCTTTAACACAGATTTTACAGTAGTTTTGTTAAGGTTCCCCCGCTTTAAGACTTGAAGGTTGGGGAGTAGATCTTACAGCTGAGAGAGGCCTCAGGTGATTGGTCTCTGGGGATGGATGCAGTGAGAAGCTGCTGAGATTTTTAAAATAGCATCCTCAGTTAAGCTGTAAGAGGGAGCAGGGTGGGAACACTCCCACCGAATCCATTGGCCCCATTTATCACCGCAAGTCAAGTAACAAATATTGAGTGTGACTATGCCCACAGGCAACCTGCCTCACTTCTGTCTCCACATCCGCTTTGGACCAGACTCAGGGTTCCATTGTAGCTAATAGGGAAAAGCATCAAATCCATGCCAGCCTCCAGTAAATATTCCTTCCCGAGATGAGAGCAGAATTACCTTCAAAGCAGTCATTCTCCCAAAACATGTGTGTATGCGTGTGTATATATACACATAAATACGTACATGTGTATACACGTGTATGTGTGGAGAAAGAATGGGTGCTCCATGAAAACTCAGTTTGGCTCTTTGCCTTGCTTCTGTTATTGTTTTGCTTTTTGTTTGTTTGCTTGTTTTCGTTTGGTTATTTTACGATAAAGACTCCTTTTAAAGGTTTGACCAAGAAAGCCCCTCCTGATGGGGGTCGCACAACTTTAATCCCAGCACTTGGGAGGCAGAAGCAAGTGGATATCTGTAAATTCGAGTCTGCAGAGTGAGTTCCAGAACAGCCAGGGTTGTTAATAGAGAGTCATTCTTTCAGCTCTCAGTTTTAGTCTTGACAGCAGTTAGGACATAGCCTCTTGGCTAAGGGTTGATAGGCTCATCTTCTATTGTTTTCTACCCATGATGCTTTGCTAACCAGTCCATCTAGGATGACAGCCATCATCATCATTCACATTTCAGAAACTTTTTGATGTCAGTGGGAATGGATGTGATTTTAGATAGCCGGGTGCAGCTCTAATCTATGCAGGAGTGAGAAGCAGGGATGTGGCGGACATGGACAGCCCGGGACTACCTCTGAGATCTCGTCCCCATCTTTGCGATCGTGTTAGAACAGTTCCTGCTAATGGCCCACCAGCGGTTTCACCGTCTCTTAAATCTGTGCCTGCAGACTCCTATCTCTGTAGCTCTGATCGTTTAATTTGCTATTGGTAATGTGTTCCATGGAGCAATCAGAACACGTCTTCAAAAGCCAACTAATTTTTCCAGTCCCCCACAGCCCTGGGAACTGGAATCCCATTTGTGCAGCTGACTTTCCGAAGGTAAGATGGAGACCAGATAACATATGCTGCCTCCCTGCCAACTGAGAGCAGGCCTGGGCTTCGAGCCCGCTCGCTGTGGAGTGGCTTCGTGTCTCTAAGTGGCATGTTTATTTGCACAGGAAGTAGGATGACATCGACACGCACAACTTCTAGTGCATTGTTCTTTTGAAGGTTTCTTTTTGTTAGCTCTCTTTGCCTTTTGCTCGCTTTGCCAAGTGGACCTTCCTTCGGCAGAGAGAGAATAATAGAAACTCTGAAGGAGTCCGACAGGGTCTCAGTGCTTGGGGTGACGGTCTGTTTCTCTCTCCTCAGGCCCACCATCTGCTCCCCTCAACTTGATTTCCAATGTCAACGAGACGTCGGTGAACTTGGAATGGAGCAGTCCTCAGAACACAGGGGGCCGCCAAGACATTTCTTACAATGTGGTATGCAAGAAGTGTGGAGCCGGTGACCCCAGCAAGTGCCGGCCCTGTGGGAGCGGAGTGCACTACACGCCACAGCAGAACGGCCTCAAGACGACTAGAGTCTCCATCACTGACCTGCTAGCGCACACCAATTACACCTTTGAGATCTGGGCAGTGAATGGAGTATCTAAGTACAACCCCAGCCCGGACCAGTCAGTGTCTGTCACTGTGACGACCAACCAAGCAGGTAGGAATAATCCCTATTAAGTCGTGGGTGCTGATAATCACAAATTGTATCTCTGTGCTGAAAATCAAAACAAAGCCTGTTATAAACCTAAAATCTGTGTTAGAATACAGAAGATTTGGAGGAGGACAGTTATTAGTGTAGCAAATACTGTATTGCTTCAGACAGCAGCTGCATACAGTGCCTTATACAGAGCAGCAGAAATAAAATGAAGAATCGGACAGCACAATTGAAAGACAATGACACATTAGTAAACCAAGTCACTTGGGTCCATTTCATACTTGATTTACTTCCTTTGTCTTTTAAAACTTAAGTATTTATGTGTTCATGTCTGTGCATGTGTGTATGCAGACAGAGGAGCCTCTTTTGAACACAAAAGCACCAAGAGGCCAGAAGAGCCTGCTGTCCTCCTCCAATACACTCCAGCATTTCCTTTGAGGCAGAGTCTCTCCTAAACTCAGGGCTTGTGTGTTTCTAGACCATGCTGGAAGCCAGCAAACCCTGGTAACCCTTTTGTCTCTGTCTCATTCTAGTAATGCTAAAAGTAGATGCTAGATGTCAGGTTTGTGACGGTGCTTACTGGTATCTAAACTCTGGCAGAGAGGGCAGCCCTTAGGAGATGGACTGAGGATAGTGTCTACCTCCACAGGGTTTAGGGAGAGACTTCCATAATTCTTCATATACTTAAGGGCTCCAGCCAAAACATCATGTCAGCTCTTACTATGCCAAAAGGTCCAAGAGCACAGGGAAGGCATGCTGAAAATCTTCCACATGAGTAACACGTGCAAGAACTTTATTAGAAAGGAAGGAAAGAGTCAAAACTTTAGTGAAAAATGTTGTTGTAATTATTTTAGATCTAGCAGAAAAGTGGACAGGTAATTCCTCTGGAACAATGAGGTGTCTTTTCCCCTGTCATGTTGAGCAACCCTGCAGGGAGGCTTGCTTAATAGGACAAAATCTCGTCTCTTTATTTTAATTTTCATGGAGGTGGATGCTGGGAAGCTGTTCAAAATTAAAAATAAATCTTTCAATAAGGAGACCTCCTATGAGGTCGACCAGAAAGTGGTTTTGCTCAGTAGAGAATTATGTGTGTGTGTGTGCAGGGCTGCCTCTGAGTTCTGCCACACTTTGAAGTTCCTGATTCAAACTCACTGGGTAGTTTGTCTTTGCTTAACAAACCCTTTCTTCATAACGGTGAGAACTAATAATGAAGGCCCAATTCCTGGGTGAAGGCGGCAGTCATCAGCTCTGTCAAAGCTCCCCTAAGCATATTTACATATGCACAATTATATTCTAATTGCATTTGGTTCCATCATTCCATTAAATTAGATTCCTTAAGGACCTTTATATGTAATGATGGCTTATTCTATAAGGAATTCGAGGAATTAACAGATATTAGCATGTAGTACCCAGAGTCCTCACAATCCTTCTGTACCTTTGGTGTGTTTTCATGGTTTGTTGTTGTTGTTTTGTTTTTCGCATAAGTATCATGTTTTTTTTTTTAAAGCAAGTATTAGATAACAAAAAGAAAATCTTAGTTTAGACAGTGGCCTTTCCTTAAGATTATTAGGAAATCAGGTAGTATTCATGAGTTCAGCTGGGCCTATTCCCATTGTGAGAAAAAAAGGTGAGAGGTTTGGATTTAGAGGGGCTTTGATGGAAGGCAGTGTGAGTGGGCTGTGTCCTCCCAAGAATGTGTGAACCTTTTGAACCCAGATTGAGTAACAGCATTTTCCTATCCCCCCTGGGTTCAAAAACAATTGACACAAAGGACAAAGGAAATCGGGGTGTCTGGCACCTGATTATTGATAAGTTGATTGATGGGTGTCAGCTTTGTGACTGAGGCTTAATGGAGTAACACTGGTCATCACCCAGTAGGCTGGGTCATCACCCAGTAGGCTGGCTGGCAGCTGGTAGGTCCTGCAGGAAGGAAGCAAGCTGAGACTGAAGGGTGAGCCTTCTGCAGGTGGTGTGAACATTCTGCTGGGGTACCCGGCCTCTACAAATGGGGAAGGAGATGTCTGGCCTGTTGAAGGAGGTGGAGGCGGGGGGGATCACATTAAATAAAGCCTTGAGTGGGGAAGCTCCTCCCAGACTTCCTGTTCTTCAGGGCAGGCAAAGGGAGTAAATTGAGGCTTGTCTTCCTGTATCTTCCATCCTGTGGCCGGTACTCTCTGCCTTTTGTTTGGGAAATTGTCTTGGTGTTTATGAAAAGTGGATATGCAAACTGCTGCGTGATTTGTTTTCTTGAAGGCTCTCTCTCCGTTTACTTTGACTTAAGTGGACCATCTCAGGCAAATGAATACAGGGTGTGTTCCTACGAAAAATGCCGCGTAAATGAAGCAAGGTTTTCTGCCAAAGGAGCGGAATTGTTGAGTTGTCCTTAAAATGCTGTGTGAGCCGCCAGCGTTAATGTTGTTGTCCTTGTTTTTTACTGTGCTTTCCCAGACCTCCTCAGGCTTTGTTTGTCAGCTCCGAGACTAGATCATACTGAAAGGGAAAGGTATTTGTTTGCCTTAAATCACTGTTAATCTGACCCTTGTGAGGAGTTTTCTCTACTAACTCTGAATTGCGTCCACTGACTGTGGTATCATTTTTTTAAAAGAGTATCTTGTTTGTTTGTTTATTGATTTGTTGACTGATTTTTCTAGGCAGGGTTTCTCTGTGTATCTCTGGCTGTCCTGGAACTTAGACCAGGCTGCCCTTGAACTTATAGAGATCAGCCTGTCTCTGCCTCCCAAGTGCTAGGATTAAAGGCGTGCACCACTACCTCCTAGCTGTTTGTTTGTTTCTGTATGACATATCAGCACATATATGTGGGTGAGTGTGCACATGATGGCACATGTGTGGAGGTCCTTCCATCATGATACGGATGGCTGTAACCCCTTTTACGTGCTAAGCCATCTCACCAGCCCCAATGTACATTTTGGGTTTTTATGTGCTTGTAACAGGGTGGGAAAGATCAGGCCACCCCCTTTCTGGAAGCAATGGTGTCTCAGGGACAAACGTATATACTACTCAGTCCAGAAACATTCAGATATTCTATAGATTGTGTGATTATCTAAACCTGCCGGTCTTAGCCCTTTCTATGGGCTCCTATTAATTTGAATGTAGTCGAAAGCCATGACTTTGGAGTCTGGACTCTCAAGGATAGCATTCAGAAGTGGGTGTTGAGAGCGATTCCAAGGTCGGAAGCAATTCGGAAGGGTTTGAAGCATAATTATCATCATAATTTTGCCACAGAGGTGTGACTTTACAGTATTGCCCATCTTCTAAGGATTCAAAGCCAAGTGGCATTGCTGTGTCCGGTTGTAGTAGTGCATGGACCAGGTACCCTGTTTCCTTGGTGGAACTGCCGTGGGCTGAGAATATAATTTAGTCTTTGCTGTTCTCAGGCAGTTTTGAGCCTGCAGGTGTCTCTCTGAAGACCTTGCCCAGTGTCTTCCCCATCACATAACCGGTAGTGCTTGTTAGACTGGCATTGTTCTTAGGACTGCACGGTTAAGAATGCCACATCACCAGGAGAGTGGCCTGACACTTTGTCATAGCCCCGTTGTACCGAATGTAGCAGCAGGTACTCAATATGCTTGTTGACCTAACTTTTATTTACAGTAAAAACAAGTGGGTTAACTCTGTCTAGCAGTAATACATTCAATAAACTCAAAATAATGGGAAAAGAAAAGAAAATAATTAAGTACAAGAGGCACACTGCCTGTTATTGCTCAACTGGTAAGTCCCCATTCTCTCCTCTGCCATCTTTTAATTAGACACATTATGTTATTTGAGTGGGATAATGGCGAACAGTGGGAATTCTCATCCCCACTGGGTATAATTGCTACCTGTCTTCTAGATAGCAGAAGGAAGCTTGGGGGAGTGGTGGGAGAAGGGAAAGACTCTTGGGGCAATTGAGTGAGGTGATGTGCCCCGGGCACACAGAAGCCAGGCTTTCTGAGGTCTGAAGCAGAGATGGGTTTTGTGTGTTAAAGGGGGTGAAAGCATGGCTCAGTAAAATCAAACCAAAGTTTGGGACCAAAATAAAGATTCTTAGTTTTGCTGTGTCACATTGTGACAAGGTTGAAGGGAATACAATTGTCAGACAAGGAGACCATTGCAGTAGTATGTTCAAGGCAAAAAGAGGAGCAGGAGAATATGGCATACTACAAAAGGTGCTGAGAGGCAAGGTCATAGCTCAGTATGAATCTGGCCACTGCTCAGGTGTGAGAGGCAGAGGCCATGTTGGATGGAATCAGCCAGGGGGAGGATATGAGAGCATAGGACCAGCAGAAGGTACATTCCCATTGCTTTTAAGATTTATGGTGGAATCCAACATTCAGATGAAGTGGGCTCAGGACCAAGGTTTTCTTTAAGCTTGCAAAAGAAGAAAAAACAAATTAGTGATACTTGAAAAGCACAAATGCTAGCTGTTTTTAGTATCCTACTTCCCCTATCCTCGAACAACCTACAAAGAATGACTTTTGTATTCCTAAAGGGATAAAAACAATTAAGATGAGGAATAGTTAGCTGTTATTCAGACTTGTAGGATTCAGTTCTGGCATCTATGAATAAAGTTTTATTGGAACACAAGGCCCGTCATTTTTTTCACATGTTGTGTAGGAGGGCTTTCTGACTGGGGAAGACAGGCTGGGTAGCTGGCAGAGAGAAGGACCGGCAGCGAAAGTGCAATTAGCTTTCTGGCTTTACATTTATTTTTTTACGCTGGTCTCTGCTCTGGCATACTACATCAAGAAAGGGGAGTAGTCAGAACGGAGGGTAAGATGTTGAAATGGCCATGCCACTGTGGGAAACTGTGCTTCGGGGGAAGGATGTGGTGGCTTAGCACTCCGGTTAATCCATATGAACCAGTTTTTGCATTTGGCAAGACACATTATTTGTAAGATGTTTTGATTGTGTTAAAAAAAATTAACCAAAGTAATTACAATTTCAAACACGCCTTTGCTTCCTGCCACCGCAAATCTTTCCCTACTGATATTCAGATTGAAATGTGTAGGAATGTGCTTCTCATAATGTTGATGTGCATGGATTCTCTTCAACTTTTAAAATTATTTTAAATATTTTTATTTTATTATTGTGTGTGCACGTGCATGCATGATATGTATGTGTGGGTTTATCTCGTGATGTTGATATGCACGGGTTCTCTTCAGCTTTTAAAATTATTTTAAATATTTTTATTTTATTATTGTGTGTGCACGTGCATGCATGATATGTATGTGTGGGTTTATCTCATGATGTTGATATGCACGGGTTCTCTTCAGCTTTTAAAATTATTTAAATTTTTGTATTATTATTATTTGTGTGTGTGTGTGTGTGTGCACGCGCGCGAGCATGCGCTTGATATATATATGTGTGTGGCCACATAAGCCACGGTCAAAGGACAACTTTGTGGAGTCAGTGCTTTCCTTCCACTTTTATCTGATTTTCAGGTATCAAATCCCAGTCTTGGCCAGCAAGTGTCTTTCCTCTCTGAGCCATTGTGAAGGCTCCTGGTTCTCCTTAAAGTCTGCATCCTTACCACTCTGCCTCATAGCTAATCAATCACACACTCTGGTTGTTAGTGTTATCCTCTCACTGAGATGATTTCCTATTTGCTTTGATCTCCAGGAAATCGTGTTGTTTTTCCTTACCCATGCAAAATTGAGGGGAAAACAAACGACAGAACTAGCAAGATCTCCCAAGGAACTCAGATGGTAAAGAAATCCCACTGAGTCCATGCTGTCTGAGCATCCTGCATCCTTCCTTGTTGAAGCTTAATGTTAGGAGTGCAAAACTGGTGGCTACTTGAGAGACCTTTGCTTGCTTGGATAATTATAAGCTTGACCAAGCATACAATGGGCTTCAGAGAAGCCAGGTTGTGGTTTTCTCATTAACAGCTCTGCTCCAACCACAGACCCCTGGTTACGTTCATAGTCCTTATGAAATGTGTATATGAAAAACATACAATGCAATTATTTTTTAAAGAAAAAATTTCTTGCTTTAAACTTAATACCCAAAACAATTTTATTTCCATAGACTATTGTTGCCTCCACTGTGATTAAGAAGCCTACACATTAATTAATTATTATAATTCTAAAATCAAGAACATGAGCAATTATATAAAATAGAGCTTTTTTTGTTTGGGAAACCAGGATTTCTGGACTCGTATTCATAGTTGGTATCATAAGGCCTAGTGAGAGGAAAAAAGGAAAGCCTTCCAAGGGAATCTACTAAATTATCTAACTTCAAGGTTGACTAGGCGTCGTGGACAAACGGTACACCTACAGCGGCCAGAGGTAATTACTGTGTACAAGCGAAAGTTCTCATTCTTTAGAGAGGTAAAGATTTCATTCTTGGAAAATGGACGTTGGTCTTTATTTCTACACCTGAGTCAGAGAGCACTGTTTTTCTTAGCTCCATTTGCTTTGCTCCTACATAAATACACACACACACGTTCGTCTGTGAGATGGGAAACCCGCTCTTGTGCGAGCTCCTGGCAGTCTGCTTCTGCTTTCTTTCTCATTTCTCAATGTTGTGCTTGTTCCATTGGACTTCACTGCCAACTTGTACGCTCTGGAGAAGCCATCAAGGGATTTGAGAAAGAAACGTTTGACCGAGATAAACTGAAGAGTGCAGGGCTCACGTGGGTTTTAGGTGGGCTTCTGTCCTCTCTGGGTGTTCTTCCAACTAGCAAAATTAATCCCTTTCTCCTCTGAGTGGCCAAAGGAAACTCCAGAGTCCGGCCTTCAATTGAACATCAGTGAAATGATGCAGCGAAACTTTCTCAAAGCTTCCATTAAAGCCCTGCTGATATCTCTAAATAGTCAGGAATAACCCTCTTTTGAGATCTAAAGTCTGCAGGGATTCACTGGAATCCTGGCCCTTGGCTCCCCAAGATGAGTCATGGTATGGCTATTGAGGAAAACATTGTATGTGGTCTTCAGGTAGACCAGAAGATGTTGTCTTAGGTTTGCAATTTGTTCAGAGAAGCAAAGCAAGCCTTAGGGTCAAAACATCTCTTTCTTTTTCTTTTCATTTAATTAGCCTTTCCATGGTGTTCTCCTGGCTCCGATGCCCTCAATATATGAACCTTCTTTCTCCTTCTTGACTTGTGCCCAAAGTGACAGGTTTCTCAGATGTACAGTACTGGCAAAAGAAAGACAGTGCCACATATTTGTGTGCTTGCCTCATGAACAAAGTGGCTTTCACGGAGAAATGTCAATGACACTTTGCTCCAGCGTATTGTTGTCCTGAAGGCTAAAGCCAGTGTGTGCCCCAATCCAGGCCTGACCACCCGTCCTCAATAAACCAACTAAAAGAGACAAAGTAATAAGTGCTAAGGAGAAAAAGGCAATTGATTCAGTGTCTCTTTGGGAAGAGGGACAAAAGAGTTCCAGCAAACTCCTCAGGGTCCTGACATTTCAACTGGGGTCAATAGGCACCTCTAAGCAAGGGCAGTAAAGGTGTCGCCCCGCCCACCACTGACCCGCCATTGTTTGGCTTTCAGTCCCAAACTGGTCTGCTAAATTGTCAGGTCTGTGTGAAGTCTCTTTCCAGTTCTCACTCGGGCTGGAGAATCTTTGTGTGGGTGTGAGGTGAGGGTGGGGGGTCCCATTTCTTTTAAACTAGTGAAATGTGGTGAGACCCTTAACTACCACCAAGAATCCAGATAAGCAGCCTTCAAACTGGTACTGTATAGACACAGAGCAGGCAAACCATTTAAACGTAAAATCCTTTATCTGATGGATTAATTGCTAAGGCTTGCACTGTAGTCCTCTACTGAGTCCGTATTTTGCTTTGTTATAATGAAGCATAGGGGCCACTTACAAAACCATAACCTCTCAGAATATGTTATGGGTAAAGTTACAGTGCCTTGACACGGTGGTGCTATTTTGCTGTCTCTCTCGAGTGGAAGATTTGAGTCAGAAAGAGAAGGAAATGTGTAACAACTGTTTTTGTTCCGCAATTCCCAAACGATACCATAGATGGAGAAATTTTCTCGGGCAGCTTGAGGCACACTTTCAAAAAACACCTTTTTGGATGAGAGCCGCAGAATTGATGTTTTCAAGAAGATCTCATAGGAACCTTTGGTCTGTGGTATATGCAACCAGCACTCAGGATCTCAACTGAGAGCTAAATAAGAATCTGCCACCAGCAGGCTCCCAGTATGCAACACGCTTGTGTAAGCTCTCCCCCCCCCCAATAGAACAGACACTGTAAAGGGACAGCTCACCATGGCTCCTTGGAGAGTTTGTAGATAACATACTACAAGCAGTAAATCTGCCGCCGTCTGTTAGAATCAACTCTTTTTTTTTGGTGGGAGGGGGTATTTTTGGTGAGAGGGGGCGGTGATTCTGTATTTGGGACCTAATAAAGTTAGGTAGTTGGAAATGCAGCTTCATTCTCCTTCCCTTACCAAAGCTAAGGGCATAGAAACAAGCCAGGCTCTCAAACCTGCTGGTAGCAGAGGGCTTACTCAGGCAGTCTCTGACCTCACTAGAGTAGCCAAGGACTATTTTTGAGCTCTGAAAATTACTGACCCCCCCCAGGGGTTGCTGGTGTAGAATGCAGCCCTCGACTGTACTGGAGCCCAGCGAACCCACCATGAGCTTATAGGGTCCGCAGGAGAGCCAGGCTTGAGGGGGCTCCCTAGGAAGCGTTCTTCGGATGCTGGGTAGGGGTAGGGGTGCCGCTCCATCCACTCATTTCTTCACAGGTGAAATGGACGGTTGGTTATCACTGTAGAACATGGTGAGTCCCTGATGCTTCGTTGTTCACTGAAAACTAGGAGAACAAGCAACAGAACCCGAAGCAACGGAAGTTAGGAGAAGGATGGCTTCTGGTTAGCAGAAAGAATGGACAAAAAAATTTAAAGCCATAAATGGCGTTTACGTCTTTCATTTGAAACTTACTCCACCACAGAAAAATCAACTGACTAAAAGCCCAGGACAATGCAGTAAGGAAGTCTTCACAGGATAGAAAAACAGGTTATTTGAAGTCCCTGAAATATTAGTGCTAATTTCTCAAAGTCTACTTGAACTGCAGCTCCTCTTTGCACAGTGTATTTTTCTCTTTCTCCTCTGACTCAGAACCCATACAAAATAACCCCCATGGCACAGGGGAGCTGGGCCTTATGTGTTTCCTAGTGACCATGCTGAGGGAGGAGCTCGAGGTGAGATGTTGTTCTAATGTGGTTCTTCCAGCACTGAGGGATTTACTCCTGGGTGGATCTGGGGCTAGGAAACTTCACACTTCAGCAAATTGTGTTTAAAGAGAGGCTCCTGAGAGGTGTTGTGACCTTCTTATTTTTTTTTAAAAAAAAGTCCCAAACAGTTATGACTTTCCTAATGCATTCTTTGTTATATTTTATTACTATAGAAGTCATCTTGAATACTTAAGCACTGATCTAGTTGAAGACATCTATTGGCCTTAATAACATTTTAAATTTTAATGGCTCAGTTGTTTCCGCTCTGAGCTTATACTGCATGTAGGAGTTTAAACTATCTGGCACACATAATTCTGTTTCTGGCTGATACCCCAAAGATTAAAAAAAAATTCTGTGGTTGCCAGTTCCCAAGCTTAAAATCTCCTCTCATAAATGACTCTTCTGTTGCTAACCTGTAATAGAGCCTTTTAAGAGACTTGTCCAAAAGATAAAGTTTCAGATGTGAGGGTCACTAAAAGATCATTTCATGGCCATGGCTTTTGAGAGCAGTGCATATGGTGGCCATACAGAGGAACCATTTTCAAAAGGAGCTGTATATAATCTAAACCAAAGGCTTCTGTCTCTGTCTTCGCCCAAGGTGCCTTCACTGTTCCCTGTCTACCCCAGCAGGAAAGACAGTTGCATGGAAAGTGGAGGCCCCGTTCACAGCTTTTGCTCCATAAGAATCTGATCTTTTGTGTTTAGAACCTCCCTATCTTCCAAAGTGCGGAATCAACACGGGATTAAGATTTGACATCTCGCCGGGCAATGGTGGTGCACCCTTGGCAGGCAGAGGCAGGCAGATCTCTGTGAGTTCGAGGTCAGTCTGGTTTACAAAGTGAGTTTCAGGACAGCCAGGACTACACAGAGAAACCCTGTCTGGAAAAACTAAAACTAAAATAAAATAAAAAAGATCTGACATCTGAGAATGTTCATCAAGAGAATGAACCTGGTGTTCATTCTGTTGTTCTCCTTGTCCCTCATTTCCACTTGTGACATTCCACTTTATTATCCAGAATCATCATTTTCTTCAGCCCCATGGTTCTGTAAGCCAAGTGACATTTGGGCTTGGGCAGCTTCCACATAGCAGAGAACACATCCATTTTGCAAGAAAAGACTCACCAGCGTTTTTGCTAAGACAGTAGGGTACGGTAATACTCTTTGTCCTATAATTTTGTGTGTTACTTTATTCTTTTCCAAATAGTGATGTCTGAATTTTGTATCTTCAGACAATGTACTTCAATTGCAATGAGAGACATGCTATTTTTTTTTAAAAAAAAAATAGAGTTTAGAAGTTTAGGTAAAGGGACTCAAATTATCAGTTTACAATAACCCTGACTTTTGTGAGTAACCTGTGTGATCTCTTAAAATGACCATTAGAAAGTCGGTTCCCCATTCCAGATATCCATATATATATATGATTGGGAATTGGATGGCCTCGAAGATGACTAATGGGACTCTGGACCTTTCTGCCTTTGGGTCACCTTTTTGAATGTGGACGACATCTTAAGTGATCCAAAGTGTGACCATTTGGCAGCCACGAGTGACTATGTTAATGGGATTGGTTTCAGTCCAGGTCTTTGCCGACAGGTGTTCACATCATAACTGACGCTAATTGACTTCCTAGTGTTTCCACTTGGAAGACAGCGGGCCATCTCTGAGACAGCTATGATGAAGGAGTGGCTCATGATACATTCAATCTCCCTTCCAAGTCAAGAGAATGAAAGCCCTGAGTAGGCACCCCCCAGTACCTTGTAAACATTGCATCTGTCTCTCATGGGCCCCATTAACCCAAGAGATAGGAAATAGGAATCTAATTTTCAAAATTTCCCTGGAACTCAGAATGGCTGATGTCTCTTGTCTTTGAGCTTCTCTTTTCGGTTTTCCTGTAACGTAGCGTACCATTTATGAAAACTGGTACTTTGTTTAGGGTTGATAACCAGATATTTTATTTTTTTAAATATTTATTTATTATGTATACAATATTCTGTGTGTATGCCTGCAGGCCAGAAGAAGGCACCAGACCCCATTACAGATGGTTGTGAGCCACCATGTGGTTGCTGGGAATTGAACTTAGGACCTCTGGAAGAGCAAGCAATGCTCTTAACCTCTGAGCCAACTTTCCAGCCCCCAGATATTTTATTTTTAACAATAGCTACAAGTGAGGCTTGTTGATAGAGAATATAAGGCTGTATTCATGGCTCTACAAAATGAAAACTGATATGAACACAAGAGCGTGAGACACCCCCCCCCCTTATCAGCAGATTTCGAAGCATGCTCTGGGAGCAGTGGTGTGTGCAGCGGCAGTCCCAGCACTGAGGAGCCATAAGCAGGAACATCAGGAATTCACAGTCATTTCTCTCAGAGCAAGTTTGGGGCAGCCTGGGCTACAGGAGGCCTTATCTCAAATAAAAAAAAAATAAATAGAATATCAAACCGATTCTCCAGTTACAAGTACTTAAATCCAGAATGAAACGCCATTAGCAGCTTTTGTTCGGGCATTGGCCTAAGGCTATTAATATTAGTAAGACTGTCCCTGGAGTTTCTACTGGCCGCCTTCTTCTTCTTCTTCTTCTTCTTCTTCTTCTTCTTCTTCTTCTTCTTCTTCTTCTTCTTCTTCTTCTTCTTCTTCTTTCTTCTTCTTCTTCCTTCTTCTCCTCTTCCTCCTCTTCCTCCTCTTCCTCCCCCCTCCTCCTCTTCCTCTTCCTCCTCCTCCTCCTCCTCCTCCTCCTCCTCCTCCTCCTCCTCTTTCTTCTTCAAAGATGATTCAAATATCCCTATAGCAAATAGCAAAACCACAACTCTTTCTGAATTAGTTATCACACTTTAAAAAAATGAGACAACATTCGCCGATCTATTTATTGAAACTGACAGGCTCACTTGGCAAATGTTCGATGCCTTACCTCTATGGAAAGGTTTACAGGGGTAAGAAATAGAGAGTAGCGCACAGGAATGAGTGAGCAGGACACTCTTGGTCAGTTCCTGGGAGCAGGCTTTCAAGTTTTCTGTATGTATAAATGTGGAAATTTGAGTGTGGGAAGCCGGAGACAGGAGTGAAGATTTACTGGGTACATCTATCATGTTGGCGTTTAGAGGTTCGGTGATTAAAACCTGTTTAATTGAGGACCAGTCGAGACACTCAGGATGTCAGAAAGCTAAATGTTGCGGCATTGTCAGGACGATTAGCAGCTGTCTGGGAAACAAAGAGAACCCGCAGCCCACAGCCTAGCTTTTCATTTTGCAGCCCTAGGAGGCACAGAGCTCGTTCTCCAGTGGGCTGACAGCTGAAGGAATAGCTTCTTGGTGTGTAGCAGCTGATTCTTCCCTCTCTTGGCTGCTCAGTACAAGAGCTTTTCCTTACGTATTCCAAATAAATATTGGAGGGCATCGTGGGTCACGGAGGACCTGGCTTTGACAAGAGGGGCTCTATCCAAATCATAAACAGAACAGTTGAAATACTCGGTAATTCTTTAATCTATGGAAGCTCAGCATCAACGTCGATCTCACTCAAAGCATCTAGATGAGGGGGAAATGATGCTGTTTGGCTGTGGCCAGATCTACTGCGTACTTATCTTAATACCTTTGTCTTGCTCAGGCCAAATCCTATAAAAGAGCCCCAAGGGCAAAGGCTTGTCTTCCTCTTGCCTCCAACTGGCATTCTGACTTAGTGAGAAGTCCACGCATGGAGTCCTGTGGTGTTTCTGTTGGCAAGTGTTGCCTGATATCCATCAGAATGCATCAAGAGATGGCTTAAGAAGCATACAGAAAGTAAAGACATCAGCAGACATGCTCAGTGCATGCATAAGGATCCTGGAGCAGAGCAAAGTGCAGGCGACCTCCTAAGTGTGTTTTTCCCTGTGAGCTGTCATGGGCAATCCTAGAGCCAGCCCCATGGTGGCACTTTTAAAATAGCGTCTTGTTAAAAGTGAAATGATGATGCCATTTCTTCATCACCAAGAGCAGGGATCCAGGTACAGTTTTGATTGCATCATGGTATTATAGTCACTGAAGCTCTAATCTGCAAAAATGTGCCTCTTTCTTGACGCATTTGAGTTTGCCAGACCCTGGGAAGTTTACTAAGGATTTTGGATGAGTCTTTCCATAGCTGATGGCAGTAATTCACTATTTCTACACTTTGAAAACCTTAATATTTGTTTTATGATCTCTTTGCCATGAAAACTATATACATAAATATAGAAAACCAGGCAGTACTCTAACATATACCCATTGAATTGTTTCAAAGCAAACACCTGTTTGACCATCACCTGGACCCAGCACGGAACAATAGAATATGGTAAATCTTTCAAAAGCTTCCCGTGTTCCTCTTACCCCTCTTAAAGCCAGATACTATTATTTTTATATTTTATTTGATTTTCTATTGTATTGTGATTTTATTTGTTTTATTTTTATCTCAGGTTTTTGTATTTGTTCACTATGAGGGGACTGAGCATCAGAAACTTTGGGATTTGAGTGTGAGCAGAGGCCATATCTGATGTTTTTCGGGGGTTTGGGCACCCTGCATAGGAAGTCCTGTATCTGATGCCCAGTGACGCTGGGAAGACTTGACTTCATGGTGGTTGGTGCTGTTACTATGGAAAGGAAAGTTAGCGAAAGCTAACTAAGTGTAAAATTTCTGTCCAGTAAATGGGCATGGTAGGACAGGCCTTTAACCACAGCATTCGGGAGACAGAAACTGGTGGATGTCCAAGTTTGAGGCCAGCCTGGTCTGCAGAGACAGTTCCAGGACAGCCAGAACTACCTTCAAGACCTGACCCCAGAAACCCACTTTTGACAGATTGGCCTCAGTAACAAAGTTTCCTGTCTCTCTCAAATGGTACCACCATTGGTGAGCAAATGTTCCCCATGAGTGGGTGGAGGACGTATTTTTTTTTCCCATTTATACCCTAATGGAAAGGAAATGCAAAGCTTTCTATAGCTTGGTGGGTGAGAATGCGGGTGTTGTTAGTGCATGGCTTTGAAATTCACCAGTTAAATACAGCGTTATCCTGAGGCAAGTTAAACTCTTCATCTCGTATTCTCCTCATCTATAAGATGGGATAATTAATAACAGTGCCTGTTTCATGAGGTTGGTATGATTTAATTCATACCCGACATTTAGAATAAACTGGGCCCATCACTGTTGCCTAATGTGGTTTCATTGTATGTGTCACTGCAGACGCGGTGTGGAGGATCCTCTGAGTTTAGTCAGGTGGCCTTGGATTTTAACCCGTTTTATAGCTTTGGTTAAAATCTTTCATTTCTCCTTGCTGGAGTTCCTGAATCTGAAACACAAGAGCCATATACTATAACTACTTCAAGGGGTAGTTAAGGGTAGAAAGAGAGTGTGTGTGTGTGTGTGTGTGTGTGTGTGTGTGTGTGTGGTGTGTGTAAGTGGCCTGCAGTGAAGGCAGACAGCGCCCTTTCACTTACATCTCTGCCCGGCTCTTACCCACATGGGCCCAACACTTTAGCTGTGTGCGCTGTTACTTGTGCAATGGAGACTAAATCACCTCTTTTCTAAAGAGAGAAGCTCATCTAAGGCCGCTGTGTTTCCCATTTCACACGAGTAGAAGCTCAGCCGAATCCCTTGGCCCAGTATTTTGTCATTTTGCTGAGCCCAGTGGAAGAAGCCGCATGGCTGTGATTTGGGCCCCTGCAGGGCCTCACAGCCTCTGGCCCTGCCTCACCTCAGGGTAGCATGCTCCGGGTCCTCACAAATGACTGGGAATCTGCCATCATCCATAGCCAGGAACTAGAAGAAACCTGGACACCATTCTGGCAGCTTCTGACCACAGATCAATCTTCTATTGGCCACAGTACACCACACTTCATTTGAGTTCATTGTTATGAAAATGCCTTTTTGGCTAAATGACCCCACTTCACTCCAGTGGGCACCTGCTCTAACCCTCAGTGTCCACAAGTGGGTTATTACAATAAAACATAATTCTTGCTGAAGTCACATTCAGTTGGTGGTGATGGGGGGAGAGCTGGCATGGGGCCTCCAGGATAGGCCGGGGTTGGCTTCAGCCCCCAGCTGGCAGATTACAGATGAGAGAGAAAGGAAAGTCACAAGGGAGATATTCATGAGTGAGTCTAGAAAATAAGTAATTACTTCAGCCAAATTCCATAGCCTCAGACTCGGTCATATGATCAGGCTTGGATACAAAGACATCTAGGAATGCGGTTTCGGCCGAGCAGCTCCATCTTTGAAACAGCTCTTTGGGGAAAGGGAACTCACATCTCTGGTCAGTAACTGAAGGGAGCGCATCTCTACCCTTACCACTGCGGCACACGAGCAATGTACGTGAAAGTTAAGAGCATCACGTCCCATGGCTTAGAGCTTTATCCGTGGCTCTCTGTAAAGAGTCGGTTGAAAATAATTTGCTGCCCAACTCTTGGGGCTAGGCGAGGAGAC
The DNA here is from genome assembly GCF_014885135.2 of Alexandromys fortis. Lineage (NCBI taxonomy): Eukaryota > Metazoa > Chordata > Mammalia > Rodentia > Cricetidae > Alexandromys > Alexandromys fortis. The sequence goes on from NW_026068002.1 coordinate 4,869,412, forward strand.
AACTTTATAAAATTTTGATTCCACAGTAAGCCAAAAATACTGACTGAACACTAGCCAAGTCTGACCACTTACATCGAAGCATTATAGTGTTCCAAAAATCAGATTCTCCCAGTCCTTGGAAGCCGTGGCTCAGTTGTGCCCTTAAGTCAACATTCGCATGCCGCACTTGCGCGCTGGAGTGTTTGTTGAAAATACGTGCTGCCCTAGAAAAATCACTGTCTGGAAAACATGCAGTCTTCCAATATTGCAAAGTTTAAAATTGATCCATATGGATCCATCCATATTTAAATCTAAATAAATGTCATTTCATTCAGACTCATCTGAAGATTTTGGCTGAAACTTTAGCTGTATGTTTTTTTTGACAAAATGAAAAACAAAAGCTGATACAGTTGTTTTTCTGTACCTTTTGCTTAGTTGTTGTTAATAATTTTTTTTTTTTAATTTCGGATGGCTGTTGTGGCCTTTGATTTGAGATAAGAACTCACACCATAACTCAATCTGGTCTGAAACTATTAAGCTCAAGATGGACTTGAACTCGGGGCAGTCTTCCTGCCTTGACCCCTCCCCACCCTTCCCCACTCCCCCATGCCTCCAGATTACAGATGAATACCACCAAGCCCAGCTGCTTAGTTTCAAAACTATAATGTGCTCACGTGGACCTTCCGAGCTTTGGGGAGCAGGGCAGGGCTCCAACACAGTGGGTCCTGAGGTGACTGAATTTTCTAATGGTTTTACTGGGGAGCAAAGCAGCAAAGGTAATCCAACTGACTGAATATAATGAACATCACACATGTGAGAAGCCTTTGGTATTATTAAACAGTATAAAAATACTAGTACTAAAAAACCGAGTCTATAGGAACTGCTTGGTGGTTAGTTCCTGAAGCCATAGATATTGCCAAGCCCATGGAGAGAAATGCTCTTCTCTCCTTGAATGTGGGAGAAGGCAATTAATATTAGCTCCAGAGTCCTTAGCATCTCCGAGATGCAAAACCCTTAATCACAAGGATATCATTAGTGCTCTGGAGCATTTAATTTTGATGCTTGACAGCATTTTAAAATGCACAAACCTTTGATAAGGAGCAAATCAGAGCCCTGGTGTGGAATTGAGAAAGAGAAGAATGAACAAAAACCACCTTAAGCTCTAAGTAATTAAAGTTAAATATACTCTTTGAATAAAGCAGGGATATTTATAAACTGTGCGTTTATCTTTCCTATCAGGAAAAGACCCTTTGGGTAAACATCGTCTATTTAAAGCTGGATTCTAGGGTGGGAGAAAGGTAGCCTTGCTGTGGCCAAGCTGCCTCCCTTCCAAACAATGGCCAGTGTAGCATCACATCCACCCATTCAGGCCTCCCGACTTTGAGGGGCTGTTATCACTCTTTGTTACCCGCATGCAGGAGACTTTTTATTGTGTCTGTTTGTTTCCTTCCCTATCCACCACCACCACTATCCTGCCCCAAAATCTAATTTGAATGAAAAGCAATTGGGTCATTTTAGCTGTTTTCTCTGCCCCTATAAATTCCCCCATATAGTTTTTCATTTGTAGCCCACGATGCTGACCGGACTCAAGAAAGCAATGGTACAGCCCAGGAGTGGAGCCCGTCTTTCCCTGTGTCTATTCTTCTCGTCTCCTTTTCTCTTCCCCATCCCATTGGGTGTCACAGGCACCAAACTGCAGCAGTAAAATGAGCTGTAGATGTTGAATGGCAAGTCATTGCGGAAGCGGATAAAAGAAAATTGAGGGTCACATGTGGGGAGCAAGGAGAACTGCTGGGCTTTGAACCAAAGAAAGTTAAATTTACCACCTTCTTAAAGGGAACCACCTCTGTGTGACATCAAGGCACCGCCTTTAAATTCCCCCTCCTGGTGAAATGTGCCACTGTTAGAGTCATGATGGAACCCTCTAACCTACGCAGTTTCTGCTTATCCAAAACACACACATGGAGATAAAACTGCACGTGCCCTCTGAATGCTTTGTGCTCTGCTCTCAAACCAGTTGCAGTTACAGGCACAGAGCAAATGGAGAGTCTAAAATTCTCCTTTTCTTGGGGATGTGTGGAACTCTGGATGCAGAATAACGTGTGTGTGTGTGTGTGTGTGTGTGTGTGTGTGTGTGTGTTTGTGTGTGTGTGTGTGTACGATCATCTTGGTTTTCTGTTAGGAAGTTCAATTCATTCAATTTCCAAACTTGGGTGAATTTTTCCCTTTTCTCTTCTTGAGGGTTTTGGTCTAATTTACAGCAATTTTACTTTTTCCCATCAGTGCGTGGAAAGATAGTCGGTTCCAGTTGTTCAATCTTGGCTCTTCTAGTCTGACTGCAGAGGGCTCTTGATCCCTCTTATGCTTCAGCAGCCTGGTAGGTGTGTGTGTGTGTGTGTGTGTGTATATATATATATATATATGTATCAACTAGTGATGACTCCCGCTCCAGCTGCCTGTCTGCAGTGGTCCATGTAGCCTTATTATAACAAAACGAATTGCTGGGGACCTTCTGGATTTTGGGAGGTGACCTGAGAATGTCATCTGTGTCCTGACAGTTAAGTCAAGAAAAGTATTTGTACACATCCCAGAGGTACAGATGAGAAACGCTGAACAAATTGTCAACACCTTTGTCAGCCTGAAGAGTGGTCCTCTCAAAATGTCGAGAGCAGGTGCAATGACGCCTGGCTTTTCTGGTAGCTTACATTTGAATGGCACTTTACAGCCCTTGTGTTTGAAAAGTCTTCAGAACCGTCATGCGGCCCTCCAACACAGAGGTCCCGTTTGTAATTAGAATTGTCATTTGCTTTGCCTCCAATTGTCAATGTCTTGGTTAAGCTAAATGACAAAACTGAAGTCACAGAAGGACATAAGAGGGAGGTCCAGACGGAGCGTTTGAAGGATGACTCGTGAGTAGCCCTTAATATTCAGGACCCGTTTCACTGTCCACAGATAAAGTGGATCAATTTTAACACTTAGTTCATGATTATCCATTCAAATGTATTGACCACCCATGGCATACGCTAGCCTTCCTGAATCCCGAGGACAGTGCAAAGCAAGACCCCACGCCTAAAGCAAGCGGTCCCAGCAGTTTCAGCTTGTGTCAGGAAGCATCAAACCAAGAACAGGCCAGGGACTTCCCCAAGATGGAAACCAACACATTTTAGAATAGACAATTTTGGTTTTGTTTGTTTTCTCAGGTATTTTTTCTTTTCAAATCAGTAAAGCCTTCTACTAAACCATATAGGTAAAAATGCTTAAGTGATGTGAATTGAATGATTTTCCTATCTTTTCCTTATTTTTCCTGCCTTGGAGGTCTTCCTCACACAACCCAGAGGCTAAGGGTTCTTGTTGCTTGCAGCAGGTCCACTCTTTGCTGTCTTAACCTCCTTCTCACACAAGGTCTTCTCTCTCTATGTCTCTCCCTTTTTTCCTTCCTTTTTTTCTTTTCTCTCTTTCTGAGAAAAGGTTTCATGCAGCCTAAGCTGGTTCCTGAATTTATTTAAGAAGTAGCAAAGTTTCACCTGAATTTCTGATTCTCCTGCATACCCCTCTCCCGTGCTAGGATTATAGGTGTGCTCCACCATACCCAAAGTAAGATGCCAGAAAAAACTTCAGAGCCCTCAGAAAGTTCTTCTCTCACAGAAGAACACTGTCTCCAAAGGTGATGGGAAGGAGATCCACCAACCAAACCAAACCTACGGGCAACTGCCAGCTCTACATGATCTTCTTATATTGACTAAAATTCCTATAATGATTAGATTCACCGTGTTTTGAGCTAAATGCCGTCTTGTTTTCAATTCTAGTTGGGGCCTTAATGTTATTTATCTAGTCACCTTGTTTTGTTGACAGGGCAACAGAGCCTTGGCGTGTTAGAACACAAGATCCACAACATTTCCGGAGGGGCCAGGCAGGCTGGCACACGCCTTTAATTCTAGCTCTCTCTGATTTTGAAGCCAACCTACAGATTGGGTTTCAGGACAGCCAGTGCTATACAGAGAAACTGTCTTGAAAAGCCAAAATAAAAAATAAATAAATAAAACACAAAGAAAGAAAAGAAAAAATGCATTTCTAGATGGACTGGGGATAGGCAATGTGGATAGATACCAGTGGTGGCATTTAAGGTGGTCCTAGGATAGGACCATTGGGTTTCTACAAAAGAAGGAATTGCTCTGTGTGTAAAGTTAGTTTTGTTGTTGTTGTTGTTTGTTTGTTTGCTTGCTTGCTTGTTTTTTCTCACTATCCTCTGAGTAATTCTGAGTATGCCAAGGTCAGGATCTCCAGTCAGTGACTGGGTAGCCTCAATGTTTTCTTAATGCTGGTGAATCTCACATCGTAATGAAGCTTGGGAAGACAATTAAGCCTAGTGAAGGCTGATAACATGGTTTCACTAACATTTCATATTTTTATGGTTATCTGTCATTAATTGGGAGTAATAATGTTTAGCTTGTTAATGGGAAGTTTTCTTCCGAGATAACAGTTTTAAGTAGATAGTGTGTGTATTTAAGAAGATCGCTTGTTCACGATACAGCTCAGAGGGGGTGGCCAGCAACCGGGTGGTACGAGAAGACCAACGCTTGGGAACCATGGGGCTAAGAGGAAGACTGGGGCATTCCATTGCCAAATACCTCATCTAGGGGAACGAGCTGCAGGCAGGCACACGTGGCAAGCTGATGGCTTCCAGATGTAGAGTTGGAGGCTGCGTTGGAAATAGGCTAGATAAAGGCAAGGGGCGAGCCCATGTGCGGCTTATGATGTGGAGGGCATCCAAGCTGCCTCTTGTCCAGAGTGGCAGTATGGCAAGGCTGGAGTTTTCTCAGGCCTCCTCCTTCCCAGGGGAAGGGCAAAGGAAGCTCTTCTGAGGAGATGGCGTGTAGGCCTGACCTAGGTGTCTTTCCCAGAGTCACAGATTGTCTTTGTCACAGTGCCCATTCCAGCACCCCTCTCGAGAACAGCTGGTCAAGAACGAATTCAGATGTGACAGTCCAATCACGGGGTACTTTTGTGAATTAGAGATGTTTAGCCTGTACTTATGTAGGATGACACCAGAGGCCTACATCAACTCCGAACTCCTCTGACCGCCCACATCCCGTCATTTTCATCATCTTCCCTCTCGTCCACTTTTATGACACCTCAGGCAAGATCCACTCTGACCATTTTTATTTCACGTCGGCACACATCTATTTTCCAAGTAGGTGTGCATTAAGAATATTCTATTAGCAAACAGGCTCGTACTGTGTTGTCGACTCCCTGCTCGAGAGTCCAAATGCCTGAGCTGAGCTCCGATTCCCTCTGAATGGCCCTAGGAAGGCTGCTGCTCAACATGACCTGAAATGGATTCATTTCCCCGTGGCGCGATGTCCTGACAACCTAGCCAGAGAGAAACCGCTTGCGTTCAGCGGTACTCTCTGTGGGCAGACAGGCAATTGTTGCCCAAGGAGTCTGTCGCATTTTCAGAATCTAACTCGAGACTGTTTCGGAGAGAAAGTTCATTTGATAATTTTCTGATTTGTTTCCCTCCTGCCTTTTCCTCTAATGGCTTTGCTTTTCGATTTCATTTCCTAGTCTCGAACATTGAACTTTATGGAGTGTACGCTAAAGTGCTCTGTTAGGCAATATATATTTTACCTGGAGTAAAACGGCATCTCACAGTCAGGCAGCCTTCTGAGCCTGGTTACCCCTCTACCTCTATATAGGATAAAAGTTCTATGCCGGTCAGTAAAGAAAAAAGCATGTGGTGTGTGTGTGTGTGTGTGTGTGTGTGTGTGTGTGTGAATACATCTAACAAGCACATTTCCGTTTCTCATTTTCCTCAGATGTTCTGCGGCTTCCATATGTCTGTTGCATGCGGCTTTGTTCAACCAGTTGGGTATTACTAACCTTGGCCTTGCCTTTGATGGAGACCATGTGTCTGAACTGTATCTTTCACTGGTGTTTATGCCTGAGTTCCCATCTGGGGTAGCGGAGAGAGAGAAATGGGGGGAGGAAGAGAGAGAGGAGCATTGGGAAGGATGTCAGAAGCTATGTTTCCATCGTTCAGCATCTCTGACAGAGATGTCAGGCTATTGGTATCTGTGTGTAGGAGACAACCCTTGCTAGATTGGCTCTGTCATGGAGACTTGCTTTTATGGCTGGCCTGTTCTCTTCACTCCGCCACCAGGATGCTCATCCAATGTGGTCAGCTGGTTCTGACGCTTTCCATATTCTGGTTCTGGTGCTAATTTGTTTTACTTACTATTTCCTGCATTGAGAATTGCCAGTCCAGTGGGTACTGGGGGTGGGTGGGCAAGTGGGAGAGGATAACACGTTTGTTGGAACCCTATTTTCACATATTCCCACAGTTTGGGGAGTAAGTGACTATGCTTTCAATTTAACAATCCCCCCCTAATCTCTGGTCCTTCAGGCCAGCTTTGTGAGATAAGATGAAGGCTTTCATGAAAGTTTCATCTTCTCTCTGGGGATTGGCTGTTGGCACTGGTCCACGTCTGTCACAGCAGAGCTGCTAACAGCTGGCTGGAGATGGCAGAACCGCAGAGGAGAGATGCAAGCACTGGGCAGCCTGATTTCATAAATCTCAAGTATGCACACACATCCCCCCGCTGCCCCCCGCTTCAAGAACATAACCAAAAAGACTGCTTTCATGTCTTTCTCAGTGGAAAGGAAGGGTTGCCACTCAGCAGGCACAGGAACAATTTCAACTCTTATAGAATGGTTGCATAATGTCATTTATGTCCAGAGAGGCCATCGTGGTTTTATTTGTGTTCTTCATTATTTCCGTGGCCGTGTTCAAACGGAAAAGTCTTGCTGTAATTAAGCAGTACCTTTATTTATATTGGAAAGTGGATAAATCCTTTGCCTTCCAGCATTCCCCACCTTAACTGTGGAAGGATGCAGAGTCTCCCCTGCTTGTCAGTAAGATGCATCAGTACTTGGGTAGACCTTGAAGGCAAGTTGGTCCTGAGGCAACTATTGCTTGAAACAAACAAACAAACACCTCAGGCAGCATGCCTTGTACCCGTAGCCCAATAGAAAGAGTGTTTTTAGGTACCAGGGAAATGACCCTGTGGACTTTTAGAGTCAACAACCCTTTGCTTCACTGGTGTGTGCGCGCGCGTGCATGCGTGCATGCACATGTGCGTGCAGAGGCCACTGGACGTAGAGTATGAAAGAATACCCAGTGTCCTCCTCTAGCATTTATTCTCCTTCACCTCCCCAGTTCCAAGGTCACAGATTAGTGCCAACCACAGCTAGCTTTTTTATGAGAGCTGGGGATTCAAACTCGGGTCCTGATGATTGCTGAGCAAGCACTCCACCCATTGAGCCCCATCCTAGGTCCTTCTCATAGATGGTCTTTTAAATAAAAGTCATATGCAAAGCGAAGCCTGGAGAAGATAGTAATGGAAAATGCTGAGCTGGTCTGGAGAAAGGCAGCGTGGCCAGGAGGAAGATGATGCCACTGAACTTGCTGAAGTAAATGAAACTGTTGAGTGATGGTTCTTAAAATGCGGTTCTTTCTAAAGGAAGATCCTTTCTTTTTTTTTTTTTTTTTCTCTCTCTCTCCCTGCTAGCACCATCATCCATTGCTTTGGTCCAGGCTAAAGAAGTCACAAGATACAGTGTGGCTCTGGCTTGGTTGGAACCAGATCGGCCAAATGGAGTGATCTTAGAATATGAAGTCAAGTATTATGAAAAGGTATGTCTTCCCTTCTTTCCTTCCCTCACTTCCTTCTTCCAACTCTTTTCTTTCCTTCTTTCCATTCCTTCCCGCCCTTCCTCAAATACTAAACATTTCTACATCATGAGACAGCAATCAATACCAAAATCAAATGCATCTTGACTCACAACAAAATCTGATTATGAAATGTAATATTTAGCTTGTTACCTTGGAAAACACACATTATATTCTAATATAATTACATTTTCTTTCTAATAAAAGAAACCGAGACCTAATCTATATACCTTCTATTATTGAGAATGACTCATAGCTGCTAAGATAATATGTTTAAGCAGATCACTGCTGTTCAAAATGAAGGTGTGGGTTTTGATGACTTTTAATAGAAAACTGGGTGAGGAAAATTATGTTCTTCAGCCCCTTATAGAAAGACATTAATTTTGCAAGTAAATTGTCTCTGAAAGGACAGAGTTCTAAAGAGATATTTGCATCCAAGCTTGTTCTGAAAATGAACAATCTTTTTGTTTTTGTTTTGTAAGTTTTATTTGTTATATATAGTTATATATATATAAGTTTTATTTGTTATATATATATATATATATATATATATATATATGTGTGTGTGTGTGTATTCTCTCTGCATGTATGCCTGCAGGCCAGAAGAGGGCGCCAGATCTCATCAGAGATGGTTGTAAGCTACCATGTGGCTGCTGGGAATTGAACTCAGGACCTCTGGAAGAGCAGCCAGTGCTTTTACTACTGAGCCATCTCTCTAGTCCCTTGTTTTTATTTTTCAAGACAAGGTTTTTTTCTGTGCAGCTCTGACTGTCCTGGAACCCACTTTATAGACCAGGCTGGCCTTGAACTCAGAGATCCACCTGCCTCTGCCTCCCAAGTGCTGGGATTAAAGACATTGCTTATTGACTTCCTTAGAAGCAGAAAGACGGCTGGATTGTTTAATTAATATAAGATTACAATATTTTTGCCATTTTCAGACACAAAGGAAACTTGTTAAGGGAGGCACCATATCAAGTAGAAGGAATAGAAGTGGGTATACTGGTTTCTGATGTACAGTTAAGTCCTGGTCCACACTGAGGAGGACTCAGGGACATGGACAAGGGATGAGACTCTGAAATGAAGATCAGGATGCTGATTTCAGGTTTTTAATAATCTTACGGTATAGGAAAAACATCAACCATCATTTGATATTCTTTACAAAATCAGATTGTTTCATCCTCAACATCCCCAAGAATTAGAAATAAAAATAATGACCAACGTCATCAGTGACCCAGAACTCAGTCCTTTTCTTGAGCCTGTAAGAAATGACACCAGAACTTCAACACTGCAAGCATTACAGAGCATTTCAGAGAGCATGGGGCTTGGAGAAGGTACCCGGTGTTGGGTCACTGGCTTCTGCCTCCTACCTAGAGTCAGAGGACACATCTTGCCACCTCACCAACTTTGCTTTCCTGCAATGTTGTAGGATCAGAATGAACGAAGCTATCGCATAGTTCGGACGGCTGCCAGGAACACGGATATCAAAGGCCTGAACCCTCTGACTTCCTATGTGTTCCATGTGCGAGCCAGGACTGCTGCTGGCTATGGAGACTTCAGTGAGCCTTTGGAGGTCACTACCAATACAGGTAAAGAGACCACCCAGACGCCACCAGTCCCCAGATGCTTTTACTTATAGGTTGAGCCCTACTCTGCCGAAATCCAAAAAGCTGTGTATAATTTTTGGCTAGGTATGCATTTGGCTACTTTGGACATTTGCATAAAACAAGATAACCAGTGTCTACTTATTAGAAACTCTCATGCTGCTTAGAGAACATTTTTCGCAATAGAGTCTTATCTGTCTTCCCATGAATGAAAAATTATGTCAGTGTTAGTCTTTTTGAACCTCCTATTCAACCATGAATAATGGGTATACTAACCTGACTAATTGAGGGTTCTGTAGCCACCCCACATTAAGAAGAGTTTTCTTCCTGAGAAGATTAAAGAACGAACCAAAATTACCCATTTTTACCCCTACTTATTTCTAGGAATCTGTTTAAATCGTGTCATTAGGGTGCATGCGTGTTTTTACGTCCTTTGTACACCATTAAGTCTTGCTCCCTGGAGAGCTTGGAATGGCTAACTGAACAAAAGTTTTCTAGATGGGAGATGCCTCCTCCTTAATTACCGAACCCAAGCTGAGCCTACTTGATAAGAAGAGGGTGGGAGTGAATTTTCAGCATCTGTTACAGATGCTGAAGTTATTAAACGAGGATGAAGAAGACAGATGAGAAAGTTGAGATGACTCTAAAGGACACATATCCTTGATGTTATGCAGGAAAGCTTTAAGGAGGAGGCTTTGAGCCCACCTTTAATAGGTTGGCTTTTTAATAGCTGTGTACGGAAGTATTCAGGATCATTTGTCCCTTCTGAACTTTCCAAATGTCTTCACCAAGGAATGTATTTTTGTTTTTCATTATGTAAGACTTTTGACACAGAGGATATGAAGGCATCAAAGCACGTATTTTTAGGTTCATCACAGAACGGTTTAAAAGAATGTGCGTGTGGTGTGTTTGCTTTAGAAGATGCTGTTGCATAGACAGCTTCAGACAGTTGAATGTGCTAACAAGTTCCATCTCTTAGGACCCCCCCCCAATGTGACCTTCATGTAATTGTCATTCCAGTGCCTTCCCGGATCATTGGAGATGGTGCCAACTCCACTGTCCTGCTGGTCTCCGTCTCTGGCAGCGTGGTGCTTGTGGTCATTCTCATCGCAGCTTTTGTCATCAGTCGTAGGTAAGCACAGGAGCACAGCCCCCCGCCCCGCTCAGTTTTCTGCAAGAGACTTTTGCCTTCCCCACACAAAGCCACAGGCTTCTGCATGCCAGGGGTTCTCTTCACTCTGGTCGTCCCACATTCCTCCAGGATTTTATGGCAGGAATTGGGTGGCAGCCTTCTTTCCGTTGAGAGTCCTGGAAAATTTCAGCCGGCTGCAGGAAGCGAGTGGGAGATGTCTAGATCCATTAAACTATGAGTTGTTACATTTATCCCTCTGGTAAGCCTGGACTCTGCTTCCAAATGTTGAGCGTAGCCATCTGACAGCTGGATTTGTTTTCTTGTATGAGATAGCAGTGGTTATCGTCTGCCTCTAAGGGATGGTGGCAAGAAACTTTGATAGACACCGTAGGTGCCAAACAACACAGTAGGAGCTTCAGCATGCTATTGGTTAACAAGAATGGTAAGGAATAAGAGTACTGTGCTACCTCATCCCTCGCAAAATGCCATCAGCATCTTCAACTTCTGGTTGGGCAGAGTGTTTATGCCTTTGTGCATTTAAGGAATACCTTGATGCTTGAAAGGGAGAGAGAGCCTGTGATGGCTTGGTTGTGTGGTCTTTGGAACAATCTTACTTCTCTCACTTCTGTCCAGTTGTTCACACTGATCAGTTGCGTCACGGGGTACAGCTGCTCATCATCAACCATGCCCCACATTTGAACTTTCCCCACCACATCCCCAGTTCTCAAGGTGGGGCTTTTGTTTTAAAGTATGACCTTCAATATGAAGCTCTTCATGTGAACGAAGATGAAAGGGACATAAAGAGACAGGGCTTGTCTAGTGTCATCTTGTTGCTAGGACTGTAGTTAGAGCTCCGGTTGGTCCCCCAGCTGCCATGCTTGGCTCTCACTCAGACCACTGGCGGTCCTGTTGTCCCACCCACCTATTGATGATCTCACCAATGTCAAACCAGTGTCTTTGACTGAGGCCATCACATTTGCAAGCCCCAACGCTTCTGATGCACACTGATGAACAAATGCGAGGGTTCGCCCAAGTGACCACTAGTCACACACGTTTCCTAATGCCGTGACCATACCCTTGCCTTCCAGAGTGCCCCATATAAAGAGATCCATTTGTTCACTCAATAATAACACCCTATGGAATAACGTATGGTGTCTCTGTGTTTGTCGTTGGCGCCATTCCTTTTGACAAAGTCTTTAAGTCGGTGTCTTTGTCTAGAGTGGTGAGCTAAGTCTCCAAGAAGTAAACATTTGAAAAGCAATGAATACTTTCCCTTATTTGCTGCTCTGAGAGTCTGCTTGTGCACATGTGTCATATATGATACATTCTATGATGCCTAGGAGGTGATGCATTATTCCCAACTCCTCCAATCGCGTGGGAAAACAACAGAGATTACGAGAACATTTGTTTGAATTAGATGCATATTTCAGTGTTTCCACTAAAAACACAGGGAGTACAGAAATGGGGGGAAATGAATGAACAGCATAAAAGGCCTGTCTGCCTCGGGAACAGTAGCTAGAGGTCTGGCCACTGAGTGATGCTTAGCTGCGCATGCGCATTCCCAACACTTGACATGTGCACCGACTGGAGTCATTCTGCAGTTAGGGTCTAGCTAGCTTTTCTGCACAGTTCCTTCCTTCCTTCCTTCCTTCCTTCCTTCCTTCCTTCCTTCCTTCCTTCCTTCCTTCCTTCCTTCTTTCCCTCCCTCCCTCCCTCCCTTCCCCTTCATATCTTTTTGTTTTAAGTGTCCCCAAACACAGCAGTCACACTAAACAATTAGAGATAAGTCACTCCCCTTAGATGTTCCACTTCTAAGATCAGCTTTGATGAGAAGAAAGAACACCCACGGCACTCTAATGTAGGGAGACAGGATTATTAAAAGTGGGGGCTATGGGATACAGCAGCCTCAAGTCTGAGAACTTAATTCCCTTTGTGATTTTATTGATCACTGTCTTACATAAGAGAAATGTGGCAATGGGATGCATGGGATTTCCAATTATGAGGCCACACACTCCCCTTAGAGAATTGAGTCTGTTGGGTCACCCAGTGATGATTTCTGCCCCTCTTCCCCCATTAAAAAAAATGTCATTTCCCAAGGCTGATAAACACTGCTTGGTGATTGGTCCTCAATGGATCACTTTTTAGAAAATGAAATGTCAGCCCCTTGCCCTCATATTGATTCTTCCTTAGTGCTGGCCGTAAAGCTGTCAGGGGAATCGCTGCCTGGAGCCAGGTAGTTGACAGGCCCACGGTGGAGAATGCTCGCTCAGCTGATTCTCCTCCCCACGCAGGCCGTCTGCTCTGTTATCTGGGACAGCTACATGTGTTAAACTACGACAACAACAGGTGAACAGAGAGGAGACAGGGACCGCAGACCAAAGAGTCAGGCCCAGGGTTTTAGCTAGAGTACAAATGACAGGTAGAAAGTCACACCCCAAAGTAGTCCCGGCCAGCAGTGTGAGAAAGCCCCAGACTGAGCATCTGAGCCCATCCAGGTCCTTTGCCTGTCACTCACTGCCACTTGCTTCTGAAAGCCACAGAACGTTGATGTCAGAAAGGATCATTCTAGAAACCGGGCATGACGTCATCCGGCACTGGGGAAGCTGAGGCAAGAGGTATGAGCTAGCCTGTGTCCATAGTGAAGTACAGGTGTGAGCTAGCCTGTGTCCATTGTGAAGTACAGGTGTGAGCTAGCCTGTGTCCATTGTGAAGTAGAGGAGTGGACTAGCCTGCGTCCATAGTGAAGTACAGGTGTGGACTAGCCTGTGTCCATAGTGAAGTACAGGTGTGGACTAGCCTGCGTCCATTGTGAAGTACAGGTGTGAGCTAGCCTGCGTCCATTGTGAAGTACAGGTGTGAGCTAGCCTGCGTCTATTGTGAAGTAGAGCCCCTGTGAGCTGAGCTGAATCACACAGGTGCTGTGTTGTTGGTGTGTGAGTGTGAGGTCTCTAAAGATGTAGACAGAAAAGGACTCATGGAGGGAGACAAAGACCTCTCCGAGAGCTTCTGAGGTCACCAAAAGAAAACCTGTTTCTTGCTAATTTGTTATTTAAGGAGAAACTGCCTAGGGCCGACAGTCATGTCTCTAGATTTTAAAGTAGTGGCTGTGTTTATTTATTTTATTGTACCCACTTAATTTGTGCTGAGAAGTCTGAACGAGGTAAGCAGGATCAGCTCCAGCTTCTATCAAAATGGTGTTTTCTTCCTTCCTTCCTTCTTCCCTTCCGCCATCCTTCCTTCCCTCCTTCCTTTTCCCCTTCCTCCCTCCTGCCTTTCTTCCTTCCTCCTGTCTTTCTCTCTTTGCCAACTTGAATGTGTAAGCATTTAGGAATTTCTGTCAATGAGTGAAATTACTGCATTTATAGATTTTATTTAAGTATTCAACATGTGGTCAACATTAAACGCTGTCCAGCCGTGCAAAGGATATTGACTGAGATATATTTTTACAACCCACATAATGTCAAGTAAATAAATTATTTTTTATTTTAATTTTATTTATTTATCTTTGAGGCAGGATTTCTCTGTAGCTTTGGAGCCTGTCCTGGCACTAGCTCTTGTAGACCAGGCTGGCCTCAAACTCACAGCGATCCACCTGCCTCTGCCTGCCAAGTGCTAGGATTAAAGGCGTGCTCCACCACTGCCAGGAAAATAAATGAATTGACTTTTAATTTTTTTCCCATTTTTATTTGTATGTTTATGTGTGTGAAGGTCAGAAGACAAGTTGCAAAAGTCTGTTGTCTTCTCCCATGTCGGTTCTGGGGATCGAACTCAGGTGATTGGGCTTGGTAGCAGATGCCTTTACCCAGTACCCTGGCTGGACAGCCTCTACCTTACACTTTATGGCATTGGAGATCTGTGCTTGGGTTGTCTTTCGGGAGAGTATCGGTTTTCCGGAGCACCTGACCATCTTGCTTTGCTATGAATGAGACATCAGAAATTGTCCTGAGAGCTTAATCCCAAGCTATACATGTGCATTTTCTGAAGAGCAAAGCACCATTTCCCAATTTACATGTTTGTGTTTTTATCGGTCCCTAGTTTAACCACTTTCTTTACTGCATTTTAAGCTTCTCTTTCAAAGGACTGTTGATAGTTGTATCATCAAATGCAATTTGAAACCCAGGACCTCCCAGAGTAATGATGGGCTCTCTACTAAATTTCTCTGACAACCCCTTCCCCTGTGATAACAACGATTTTCTCAGTTCACCTTCGAAATCACCCACACTGAATGAATTCAGATTGTTTTAGACTACTCTTTTTCTCTGACAATTATTTATTTCTTTAGCATGTGTGTGTGTGTGTGTGTGTGTGTGTGTGTGTGTGCAATGTATGCCACAGCACTTATGAGCAGGTCAAAGGATAACTTGCAGGAATTGATCTTATTCACCTACCACAAAAGTATCAGAAATCAAACTCAGATCCCCAGGCTTGGTAGCAAGTGCCCTTACCCACTGAGTCATTGTGCTGGCCCTCAATAATATTTGGAAACATATGCGGGAAAATATGTGTTGGAATAATATGTGGGAAACAATATTAAGAGAGTGACTAAAATACGCAACAAGTCCTTGGGTTCAAAGACTCTTTGGTTAAGACACAGCATGACTTGATGACCAAATGATTGTTCTTCTCAGGATGTCCTAACATTGACGGCCACTGCTACTGGGTTTCCATTCCTGTAAGCATTATAAAATGGCCCTTTAACCAGATTACAAAGAACCAAATCGATTTTCAAGAAAACCATTTAGCATCTGCCGAAAGATGTTTGGTATGTTTATTAGGTTCTGTAAATCAACCTGTGATCTTTAAATAATTGACATTGAATGCTCAAACCAAGTTCAGAGTGAGTTTGTCTTCTACCCAAGGTTAACATGGTCCACTTTGAGAGCTCTGCCTGTGTCTGCCTTTTCTTGAGCCCGCAAGTGCTTCTCTGGAATGCTATGCTCCCAGAGAGATGAATACACTTCAGTGTTTGCCCAGCTAGGCTGCCATGACGTCATGTATAGGCCCACAATTCGCAGGCAAATAATCCCGCGAGGAACATTTCTAATAAGCAACGTGCAAGCAATCCCACGAGTTCAATTCCAGCTCTATCAAAATGCCGCTGGGGAGGAGCCATCAGGCATCTGTTGATGTGGAAACAGTGGCAGCCTGAGGACGGGGAAGAAGGACGCTGGCTAGGAATCTCTGGCAAGGGTCTCTATAGGAGCCATGCTCCTCATTGCTGCTTCGTCTCTAATCTGCACTTGAGTGAATAAATTACCTACCTTTTACTAATTAACTTTGGAACAGGGAGCCACATCCATCAAACCTGTCCACTTGACGGGGAAAGTTAGTATTTTGATAAAAGCGAGGTTTATGGGAGGCCCCTGCCACACTCCTGTCCTCTTATTTATTTTATTGAGTGCCCAGGGTACATCGGCGGGGCGGTTTCCTGCTGTTCCCTCTGGGGCTGGTTAATGCCCTTATTAGTCAGTCCCCGGGACTGCAGGGAGGATTGCATTCACTCAAAAGCTTCACCTGCAGTGTGGGGCCCTTTGCCAGGACGCCTTCCGTGGCAAGGTTCCATGTTTCCTTCTGGACCATTCTAAGAAACCACTCTACTACTTCCCCCTTGCTAATCGCCTTGTCCACATCTTTGTAATTAGAAAAAAAGTCTCTCACAAAGCCTTGCTTCTGCCATTCAGGTGATCTGTCTGGGATGTCAGTTTAGACTTAGCCCCTCAGGAGGGCTCACCCAAAGTAAGCTTCAATGGTCTTTCTTTCCTGGGATAATAATGAGCCACATTGTCCTACTCTGAGCCCAGGGGAAAGGGTCAGAGGTGACTGAGGTGGGACAGAACTTAGGAATTTTTGTTTTCAAGGTATTATTAGAGCGTTAATAGGCTGCAATTAGCCTTTGAACAGTAATCCTCGTGTTTCTTTCTCAATATCCCCTGTACCTTTGTAGAGCCCTCTACTCCAAATGACACACCACGTTAGAAAGATCTTTCAATGCGCACCTTCGCGCTCATTTAATGGCAAGCCTGAGGAAGGAATGGGAGGGCCCGCCTTATCACTAATGACCTCTGCCATTTTGTATTTCCTCTGGCTTTGTCCACTTTTAATGAATGTGCTTGATGTGAGAACAGTCATGCTTCATGGTTCTTTGAGGCCACTGGTCTCTGTCGTAGGTATCCATTGTTTTGTTTTGTTTTTTAAGCCAACTCTTTAATTTCAACTGGATGCCTGAGCTTGAGGGTATGACTCAAGGGCAGAATGTGTTTCTAGCATTCGCTAGATTCTGTGTTGGGCCTCCAGAAGGTAAATAAAGGAGGGCCCCGGACTAAAGCTTTCTTCTGTGTATTTTTCCCTCTTAATGTCACTATTGGAGTTCTAAAATGGTCTAAAAGCTGGTCCTATGCTTTCAGATAAGGCCTTTAGAGCTCTGATAAGATAGCCTTTCCCCGGGGACTTAGTCCTTGTAATTTCTTGACTCAAAATACTGTTTTTGTAGTCTCTGCCCTAAAGCCCTTCTACCAGCCTTAAAAGAGAGACAAGGGACAGGGGAGGGGGCAGGGTAGAAGGTGCTCCATGTTCCACAGAAAGTTCTTCCTGTTCACCTTGTTGAATCTATTTGTTAAGCTTTTTGATGAAGCCTTCACTTTCTAAGAGCAGCAGGATGTGGTTTGTGGATTTACGGATACAGTACGCACCATTAGGGCTGGAGAGAGAGCTCCGCTCCGTCCGTCCGTCCGTCCGTCCGTCGGTCAGCGCTTACTTTGTAAGCACAAGGACCCTTGTTTGACCCTTAGAACCCATGTAGCACCAAATGAAAGACAACATGGCAATATGTATGCTGGTACTTCAGTTTGAGGGGGCAGGGACAAGGTAGACAGGTAGAAAGCCCCAGGCCATAGAAAGAGACCTTATCTCAGAAAGTAGATAGTAGCTGAAGAATAATACCTAAGGTTGTAGTCTGGCATCAACACGAATTTGTGCGTGCATATACACACACACACAATCAATCAATCAATTACTACCTTTAAATGTACTATTAAGTCTTGTCATTTATCTTGTAACTTCATCTCCTCTAGGAGAGGCACTGTGCAGGTCTGGGCTAGACCATGGCACCTATCAAATCCTTGCACTTGCCAAGAGGGGATGTG
The DNA here is from genome assembly GCF_014885135.2 of Alexandromys fortis. Lineage (NCBI taxonomy): Eukaryota > Metazoa > Chordata > Mammalia > Rodentia > Cricetidae > Alexandromys > Alexandromys fortis. Next base: position 4,886,995 of record NW_026068002.1, read on the forward strand.
AGTGATTTACTCGAAGCCACTGGTTCTGAGTCCTCCCCTGTACCAGGTCCTCATCTGTACAATGGAGCTGAACATGTGGTTTCCACCTGATTCCTTTCATAGGCTTGTTGTGAACAAGCAATTAAGTAATAGACCCTTTGAAGGCCCTTTGGAAAGCTAACTGCAAAGGAAAACACAGGCTGTTATTTGGTACCGAAATATGCACTTTGCAGTTAACGGCAGTAACTAGGGTCTCTGTTTTGTTAAGCTGGCTTGTGCTTTGCAAACAGTTAGGGGAGGAGATAATGTATGTAATGAGACGACTTTGAAAACTTAAATGCAATGTACGAGCACAAGGTATCATTATTTGCGAGGGAATTAGCCACGTAGAGGAACATCTGTGGGCTCCGAGGGTCTGATTGCTGAGCTGGTGCCTGCGGAGCTGACAAATGAGAGGCTGTGGGAGGAAACTTTGCGCATGTGCCCAGGGCTCTGCTGCCAGAGGTGGGCTGTCTGCCCGCTTGCTCTGCTTAGTGCCTTTGGTTTCTCTGTATTTTTTTTTTCTCTTCTGTGGGGTTAGCCTGCCTTTCTGCCTGTTGGAACACAAACACGGTGGCTTTAGTGAGCCTTACCTCGCCTTTGAAACTCAAAGCAATGATGAATTTCATTGGAAGTTTTACATTATGACAGAGTCATACATCAACACGTTTTATTCCCAAAGTGAAGCGATCTGTAATAATCAAATGAGTTGATTTTCTAATTGTTTTATTTTAGGTGATATAACTTTTCCTCATTCAACATAATATATATTTAAGGGCCAGGAATGTAGCTCAGTGTAGAATGCTGGCCCAGCCTGTGCAAGGCCGTGGGTTCCATTCCCAGAACCACACACGGTCATGAAATTACATATGCGTATATTTGTGTGTATGTATTTGTTTATATATTTAAGATTTTTTTTAGTTTTCGAGTCTCGAGTTGATTTTCCAGTTTGTATAAGTAATTCATATTTTCCTGACTCAAGTTTTATATGTATTAAAGATTTATATTTCCTAAAGCTTTATGAAAAACAAAAACAGCAACAAATCTTAACTCCAACAGGACATGGACAGACAGTATGCAAACTCTGAGACTGGGTACATTCTATTAGAAGAGAATTATACAGACCTAGTGGTCTACAAAATCTATTGAAATGTAGTTAAGTACAAAGCAAACATTGGCTTCCTAGAATGTCATTTGTATCTTGGGTATATTAGTATGCTATAGAGTGCATCCCTCCCCCTAATCCCCAGATGTGGACCTAACCTAGGGCCTTGCTCTTGGTAAGAGCTCTACCACTGAGCTAAATCCCCAACCACTGAAACCTAATGTGATAATGAGGTGTTACGATATTATCGTGATTATAGCAAGAGGATGTGTTGTTCAATACCTATCACACGCTAAACATTACTGCCATTTCACTGACGAGACTGAATTAAGAATAATATGTTTGCAGGGCCAGCAAGGTGGCTCAGAATGAAAAGGCAGCTTGAGTTCTATCCCTAAAACCTACAAGCCATGGGATGGTGGAATGAAGGAACCAACTCTCCAATGTCCTTTGACTGCCCATCCATGTTTGCACACACACAGAGGTCATAGATAGACAGGCAGATAGATAGATAGATAGATAGATAGATAGATAGATAGATAGATAGATGATGGATGGATAGATAGATAAAGATAGATAGATAGATAGATAGATAGATAGATAGATAGATAGATAGATAGATAATAGGGTTATATAGGAAAAAGTAGCCAATCAGATATTCTGGGCTCTGGTGGCTTAGGTTTGTAACTCCAACTCAACATGAGGTAACATTCTCTCATTTTGCCTCTCCCAAGCCTCAGTTTTCCTATGTGTGAAGTGTGCACTGCCTATCCACCGACTTCTGTTGTGGTCAGGAAGAATTTGCTTACAGCTTTTTTGTTGCAAGTTTCATGTTGGAAATTATTTTCTTTTTTTTAATTTTTAATAGGCGGAGTAAGTACAGCAAAGCAAAACAAGAAGCAGACGAAGAGAAACATTTGAATCAAGGTAGAGAATTAGTTCCAAAAGTAATATTTTTTAGAGCATGCTTTGTGTCGTCTAACTTAGAAATGTTGGTTAATGTGTCTATTAATATTTGTATAATGTATGCCTTATCCAAATAACATTCTTCAAGGATGTCAAAGTGTAATTGATGATTCTAGACTATGTCAAGTGAGGTTAAAGGAAGGAAGTTCTTTAGTGTCTGCTTATTGTATCCTCTTCTCTGCAAAAGTGTTCATCTAGCTGGATCATTTTTGCAGCTGGGCAGCAAGAAGTTATGGATAGGTTTTTTTTTAATTTTTTTTGTTTGTTTGTTTCTTGTTTTTCGAGACAGGGTTACTCTTGTAGCCTTGGCTGTCCTGGAACTAGCTCTGTAGACCAGGCTGGCCTTGAATTTCCAGAGATCCACTTGCTGGGATTAAAGGTGTGCACCACCATCAATGACCAGGCTAGGTCATTATTGTCATAAGCAAAACAATTTGGGTGTAGGAATGATAAAAGAATAAGAGGTTCTGTAATGGTAGTAGGTGATGCTGGGATGACAGCCATCAAAAATGTGTTAGTGGACTCTAGATGTTGCTGTTACAGATGGGCTCAAAGGAGTCAGCTCAAAGAAATTGATTTAAGTAGTTGAAAACACTTAAAAGAAGCCCGATGACCCAGCATCATATTTTGAGATGGCGAGATAGTGCTATGTGAAAAGAACTCCAAGCTATTCAGTTATTCGTAAAGACCAAGGAAGAAAAAAGGAGAAAGATGGACAAATTAGGAAAGTCACGGATATTTGGTCTGCTGGCATCACACATAAAGTCCCTAGTGCAAAGGCAGGTAGAAAACTGTCGGTAATGCATGTCACCAAGCTGCCTCTGAGCTCACATCTCAACTTGTTTGCGAGCGCAACACGTGGGTGCTTATATTCAGAGAAGTCAGACATTCGGCTAGAAGATAACATTACCTTCTGCTAAAGCTCCTCTCCCAAACAGAATGCAAGTGGAGGTGCATTTAGAGTCCTTGCTCTCAAGTCAGCCAGAGGCCAGTATTCCTCCTGTGTACACTAATCTAGTCTTCATATTAGCCTGTTCAGTTTTTGGTCATGTATTTTATTTGGTCTAGATATGGGGGATAAGTGACACCCTATAGACAGGGCCTGTGGAATGGGAGAGCACCTATTGTCTTCAATAAAAGACAGTACTTGAAAGGAAGGGTAAGACTTTAGTGTTAGGACGATTGGAGCTAGGAGGCACTGGGACGATTGGAGCTAGGAGGCACTGGCTGCGAGAAAGTGTTCAGCCAACTCATCCTGAATTTCCTGATGAGAGATTCGCTTTTCCTCCAGGGATGAGTTGTTTTTAAACTCTTAGCCTTGAAGTGTGAGTCCATTCCAGGAAGTCAGTAGAACTGCATGCAGTGTCTTAAGCAGCTAGCAAATTCTTTGTTTACCCACTAATGGAAACCAGAGCAAGAATTTAAACATTTTCATATGTCAACGGCCATATAGCTAACCCAACTGTTCCAATGTGAAGGGTTGGTTGTTTTGTTTTTGTTTTTAAATAGACCTCACCCATTTATGTTTATTCGTGTTTCCTGGGATCCGCCCAGTCACCTTATCCCTTGTTCATTCTGAAGGTGTTAGAACGTATGTGGACCCCTTTACATATGAAGACCCCAACCAGGCAGTTCGAGAATTTGCCAAAGAAATCGATGCCTCCTGCATTAAAATCGAAAAAGTCATAGGAGTTGGTAAGTGTCTGAGTGTCTCGCCAATAAGTCAGCTTCCTTTGTGAATGTTAAATAGTTATGTAAATTACGCAATTACATTCGCATGTACGAGTGAGTGTATTGCGCGTCCGTCTATATATGTAAATATTATGCACTGAGATTTCCTCATTCCGAATATGAATGTGATGGTCTGTAAGGAACTCTGGTACAAATTTGTACTTATTTTCATGAAAATGAGCATGGGGATAAACTAAATGAACACGTAAGATCTATAGTCAGATTAGTTGGACCGAGAATGTTTAAGCGTCACTAGGTGAAGGACTTTAGTAAGGTTTACCTTAAGCTTGAGTTTCCTATGATAAAATGAAGTCTCTAGGAACAGTGCCTACTACAAGGCTTTGTGTGTGTGTGTGTGTGTGTGTATTTGTGGCAGGGAGGGAGGGGGCGTTACTAAATAAAATAATCATTGGGGCTCACTAGCTAAGTACCTGATACAATGAAGGTTTTTCTGTTTCTTTCTGGTGCATCTGGGATTCTTCTCCCACAGGTGAATTTGGAGAAGTCTGCAGTGGGCGCCTCAAGGTGCCAGGCAAGAGGGAGATCTGTGTGGCTATCAAGACCCTGAAAGCTGGGTATACTGACAAGCAGAGGAGGGACTTCCTGAGCGAGGCCAGCATCATGGGCCAGTTTGACCACCCAAACATAATCCACCTGGAAGGCGTTGTCACCAAATGTACGTGGGTCATCCACCTCTACAAAGCTAAGTCGAGAGTCACAGGGAAATTAAACACACATTTTCTTTCTAGGGAAATGACAGATGGCACAGGCCCACTGATTACTAATAGGAGGAAATCGGTGCAGTGCAGGGCCAGTCATTAATCTTTCAGTCAGCCCTAAATGGATCTGTGACTGCAGCTGATGCCCCGTCTCCAAGGCAGCTTGCGTGAGATTTGGGGCAAATTAATGTCGCAGAGTTTTGGATACGCCGCGCCATCTTTCAGATCTTTGCTAGACCAAACTGATCATCGCAGGGTAGGCACAAGCAGATGGTAAACGAAATGAATTTTATATAAAGCAAAACAAAAGCTCGCCACACACACCTTGTATTGGAAGCTTGGGTTCCAGACGCAGAGAGCGAAACTCGGGAATCTTTATTCTTTGGGGGGAGGGGGAGATTCTCTCGTCTGCTCGGCCTGATTTATGGCTGTGGCCATTCAGCGCCTCTTCACAGTAACACCTGGTTGGAACCTCCCTAGTTTAGCCCATTAGCGTTCACTGAGCTTGTGAACTACCCTTCAGTTCAAGCTCGACACAGCTCAACAGATGCGTTTTGTGAAGCAAACCCTGTGTACATCTGCACGGCTGGCTAGGACTGGCTTATAAAGTCCCGCACGGAAGAGAGCACCGAAGCAGCGTGTGTTTAAGGTGGCTCTCCTCCAGGAGCCCCGGTTTGTACAAGTCAAGGATCTTGTAAGCCTGGGGCTCTGACCGTGAAGCCAAGGTGTTTCTTCTTTGATTTAAGATGCCTGCGAAAAGCTTGTCAATCAACAAGTGGCAAGGGTCCGGATAGCTGCTTCAGTGAGTGAGAAACGGGAGGGGGTTAGAGTGGGTTACCTTGGGAGATGGAAACATTTATAGTAAGCCACAAAATGCAGTCGTTGGGAAGGAGAAACCAGAAGGTTACTTTGTTTAAAAAAAAAAAAAATGAAAGCAAGCACCTCAAATCGAAGCTGGCATGGGTACCAATATGATGGTTCAGGAGCTTGTAAATGTGCTTGCTGCCAACCCTGTGGCCTTAGTTCATCTCAGGAACCCACATGGCTGGAGGAGAGAGCTTGACTCCTGAAGATTGCCCTCTGACCTTAGGAGAAGTTCTCTATGGCATACATGCCCCCCCCCACCCTAAACAAATAAATGTAATAAAATGTTTCCTACTAGTTTTTACCATAGTTTCCTGGGACTCCTCTGAAGAAGTTTGAATGGGCAGGGGTGGGGGTTAGGGGAGAAGCTTACATCCCTAAAGGACTAGGTGAAGGTGATATACCAGTACCACGTGTCCAGGACCCATGTTGAGAGTAACTGGCCAGAAGATGAAGCGTTTGCTCACCCTCCTATCAGAATTCTGCTGGTGGGGGCTTCGGTGGGTTGGTCAGTCTTTTGTTTCGCTGTCCTCGTCCATAAAAATGGAGATAAATAAAACTTGCCTTGCAAGGTTATTTGGGGAGAAAATAAAATATTTAGAGTGGTTTGCACAGTGGCAAGTGAAACACACACACCTCTCTTAAGTGTTCACGGGTGCCCTCATGGCTGAAGGAGCACATCGTCCCTCACATAGAGAATTCTTCAAAAGAGGAAATTTAATCCTAGGACGAATAATTTTCTACCTCAGGTGAAGGCTGTAATTAGCATAGAATGGTTCTATTTGCTTTTTAAGATTGGTTTTACAGACAGGATATTTTTTCTGTTGCCTGTGGCCTTCGAAGCTGCCCAAGCCCCTCACTACTTTAATTAAAAGATAACATTGCCCTTAAATACTTCTGCAGGACCCTTCTCTAGAAAGGGGGCTCTGTTCAACTCGGGTGTTTTTCCTGCCGCAGACAGTGATTTTCATAGCACCTCTGCCGAAGAGAGAAGAAACAGGGGATCTTTGTGTTAAAGTCCCACCGCGCCTTTAAAAACCCGCAGCTATTACAGCTGTAACTGTTACAAACGGCTGGGTTCATTTGCATAATGCATTTGTCGCTGAATTAGAATGATTTAAAAATTTCCACCAGAGAAGTTGTTGGGGTCCCCTCCCTTTCTGCTATCCCCCCTCCCACATCCCTGCCTGTTGTAGGGAAGCAGTTGACTCCATCCCTGAGCCGACCCCAGCTCAATTTAGAAGCCCTTCTGTGGAGGAAGGTATTCTCTTAAAGGTTTTGACAAATGGAGGCTTTTAATAAAGGGACAGGAGAATACTGGAGTTTGAGAAAGTGGTGGAGAGGGTCGAACTAGGTGAGAGGGCCCAATCAGAATGGGCTTTCATAACCAACCAGTTCCCAGAGAAACTATCTAAATTGAGGGGATCATAAATTCTCTCCCACCCCACTCTCTCGGATCTTGTCTGAGAACTCCAGGGAACTAGGGAAATGGAATTAGGTGTTAACACTTGGCTGGGACAGCTGACTTTTCCTCATTAGCTGACAAAGTATCTTTTGATTGAGCAGGATGATAGGTGATTTTGTTGTGTCCAAGGACTTGCAGAGGGCAAATTTCCTCGGCAAAGCACTCACCTCCTTCATACGACCTGACCCTTTCCAGCGAGACCAGAAGCATTCTTAGCGACCATTCCTCGCTGGAAATCTGAATGTGGCCATTCTCTAGTTGAAAGTGCTTGCCTCTGAAATAATGCCTTAGGCATGACAGTAAACACAAGTGCACAAGTACACGCACGCACGCGCGCACACACAGACAAAGCCAACAGAGTAAATTGGACTTCGTTGAAATTAAAACCTTTGAAAGTTTTGCCTCGGAAGTGAGAGCATCCCGTGCTCCCCTCTCCCGCCCCAAACACTGCGTCTTTGGGTTGAGAGTATACCAGTATAGAATAAGGAGTGCCTTTTTTTTTTGGTAGTGAGATATCCCAGCCCATTTTCTGACTAACGTACTAAGTTTAGCCAGCAAGAACAATAAAAGTAAATATTTTCATCAGCTCAGGTTTTATTTTCATCAGAGGGGATTTTTTGCTCTGTATTGTGCCACATGTTCTCTTAGTGGAAAAAAAATAACAGGGTTGCTGCATTTGCTGACACTCCGCCCCCCCCAACCCCTGCCAACAGTACCCCTTACAAAGAAGGAATTTCAGACCTGATTCATTGCCTGTGACTAAGAAAGTAAAGAAAGGTTATTTCCTAAGGACCCCAGGAGAAGTAAAATAAGACAAAAAGGTTGGCCCCTGAGTCCCCATAGACCTTCCAACAATTTTGGTCCAATACTCTGAATTCAATCTCCTGTTTCAGATGAAATTATTTGGAGATTTTATTTGTTTATAATTAATTTATTTTTATTAAGAATTTTATACAATACATTTTGACTATATTTGTTCTCCTCCTCCAACTCCTTCCAGATCCTCCCTACCTTCCTACCTTCATGTTCCTTCTTTCTCTAGGAAAAAACCAAAAAGCTTGAGAATCAAAACTAACTTTGAAAAAAGGACTTGTTTATTTGTTAAGATAAGTTGTTAAAGGAGGCAAAAAGAAGGGATGAGAAAGGACAGAGCCAAGGACAGGAGCAAGAGAAGGGGGCAGAGTTCTAGATGGTGTGTGTTTCAGGTTGAATGTTCGCATAATGGAGAATTCAATGTTACTGCATCCCTACAAAACTTAATTTCTCTAAATAAAGAAGAAGTGTTCTCTGTCCATAGACTTCAGTGTGACACAAGCTGCCCTTCTGGGGAATAAAATCAATGAATTATTCTAAAGATTCTTTCTCTCTCTCTCTCTCTCTCTCTCTCTCTCTCTCTCTCTCTCACACACACACACACACACACACACACACACACACACACAAACACACATTCCAACATGCCTGCCCATTTATCATTTTCATCTGTTGTTTAAGAGGGCAATTATCCATTCATGTGATCCCTGGGTACCAGAGGCCACTTTCGTTAAGGACCCTGTCAACAAGCCATCCGAAGGGTTAACCTTCCAGATGGAGTCTAAGCCTACTTGTCCTTTGAATATTTCATTCCTCGCTTCCCACAGCTGAGGCATAAGCTTGGCTTGTTTTAATTAAATTAGATCGCACAAGACAGGTGTCTTGGCAGTAAAATTTTTGCACAGCCCATTTTTATCTCATTAACTGCACGGCTCATCAAGGGCTTTTGTTTTTCTTTTGGAAACTCTAGGTAAACCAGTCATGATCATAACGGAGTACATGGAGAACGGCTCCTTGGATGCGTTTCTCAGGGTACGTGTCTACTTTCTAATGAACCTAGTATCCCGCAGCTAACAGATTCCCTGTGTACATTCTGTCCCGTTGCATTGGTGGGATTTTTTTCAGTAGGGTTCAGGAAGAGAAGAAATGGAATATGATATGATTCTTAAGGCTATTGAATAATCCATGGGCAATGAGGGTGGTATTTGATTTATTCTCACACCGTGGAGCTCTTTGAGCCATAGATTCATTAAACTTGGACAATATCCATCTATCACAGGAAGTCAACCCCGCTCGGCTTGTGAATTAGTGACTTTGCTCAGAAGGGCCCGGAAATAATGCCGAGTTTCATTGCGTGCCGGATACAAATACTCAAAGAGAACGCAGTAATAAATGCTTGGTGATAATTGATTTGGCCTGATGTTAATAGGGTTGTTCCTTCTCTCTCTCTCTTCCTATGAAGAAGAACGACGGCCGATTTACAGTCATTCAGCTGGTGGGCATGCTCCGTGGCATTGGGTCTGGAATGAAGTATTTATCTGATATGAGTTATGTGCATCGAGACCTGGCTGCCAGGAACATTCTAGTAAACAGCAACTTGGTCTGCAAGGTGTCTGATTTTGGCATGTCCAGGGTGCTGGAGGACGATCCTGAGGCGGCCTATACTACCAGGGTAAGGACCGTTTGCCACCTCTGGCATGGCGTCCGCGCAGATGAAACTGATCCCCCTTCCTTGTCATTGTGATGATGTTAGAAGTCTTCCCAGTTATTTTTTCTTCTTCAAGTTTGCTTATCCTTCAGGCCTCTCCGTCTTTCTGTATGCATTTTTAAGCCTCCTTTAAAACAGGAGGCCATCTGAGGCCCACTCTAGCACAAAGCTATTGTAGAGCCACAAGTTACGAGCAAAATGAATTCTCTGTCTCCTAAATTTTCTTGGGCAAAGTGTTTATGAACAACGAGAGGGTGTCTTTCAAACTGAGCCAAATCAGAAGCCACTATCAAAGGCAATTTACTCAACAAATGATACATTATTATGAAAATCAGCAGGTTGGATGACTTATTGTGTATGGATGCATGTATATACCGTATGCCAAATATATATCCCTGTAACTCTAAAGTTTTTATTTTTCTGCTTTTTTCTTCTGTACTCCTTTTCCTGCCTGAGCTCTGCTACTTGGTTCTTTTCTGCTCTTCGGGGGCGAAGTTTCCTGCCTCTAGATAAGCCTTAGCAATATTTCTACTTGAATATTTCTAATAAATTTGGGAATGGATGTATAGAATTTATAGAGCATGTCCCAATATTTAATGGCTTTCAGTTTAGTACCAATAGAAAATCAGGGATTAGGACCCAGTGAGGTGTGCTCAGGGTAGGGTCAGGAGGTGTGCTACCTTAGCCTCACGATCAGAAGCTTACATTCTGCAGGAATAAACGCACAGTCCTCAAATAATTCCTACATCCATGCAGATCCTCTTCTGATAACATCTTTGGTGAGCTCAGGAGATCTGCTATTGTTGTCTTCAATCTTGGAAGAGAAGAAAAGTTATAGAGGCTTCTAGAAGAATATATGTACATAGATGGATCCCTCAGGAAAATGTTTAAGGAAAGCATTCGTGTCCATCTATAGATAAGGTATACGAACACAGTATATGGGGTTTGCACAGTGACCCACACAGCAGGAAAGCAATGCAGGCAAATTTATTATCTGATGAGTAAGCGCTAATAAAGCCGAGACAATCTTAAATAATGGTTGCTGCAGCCATGTGTGGATCTGTGTCCGAGTTCCTTCCTCTAGATAGAACCTCAGGAAGTTTGAAACTCAATTAAAAGTATATATACTTTTTACACTTGAAAGTAATTGAGAAGCATTTGAGGGTGCTTAGTGTAGTTTTTGCTTTTTTTTTTTTTTTGGAAAACATTTTTTTCTGGTTTGTTAATTTGATTTTTTTTTCATTTTAAGTAATTTAATTAAATAATAGTCTTCCCTTTGTGGAAAAAATACTGACTTTTTTGAAGGTCCTACTGCCTTTTCTACGTATTGAGTATGTTTGTCACACTACAGAAGACTAGGGAGACAGTGTGGTGGGTAGAAATGCCCAAACTTGGCTTCCTTTGTTCATTGTTTCTGATGCAGTGTTAAGCACTCGTTTTACAAGGGTGAAGGAGAGAATGCAGGAAGAAGGCAAACAAAATGTAAGCCGCATATCCTTTGATAGGCTCCAAATAACATATGTATTTATGTAAAACCTGAGATTTCCTTTCTATAATATTGCCCTAAGCAACACTCAGAGAATAATTAGACAGATCACTCGTTCACTTCCCTGTGGTTAACGAACACACATGAGAATTGCCTCAACCTGGAAGACTTTACTCAAACAAGTCTGTTATTACCGAAAGTACCTCAGGAATGCTGTTGTCTCGCTTGTTTGAGTCACTGCACTCAGAAACAAAAGTGGCTGGCACATCACTGGGAAAGTTAGGAAATAACCCACAGCTGGAATCTTCACAGGGTGGCAAGATTCCTATCCGGTGGACTGCACCAGAAGCAATTGCCTATCGTAAATTCACGTCGGCCAGTGACGTATGGAGCTACGGAATCGTTATGTGGGAAGTGATGTCGTATGGAGAGAGACCATACTGGGATATGTCCAATCAAGATGTAAGTTTTACCCTGAGATTCAGGAAGTTCTATATTACCATATGATCAAGTAAGCATTGGGTTTGAAATGATATCATTAAAATTCTTATTATAAATAAATATACCTTGTGACCTCGTTCCACATTTTAACCAACAATAACTTGATTTCAAAACCAAAATTAAATTGTTTCCATGGCTTAGTGGAGGGGAAGAAAGAGATCCGTGGATCTGTAGAAAAAACAAAGCAAAGAGTGTGAGGAAACACATTTCACATGTGGTAAATTTGACACAAAAGTTTTGTTGAGAGAAATCTAGAGAATATTTTAAAGCTGGCAGAGTTGTAATTAGACCTTGGCCCTCAAGGACTCTTAAATAAAGCTTCGCTAAATGACCCTCTGTAAGTTATGCACGTCCCTTTAAATGTACCATCTGGACTAGTTCGTAAGGGAGCATCTACGATGCATGCAATTTCAGAGACACATTCAATAATGACACTAATAAGATTCCAGGCTAATAGAATTTAATTACAGACATCTCCAGTGAGAAAGGAAAAAACAAATGCAAAACACAGAGAGTCCCAGTCAGGGATTTCCTAGAACATGTTTTAGTTAATTCCAGAAAAATTAGGGACATTGGAAGTGAAGTGTCCCCCGCACCTGTATCTTCCCAACTTTTCTAATACTTACTCGTGGTAGGACATTATAGAAGAGTGTTTACAGTATAGTGCCTGGTTAATCAATTACAATGATACTTTGGGAGTGTCATGCTCTGAGCTAGCTGAGCACTTTAAATTCCATTTTGGAAAGCTTTCCTTGTAAATGTTGATTTTTGATGTGGGATGCTGCCTGCTCCAGATGCCTCGTCCACCTAACTCAACAGGAAACCAGAAATCCTTGACAGAGACACCCAAATAGAACGCAGCTTCCTAAGAACACAAGAGTGGTTGGAGCAATGGGGAAGCCATGTCTTCACATCTAAGTGCATCTATTGGTTGGGGGTGGGGGCATGTTTTTCCTCAGTGTGTCTAACCTGTTTAAAGAAGACTTGCACCATTCATAAGAGAAGAACCACAGTGAACGGGATGAAAGACAACAGCTAGCATGAGTGATAACCAATTGCAAGATGGACAGGGTTGGAGGTGAGGGCCGTGTAGTCCATTGTTGGAAGGGATTATAGCTTTCAGGTTTCTTCAAGTATTCTCTTTGAGCAATGTTTGGCTTCAGTCACTCAGAGAGACAGAGGTACCCTCAATGAACATGGCATGCATGCACTCACACACTGAGCTATTTGACATTAAGCTTCCTTGATAAACAAGAGAGTCCTAGGTAAATGAGGGTCTACTAATGAGAACAATATTCCTGCCCTACCTATTCTCACACTTAATTGTGTTGACAGTTTCTGTATTTCTGCAAAGTGATTTGACTGGTCTGTGCTTTTTATTTGGGTGACTTTGGGGCCGTTTCTTGCTCACAAATAATATTGCTATATCATTTGTATGTGTTTGTCTCTCTGGATTTGGGGCCAGTTGGAATCATCAGGAAATGTAGGTGATGACATTGGGTGGATGGCAAATGAACGGGAAAAATCACCAAAATTAGTAATTAAAAAAAAATGTATCTTTTCTCCCCCACCCGAAAGACTCAGTAGAGGGCTGAAGAACTTGCTTTATTAACCTAAGAGCTGTCTTCCTAGCTGGTCAAGGTAGCAAGCCTTCGAGAGAGTATGCATCACTGAGTTCTCTAGACAGCAGCCCAGTGCTGTTTGCCTTCTTTCTCATCAATGGAGAAGGCTTTCATCAACTCCAAAGTCAATACCGTGTACTTGGAAAGATAAAAGAATAAAAGGTTCAGACTGACCTAATATGCCTAGCAAAATTAAATATAATGAAGGCACACAAAGCAGAGTCCTCTACCTTAGAAGAAACAGATAATTCTGATACAAGGAGATATGGAAAAACGCTTGGGAGGTGCTTTTCCATCAAAGGATGCCTGCTAGATTGAAGCAGTGTTCTGAGTAAGAAGATAGCAGTTAAATTTGTGCCGAGAATCTAGGTCTACTCGAATTGACTATTTCCGGCTGCGGGCCAGTTTCTCAGCAGTCAGCAGCCCCTTGTGGGATAAATCCAACATGGGTACGAGATGGCTGTGGCACTTTGTCTTTCTGGCAGCAGTCATTTGGGTAGGGACAAAGAAAAACCAACCAATAAAAGAAGTGCTTCCTGTATCTGAAGCTGCCCACAAATAAGGCTTACGAGTGAGAAACACTATGAAGTCGTTCTTGGAATTTGTCAAATCACCAATGCAGGAGTCACATCACAATGGGGAAGGGATTCAGGGGAAGGCCAAAGAGACTGAGCCAGATGTGGTGGCTGAGGCAGGAGAATGGAGAGTTGGAGGGTAGCCTACTGAACTATATTGTTAGAGCCTGTCCCTAAAAGTGGGGGGGGGGGTGAAAGAGAGAGAAGTAACGAAGTAACGCGCAGTCTGTGCTGACACATTAGAAGGGCCACGCTAACACAACGTCGAGTGATTCCTGTATCTAATTAAGCAGGTAGACAAACCACTGCAGATGACCTTGAGCAATATGAAAATGGGCAACCACCATTGAAACTTTCTTTGATGTATAAGGATTCCCCCCTTAAAATATGAATGTTTTAGCTGGGCGATGGTAGCACACACCTTCAGTTCCAGCACCGAAGCAGAAGCTGGCGGATCTCAGAGTTCAAAGTTAGTCTGGTCTACGTGGTGACCACCAAGAAAGTCAGGGCTACACAGAGACCCAGCCTCAAAAAAAAAAAAAAAGTATTAATTGATTAATTAATTTTTTTAAAAGAATTGCCTTACTAGCACTTTGAATAGAGTGAAATCATCATCAGACTGTGGCCATGACAGAGACTGAGGTGACATGTAAGGGTGTCGTGATCTCCTAAGGGAAAATGGGTAGCGATCTGGAAGTGGGCATTGATGCTGATAGAGTAGCTACTGCATGAGGGTACACAGTGATGCCTGGGGAATTCCAATTTGGAATGACTTCCTAAAGAATACCTGCGGTGGCCCCGGGTGGATCTCCCCGGGGTGTGTAGGTGTGCTGGTGTTGAAGAGTAGAGTATAGGCAGAACTCTGTCATGCCAGGGGGGCTGTTGCCAAAGCCCTGACACCACGCTGTGATCTAATCGGGCTCTAACCACTTTGGAATATCAATGCGTCTTTAGTTCAAGTTTCAGATTGGCATCACGTTCCTTTGAACAGCTGGCTTTTCTCTCCCTTGTTGCCAGCAATACCTGGCGTTGGCTTCTGTGAAGGAGCTGGAGCTGCGCCCACGCTTAAGCCTCTGGCAGCTTACCACATCATCCTGTTGTCTTCTCTAGGTGATTAAAGCCATCGAGGAAGGCTACCGGCTGCCCCCACCAATGGACTGCCCCATTGCCCTCCATCAGTTAATGCTGGACTGCTGGCAGAAAGAGAGGAGCGACAGGCCTAAATTCGGACAGATTGTCAACATGCTGGACAAACTCATCCGCAATCCCAACAGCTTGAAGAGGACCGGGCCAGAGAGCTCCAGGTTTGCCATGCTTACTAATAGTGATGTATGAGGGACTCCATCCTATGTGGCAGGCCAGTCGGGTGTATCCTAATTCCTGCCTTCGCCAATTCACAAGCCACTTCCAAGCTCTGCAGCCTGGATCACGCCTTCCTCAGTCACTTTGAGTCTGAAGAGCCTGTAGGTCTATGAAAAATATGAAGGTCCCGAGGCCATTGTTCACCAGCAGGTTTCCTTGAGAGAAGAAGTTTTCCTGTCAACAGGTTCAATAGTGGACGCCAGACTCATCTGCTTTAAATAGAAAGGCTTGTTGATTAGATTGTTGAGTCAAAGACTCGGGTCTGCCTGCATCAGGTGAGGCACCCAGTCGGCTCCAAATCTGAGTTTCTTAAAGATGTCTCTTTTCTTGTGACCCTGACTTAAAAATAGAGCATCCCTTCCATGTTAGTGTGTCCTAAGCCTTTCAGCTTTTCAGACTTTTGAAGTGCTCTTCAAAGCGATCCTCAGGTCCTGGAAGGGAAGGAATATATTTGCTATCCCAATTCAGGACAAAGGGACCCTGGAGCAGATAAGAGAGGAAACTTCTAGTCTTGGGGCTTCTAAATGCCTCCCCCTGGCCACATTGGACAAAAAGGGGGATCATCAAACTCTTGAAATAACACTAAACATGGCTAAAATTCGCTTCTTATTTATGAGGGGACCATGTATAACTTTACTAACTGAAGAAAGACAGTTTCTGCCATGTGAGGTTCAAATGCCTCCCAAGCCTCCTTTCTAGATCTAGTCGGTTTCTTCAATTCCCAGGGTGAATTTTCTCTACCTGGTTAATTTTCAACTGCGTTCTGAATGGAGGGGAGAGATGCTTGTTTAAGGCCATTCTTTAGTGTTTAGGACTTAGCATTTAGCAGCCCTTGATACCCTGAAAATACAAGTAAATACAAACAATAATAAACACAAAACGTTAGTATGTTAATAATGTGGTGATGTTATTAACGCAAAATTGGGAGAATTCGACCTTCATTATTTTTACTGTAAACAAATGCTACATTTTACTAGGAAAGAATTAGACAACTGAAATAACAGATACAAAAGGAAGCTCAGAAAGGCACGTGTTTGAACACAAACAGAGCTGAGTTGAAAAAAGGAGTTTTCTGCTAAAATATTTATATGAAAGAGAAATAAGGCAAATCAAATAATTTTGGTAAAAATGAAAAAAATTTCAAGGAATGGATTAATTCTGTATAAAGAAGTCTAGGCTTTACAATAACTTCCTTTTTTATAATAACATTTTTTTTTCTTGTCCCAATCGAGGACATTATACCAACTTAAATGTTGGTGCACGATCACCGTTTCAGGCTAAAATGCTAAACTCAGACACAGACTTTGTACGATTTTGAGGGGAAAGAGAAGTGTAAGAAAGCTGTGATTCTATGTAGGAAATTACAGTAGAGGGGTTAGGAAATGCCTCTGAAGGGCTAGCCTGTGGTCTTTAAGTATTCTGGAGATGACTGCAAGTCTCCTCAAAACTTGCATGGATTAGAGATCCCTTGTGCATCTCTACCGGGAGGAGAGGCAGAATGCCTGGAACCAGTCAGTCTTGACTATTGATCTAATAGTAAACACCTGACTTGAGAATGAATAAATTAATAACTAAGTCAATAAGAACAGCTTTGACGTTATTGGAATGACTATTGACAGAGGAATCTGAGGAGCACATGCCCCAACCCTAAGAGCAAACAAAGCGCCCTTTCTTTCTGCTGGCCTTGGCACACGTGCTGGTCAGGCATGGCTTGATTAGAGAGCGGATTAACTCCAGCTGTCCCGGGGTTGGTGGGAATGCACTGCGCATGTCTCCAGACCTCGCTGAGAGCATGCTGGATCTGAACTCTTCTGCTTCCATCAAAGCCTGGCAGCTCGCAAGCTCCCAGTTTTCCTCCCCCGTGCTTCACTGTTTCCTGAACTAATTAATGCCTGTGGTATGTGGTCCTGAGGGAAAGTGGATTCTTTTCCAAAGACTGCACGGGTTTGAATCACAAGGGCAAGTTAGGATGGGCAGAGATCTGCTATGAGATTCAGTGTCCAGCGCAGTCCATCTAAAATGAATGCCAAGAAGAAAAGAGAGAAAAAGCACACACTGATCTCGGATGACAGTTATCCCTCTGTTTCCCTGGTCTGTCCTATGCAATCTCTTCTCTTTCCATTTATATCTTCTCATTCCACTTGCAGACCCAACACAGCGTTGCTGGATCCCAGCTCCCCTGAATTCTCGGCTATAGTTTCAGTGGGCGACTGGCTGCAGGCCATCAAAATGGACCGGTATAAGGATAACTTCACAGCCGCGGGGTACACCACGCTAGAAGCCGTGGTTCACATGAACCAGGAGTAAGTACTCAGCGATGTAACACCAAAGGGTAAATCTAGATTTCATAGTATTTTCCTGTTTCGCTTTGAGTTTCATAATCATTCCCTACTCATCCAAAAAAAAAAAAAAAATTGAAAACTGAATGCCTCTCATTTTGATAGAATATAATTTTACACAACCTCGATTGTACCTGCATTGTTATATTGGATTGCTTAATGGAACATTTGTACACCTTCCTTGCACTGTATTGATTGTGGCTGATTCAAATGTGTGTCTGCATGAAGCCTTGAGAAAGAGGGTCCCGGCACCCCTGTGACTTTTTCTTTCCCTCTGTCTTTGCCCCACCTGCAGCGACCTGGCGAGAATTGGCATCACTGCCCTCACACACCAGAATAAGATTTTAAGCAGCGTCCAGGCGATGAGAACCCAAATGCAGCAGATACACGGCAGGATGGTCCCTGTCTGAGCCAGTACTGAATAGACTCAGAACTCTTGAAATTAGTTTACCTCATCCATGCACTTTAATTGAAGAACTGCACTTTTTTTACTTCGTCTTCGCCCTCTGAAATTAAAGGAAAAAAAAAATACCTGCAGCGTTGCTTGGTGTATGAGATTGCTGAAACCGTGGGGCTTACGTGAATGGCCTAGATCATCAGATTTAAACCTGGAGCCAGTAATTTCTCAGAAGTACTCTTGTCCATCGCTGGTGTATAAAATACATGTACTTATATAGATAAAACTCTGCCTCCAAGTTGGACGCCCTTTTTTCCCCCATCAGATGCTGGGTTTTCCAAGTCACCTTAATCCTTTCTGTTTGGGATTTCAACCGAAGGATTTTGTCTGTGGCATCAGCCTTTGTCATCACTCTCGCTGGGGCCTCTGAGCATTGCGGAAGGACTCAAAGGCGGCCATCGGGGCTTGGTTCATACCGCAGAATAAAATCCAGGTGACAGCCTCGTGACGCACCCATGTTGCCTCTTCAGTGCCCAGGACACTTGGTGGATTTCTATGACATGGGGGACCAGAAAGAAAAGGAAAGTGGATTTTTTTCCTTTTTTTTTTTTTTTAAATGCAAACTCCCAAGCCCTATTACTCCTAACTGGAAAAAGAGGTCTTTTGGGACCTGAGGTTGTGTGTGCCATATAACGTCTTATTTGGGAATGCTACAAACCTTCTGGATAGTGGGCTGTGACAATCCTGAATGGGGAATTTTTATATTCCCCCTGCTTTGAAGAGGCAACTCCCAAGTTTACAAGGTAAGTTAAAAGAATGAGCATTGGCTCTCGAGTAAAAATCTCTCTCCTTCTCTCTCTCTAACATGATTCCATTTGAAACACTGAAAAGCCTGCCTGTCAGGAGCTGGGTTGGGAGAGATTTCAGTTCTCTTTTGATAAATGAAGATACGAAACCAATATGGCTGCCCTGTTGTTAGTGACGATTATAAGGAAGTCACAGCTGTTCCTAGCCTCACTCGCCACTGACATTTTGGTGAATCCCCTTGAGCTAAGTCAGTGGTATGGGGGTTACTGGGTAAGACAGAAAATGCTTCCTTATTTAAGTGACTCCCACCAGATGTTACCAAGGCTCCTAACACTACATCTAATATCCAGATATTAACAAACATGCTTGGCCTTTCAGTGAATGGCAGCAAAAGGCAAGGGAACTGTTCATGAGGGAAACACAGCCTCTCTATGTTACGTTCTAGAGCTTTCTTCATGAAAGCAGTATATTATGTGGATAGATCATTCATTCATAGATGCAAAAGGCCTAACTTTGTGCTAGGAGTTTTAACTATTTCAGTTTTATCACTTTTTAAATGAGAGTTTGGCAAGGTTTAATAACCCCTCCCCCCCACTCCCTTTCATTTTTTTTCCTGAAAGCCATTTCTTAGAGACTAGAGTGAGGAATGCTGAATTTGATGCTGTCAAATGCTGACAGTTTAGTAAAGACCTGCCTTAGAACGTTAGTTGTAAAAAGCTTTTCTCTTCCCAAGGAATATGATTTTTTTTAAAGTACTCCAACAATTTTTGCTTTATTATTGTTTTTGCTGAAGTCTGGGATTTCTTGATTTTCCTGCTAAAAGTCGACAAATGTGGGTGGGGTTCTACTTTTTTTTCTTTTTTACTTTGACTTGCTTTGTTTTACAAGTAGAGTTCTGTCGAAGAAAAGCTCTGGAAATCTGGGGGCAGGGTTGATTTTGTTGGTTTGCTGTTTTTATTATGTGTGTGGCCTGTGTCCGGAGGTTAGAGGACAACACATACAAGTCGGTTCTCTGGATGTGGGTATGAAGGATTGAGTTCAGGTCAGGAGGCTTGGCACCAGGCGCTCTTATCCACCGAGCCATCTCACAGGTCCAAGTACATTGTTCTTGATCTCCACCGTCCTATTCCGATACGAAAACAAGCATTTTGGCATTCGGCATGAAGTGAAAACAGAATTTTACCTTACAGCCAGTACTGAATGATAAAAAGGTTTCCTTTTTTTAAAAAGTCACCAACTGGAGGCTTGACATGTTTTTCTAAACATGGAATGTGTTCAAAGCATAACTTCACTAAGGTACCCTAACGAGTGAACAATATTTGTAGTGTTGAAGTGCTTTTTGTTATTTCTTAGCAGGGATCTCTGTCTATGAAATAATATGGAAGGTTACATCATTCAAAGGCCGCCTTCTGTGTCGTAGTTTGTGTTAGAGACAGGGCCAACGGAACGGCCAAAAAGGGATGTTCCAAGTGTCTGCAATAATACCCCAGGAACAGTAAAAGTGTTTACTGCCTCCAGAAGTCTTAGCATGAGAGCCATGAGAACAATAAGAGAGCCATACTGTTTCCCAGGGTGCCGTGCCAGACTCTGGCATCCCGACAGCTATGGAGTCTAAAGCCAACCGAAACGGTGACACTGGAAACTTGCCCTGCTTTGCTTCCTAACTCAGTTCCTCCACCTGTAAATTAGAGAGATAATGATACCTTGGTAATAACAGCTTTCCCGACACAGTGGTGTGCCCTGGAAGAAGTGCCTCTAGCAGACGGAGAGAGCTCCCCAGGGGAGGAGGTGCTTTCTCCCACCTCATCCAGGTGACCTGCAACGGTTCAGCATGTGGCCCCACTGATCACAAGCAGGTCAGGTGCAGAGGCCCCGCGTAGTAAATGCCCTTCACTTTGCTTTATAGGAGGCTGGCACAAAATATGGATCAACAGGGAAGGCAACACCTGTAGAGATATTTACATGCCCTCTAACTGACTCCGAAGAGAAGCATCTTTGTGTATTGAGCACATTGTGTTCTTAAAACCCTTCATAAGCTACATGCCTTCAGTTCTAAAATTCCCTTTAATGAACACCTACTCTGATGTTAGCCAGATGTCAACTTTCACAGTCCCCTCTCACCTTGGATATCATCTTCACCTGAGCAGGTCCCCACAATGTCTGCTTTGTATTGTGAATACAATTACATAACAGGTCAATGTATTTCCACAATAAGTAAAGAAGTGGGCTAGTGGACGGACGGTGGCAGATGTAGCAGAAGAGTCTTCCCACCAGAACTGTGCCCTTGCATGGTTCAGCTGTGGTGGAGATTCAAGGTCAAATTCTCCTTGTCCTTTATATGAGTATATGTGGACCTGATGCAGTCTGTGTATGGTCAGATTTCAAACCCTATGTTTGATAGGCTTATTGCTTCCCAGAAAGGAGGAGTTAGAAAACATGTCAGTTCCTGTTTCTTTCTTTTCTTTTTTCACCTTGTCACTGTTTATGAGACAGGGTCTCACCACATAGGCTGCCAGGCCTGGAACCTCCTAACAGACAAGGTTAGCCTCAGATTCATAGAGATCACCTGCCTCTGCCTCCTCAATGCTGGGATTAAAAGTTTGTGCGGCT